>NC_091789.1:22370941-22691506 GCF_029378745.1 Bos indicus | reverse complement strand
GCTCTTCGTAAATCTTTTTTACTGAAGTATCTGTTCAAGTGTTTTGCCTGTTTTTCACTGAGTTTTTGGTCTTTTTTATTGAATTGTCCACAACAGTCTCTCATTATCCTTTTAATGGCTGTAGTATCTCTAATGATCTCCTCATTTCCATTTATTATATTCACAGTTTGTTTGTTTGTTTTCTTTTTCTTGATCTGTATTGGTGGTGGTGGTGGTTCAGTTGTTAAGTCGTGTCCAATTCTTGCGACCCCATGGACTGTAGCCTGCCAGGCTCCTCTGTTTATGAGATTGTCCAGGCAAGAGTAATGGAGTGTGTAGCCATTTCCTTCTCAGGGGATCTTCCCATCCCAGGAATCAAACCTAGGTCTCCTGCATTGCAGGCAGATTCTTTACCAACTTGAGCTACAAGGGAAGTCCTTTGATCTGTATTGCTAGTGGTTTAAAATTTTATTACTCATTCAAAGAATCATCTTTTGGCTTTGGTGATTATCTGTTCTATGTGTCACTGATAACCCCATTTTTATCATGTCCTTCCTACGTATACATTTGGGATTTCGTTTGTTCTGCTCTTTCTGACTTCTTTTTTTGAATTTATTTTTATTGGTTTATACTTGATTTGGGATTCCCAGGTGGCACTATTGGTAAACAACTCACCTGCCACTGCAGGAGACATAATAGACAATAGACGTGGGTTCAGTCCTTGCATCGGGAAGATCCCCTGGAGAAGGGAACGGCTACCCACTCCAGTATTCGTGTCTGGAGAATCCCATAGACAGAGGAGTCTGGCGGGCTACAGTCCATAGGGTTGCAAAGAGTCGGACAGGACTGAAGCAACTTAGCATGCACGCATACTTGATTTACAATGTTGTGTTACTTTCAGATGTACAGCAAAGTGAATCAGTTATACATATACACATAGCCACCCTTTTTTAGATCCTATTCCCTTATAGTTCATTACAGAGTATTGAATAGAGTTTCCTGTGCTATACAATAAGGTTTTTTTTCTGGCTTCTTAAGGTGGAAATATAAATCATTTATTATACAACTTTCTTCTTTTTGAGTAAAGTCATTTAAAGCAGCTATACATTTCCCTACAAGGACTGCTTTAGACTCGTTTCACTTTTTGATCTATTGTATTTCATTATCACTCACTTCAAAGTATTTTCTTTTGTTAATTAATTTTTATTGGAATATAGTTGCTTTATATTTTTTTACTTTATTTTTTAATTGGAGGAAATTTTCTTTACAAAGTTGTGTTGGTTTCTGCCGTGCATCGATGCAAATCTGCCATAATTACATGTGTATCCCCTCCTTCAGTATTTTCTAACTTCCACTTTAAATTTTTCTTCTGTGTATGCATGCTACTTCACTTCAGTCATATCTGACTCTTTGTGACCCTATGGACTGTAGCCCACCAGGTTCCTCTGTTCATGGGATTCCCCAGGCAAGAATACTGGAGTGGGTAGCCATTCCCTCCTCCAGGGGATCTTCCTGACCCAGGGATTGAACCTAGGTCTCCTGCATTGGCAGGTGGGTTCTTTACCACCAGTGCCAGCTGGGAAACCCAAATTTTTCTTTTACCTGTGGCTTATTTATTAATAAATATGTAATATTGGATTTCCAAATTTGAGGGCAGAGTCTAGTGTATATTCTTGGTGTGGATTTTAAACTTGATATGGTTGCAATCAGATATATCTGTTTGATTTCAGACATTTATTTAAACTATTTAGAGGGCTGAGCTCATAGTGTACTTGGTGCCCTTGAGGAGAATGTGCTTCCTGCTATTGGTTACAGTAGTGTTCTAAAGTTTATATAAGGGCAAATTGATTGATAGTGTTTTTCAATTCTATACTATGATTTTTTGGTCTAGATATTTTATCAGTGCAATAGAGATGAGTATTGAAACCTCTGACCATGATTGTGGGTTTATCTGTATTTTTCTTTTATTCTTATCAATTTTTGCTTCATGTATGTAATAATGCCTTTGTTAGGTGCAAACACATAAGAATTTATATTCTTGATAAGCTGACCATTGTATAAATAATGTGATTTCCTTCTTCATCTCTGATGATATTCACCTCCACGAAGCCTACCTTATCTAGTACAGCCACACCATCAATGTTAGGCTCAGTTTTGCAGTACATATATTTTCCACCCTTTGACATTCATCCTCTTTGTGTCTTTATGTTTACAGTGTGTTCTGTAAAGCAGTATATAACTGAGTCATTATTTTTCTTCCTTTTATTTAGGGTTTTTAGACTGTTTATATCATAATTGGGCTTCCCTGGTGGCTCAGACTGTAAAGAATCCACCTGCAATGTATTCCAGTATTCTTCCGGAATACCGATTCCAGTATTCTGACTTGGAGAATCCTATGAACAGAGAAACCTGAGAGGGGTTGCAAAGAGTTGGATACGACTGAGCAACTAACACTTTCATTTTTCGTATTACAATTATGTATGTTTCAATTTAAAGTTTCCGTTTGGGTGCTTCCCTGTTCCTTTATTCCAGACTTTTTGGGGTGAATCAAAACAAAATCTTTTTTTGGTTGCACTGTGCATCATGTTGGGATCTTAGTTCCTTGAACAGGGATCAAACCCCCATCTCCATCATTAGAAGTACAGAATCTTAACTACTGGACCATCAGGGAATTCCCTCATATATTTTTTTATATTTCATTCTTTGAATTATTTTTAGCATTTTCACAAGATTACAGTATGCATCTTTGGTGGTGGTTTAGCCACTGAGTCATATCCGACTCTTTGCGACCCCACGGACTGTAGCCTGCCAGACTTCTCTGTCCATGGGATTTTCCAGGCAAGAATACTGGAATCGGTTGCCATTTCCTTCTCCAGGGGATTTTTACTACCCAGGGATCGAACTTGGGTCTCCTGCATTGCAGGCGGATTCTTTACCAACTGAGCTACCAGGGAAACCATTCAGTATGCATCTTTATCTCTGCTATTTTCAATATATGTTCTATTATTTCACATAGACTATAAGAAGCTTGCAGAATTATTCTTCCAGTTATCCCACTCACAGCCTTTATGATCATTTTCTCATGTTTTATTCTATGTGTTCTAACCTCCCCCTTGTTATGTTACTATTATTTTTACCATAAACAGTAGTCTTTGATATGATTTCTACACACACACACACAAACACATATTTACTGTTTTTTAAAATAATGATTCTTTATATTTACCAGTATATTTACTTCTTCAGGCATTTTTTATTTCTTCCAACAGAATTAGATTTCTAGGTGGTATAATTTTGCTTCAGTAAAAAGAGCTTATTTTGAGTACTTCTTACAGCATATTTCTGCTGAATAAAAATTCTTCTTTTCAGCTTCCTTTTTTCCTGAAAATTTCTTTATTTCACTTTCATCTTTGAAAAATATTTTTGCTGGATATGTAATTCAGGTTTGAATTTTTTGTAATTCAATTTGTAATATGTAATTCAGGTTTGTAATATGTAATTCAGGTTTGATATGTAATTCAGGGTTTTATTTTTCTCCCAGCGAGGAGACAAAATGCTATTCCATTGTCTTCAGTCTCATGGTTTCTGATGAGACGTTACATATTATTCTTATCATTGTTCCCCTGTATGTAGTATTTCTGATTTTTCTTGATGCCTTCAAGATTGTCTTTTTATCTTAGTATGTTTAGTAGTTTGATTCTAATATGCCTAGCTGGTTTTTGTTTGTTGTATTAATCCTGATTGGTATTCTCTGAGCTCCTTGGATAGTAAAGATGTCTTTCCATAAATTTTGAAAAATTGTTGGCCATTATCCCCTTCTATATTTTTTCTGCTCATTTCTCTCTTATCCTCCAGGGATTCTAATTACTTGTATGTCAGATGGTTTGCTATTGTGCCACAGATATCAGATGCTCTGTTCCTTTTTTTTTGCTGCTTTATTTCTTTTTGTTTCTTTTTAGATACTTCTTATTTACATGTATCCAAGTCACAAATTTTATTCTCTGCTGTAGCCAGTCAACTGATAACCCCTCAAAACAAATTCATCATCTCTGATAGTTTACATTTTATTTTCAGCTTTTCCATCTTTCTCTATTCATAGTTTCCATCTCAATGCTGAAATTCTATATCCATTTATGCATGTTACTCACCTTCCCACTATATCTTTTGAAAATGTGTATCATAGTCATTTTAGCATCTTGTTTGATAATTCCTTCATCCTAGATTATCTCTGGGATTGGTTCTATAGTCTCTTTATCTCTTGAGAAAGAGATATTTTCTTCCTTTTTTGTAAGTTTTTTATTTGTTTCTGTAATTTCCTCTTGATTACAAGTCACTATATGTAAAAGAAGAGAAACTGAGTTAAATTATATCAGTGTCCAAAAATGGGAATGCCTTTTCTTCTATTAGGCCATTAGTATTGCTTTGGGGTCAGTCTATTGTTAGATTGATCTGGAGCTGAGCTTTGTTGTTGCTTTAGTTTTATTCAATTCACAATAGGCTTCACTTTATTTAAGAGCAGGATTAAAGCTTTTTCTTCAGCAGGGCTTTTGGTCTGAGTACCTGGATCCTTTGTTTCTGTTCTGCTTCCTTATCCCCATGCTTCAGCGGGCTCTGTAAACTGGAACTATGGCAGATGGGGGTGTTCTCTCTTTATTCTCCTGCCCATCACAGCAGTAGAGGGCCACTGGCTGGTACTCAGTGTTTTCCAGGTCCTCAGTGCCTGTGAGGTTTCTCTCGGTTATTTTTTTCTTCTTTTTTGGTCATGGTGTATGGCATGTGGAATCGTAGTTCACTGATCAGGGATCGAACCCATGCCTCCTGCAATGTAAGCACAGAGTCTTAAACACTGGGCCACCAGGGAAGTCCCCTCTGTCAATTATTTTCCCTGCCCTTCCTGCAGTGCGTACCTCGGATTGAGGAGCAAGGGATATCTCCCTCTGCTTTTCCGCTCCTCCTCCAATGGCAGATGACTGCTGTCTCCTATTCATTGTAAATAAAGGCTAGAGTATGGCAAGAATTGTAACTCCTACTTTCTGAGTTTTGTGTGCCATGATACCTTAGATCCGTAAGTACCATTATTGCAGAAGCAATAGCGTCAATATAATGCTCATAAAATATCCACTAACCACATAATATTCCAAAATTCTGTGTATGCTTGACTACATGATAATTATGCATATGGCCTGATTAAACCTGTTCTCCAATTTGGAGGTCAGAGTTTGTTCATGGTAAATTTTTCATGAGAGGTTTTTGTAGAGTCAAGGGACTATGGCTCATTGGGAATGGGAGAAGGGAAAAATGTTACCTCTTGTCTCCCCATATTTAAATGCTGGATAAGAAATTATCTTCCCTCTGAAACTTTGTGTAACCTGGAGTAAGTTATAATCCACAGAGCCAAAACAGGAAAACTACAAAAATTGTATCAGCTTAAAGTATAAGCAACTAAGCCACTGCATGATGGATTATGATTCATAAAAGGCTTTTATTTAATATAAACTCATTCATATTTTGCTGCTTATAAGGTTCCTCAACAGTATGAATTCACACATTTTTCTTCAGTTTTTGCTAAGTATGGCTTTAGGAAGGATAATATAATATTAAAATACTGGAAGAGTAAAAGTCCGTTCTATTTAAAATATAAGTTTTCCTGTCAGTCTTCTTTTTCATATTTAGTTTTATAACCTTTCTGAACTTGGGAGACTATTTTTTTACACAAAATTGAAATAAGGAGTTATATAAAAGTAATATCCAATGGGAAAAGCATAAACACTGCAGAACTTCTATATTTTTCCAGCCCTTCCTTTGTTGTTCACTGTAATTCCTCTTGGAGCATTCTTTGTGGACCATGTTTCCAAGCATCTAAGGACAAGGAAATATTAACTGTTGGCTTTGTTTCTCATTTTACTAGGTATGTTTTCTTACTAGATCACAAAAATGCATTGGCTTCCTTGATAGCCTGTGTATTTCTAGGGTACATCAAGAAGAACTATTTGCCCAGAGAATTCAATCGGGTGAATTTGTTCCACGGGGATTTCTTCCAAGCATCTCATTGTATTTCATCATGTAACAAGTGATGTGATTATGGGCTTTAGTCAGAATGTTGTTTTGCTCACTTAAGATTCATTCTCAGGAAGGTTGAGCAAATTTGAATTTCATATGAAAGCTTTCTTTGTGTGCTTCAGTAACTCTTTCCCTTTATGGAAGAGAAAATCTTCTTGTTGGAGGGATCTACAGATCTCCGTGCCTGTGGGGCCTGGACCAGCAGCAGGGGGCCTCCACCCAAGGCTACTGCTTCCTGAGCCTCATTAAGGGCATCCTCTGCAGATTTCCTAGGGAGAACGTTGGTGTTGCAGTTATCCAACCCTTCCAGAAATTTGACACTGAGCAAAATTTGCCTTCATCTCCCACTAGAAAGACTGAGTCTAAAAAAAGAAAAAAACTAAACTAAAAACCAGGAATCTCAGTCTTGCTAAGAAACAGCACAGTAGAGAGTGGGCAAAACACGGATTACAGAGACAGCCTCTAGCCCTCCCTCGCTCTGTGATATTGTGCAAGTTACCCAGGCTTTCTGAGCATCACTTTCCACAACTGTGAAAAACTGAAGTAAACATAATACCTTCCTTGCAGGGTTATCATAAGGATGAAGGATAAGGTTTGTAATGAGTGTAGTGCTTCGTAGGCACCTAATAAATATGAGTTGTTATTATGGCAGCAACACATAGGGTTAAGAGCAGAGACTCTGGAACCAGACTGTTAGGGTCCAAACCCTGTGCCTGATGTATATATACTAGCTGCTACTTAGGCAAGTTGTTTTAACTCCTCATACCTCAGTTTTATCATCCCCCAAATTAGGGAGAATGATAGTACCCGCACTAGTCATTTCTGTTAATCTGTGGCAGATGGGAAATTCTGGCTGTTTTTTTCAAGGTATGTATGTAGATAAAGTTGAGTTTAATAATATGTCTCAATGAGAAGAATGATAGAAACAGCAACTACAGTTTATTCTGTGTATGCTGTATACCAAGAACATGCTAAGCTCTTTACCAATGCTTTGCTAAACATGCTGTTTACCAATATTAATCCTTTTAGCTCTCACAATTCCCCTAGGAGATAGGTACTAATAGTAATATTTATCTTACAGTTGAGAAAACTGAGGAACAGAGAGGTTCATCAGTGTTCTAAGGTCACGCAGCTCACCTGGATTCACACCTATGTTTTCTAGTGGCAGAGTTTGTGCTCTTAATCACTCTGCCATTGCGCTCGCCATCTTCTATATTAAGTGGAGAGCCTGTCCCGGGGCTTCAGGCTTCTTGTGCTTCATGACTTTTTCAATTTGATGAAGCAACTGTATATGATGGACAAATAATTGTATGGCAAATGAGATAAACTCCCATGATCATTGTTTTCCTGATTAGTGGTGGGTTAATTACATTTAAAGAGGTTTTTTTGTATATAGGTCACTTGTTTTCTAGATGAGGAAATAGAAGCCTTGAGTGTAGACAGTTTTCCAAAAATCTCAAGACAAGTTATGAGGAGAACCCAGGATTCTTATTTTCATCATTCCATCAAGCCTGTAGTTGAAAAAGAAGAAATGATAGTTGACCTTGGACACAACTAAATACCAGTTCTAATTATCATGTGCAAACCCACAACAAACGGTGCCTTATTACAACCCAGGTCTCCTGCATTGAGGGCAGATTCTTTACCAGCTGAGCTGCAAGAGAAGCCCAGGAATACTGGAGTGGGTAGCCTGTCCCTTCTTCAGCAGATCTTCCCGACCCAGGAATAGAACCAGGGTCTCCTGCATTGCAGGCTGATTCTTTACCAACTGAGCTATCAGGGCTCCTTCTTATTTCTGCAAATGCCAAGTCATGTTTTGTCCATTACCAATAATGTCAATATTTTTGCGGGGAGGAGAAAACAAGCTTCAAGCTTCCCAGGCACGTAAAAGGAAGTACCAGTGGAAAGGCATGCCAAAACAAATATCCTTAGGAAAGAAGCTATTATATTATCTGCACTCTTTGCCTTCAATGGCATTTCCTCTGCTGCAATCACAAACACCATCTGCAGCCCGCTCCTCTGAAGAGGGGAAAACTTGAAATGCGTAATGTCTGATGCTTGCTAGCTGAGAAATCTCCTGGTACAACTTAGGAAGAACAAGGGTGCAGTTTCTGATTCAGTAAGAGGGAAAGGAGCACTCTCCTTGGCTGTGTCAACCTCTCGTGCTCTGGGGGTGAGATGCCAGTCACTGTACCCTCTGGTACATCACCATGTCATGGCTTCACTTGTCTTTACTTGACGCTTTTCTATCGGTGACAGAGGGTATGCCTGCTTTTCCAAACAGACTTAGCAGCTTTCTTCTCTCCGCCCTGTGGGTGCAGCGTCATTTGTGTACTCAAGATGGTCCCCTTAACTCAATAAAGTATAAAATTGGGGGAAAAAAGGAGTGAAGAAATAGGTCTTATTTTAGACACATCTTTTCCATCCCCATCAATTCCTACTACTTATTTCCTCATAGTTCAGATTACAGAGAAATTCTATTCAGACTAGAAGGCCTGTAAAATGTTTCCCAAATCAAAGCGAGAAACAAACCACAATTTGTAAAACATATTGAACTATGATTCAGAAATAGATCAACTGAAGCAAGCCATGAGGTACAAGGAAAACTCAAACTGTTTCTTTATAAACTTAATTTTTTTTTGAATTTTAGATTTGCAGAAATATTGCAAAGATGATACAGAGAGTTCCCACTTACCCTGCATCCAGTTTTCCCTATTTTTTTTTTTTTTTTAGACTGTGCCTTTTGCAGGATCTTAGCTCCCCTACCAAGGATTGAACTTGGATCCTAGCAGTGAAAACACTGGGTCCTAACCACTGGACAGCTGGGGTATTCCTACAATTTCCCCTAATGTTAGCATCTTAATTTACTATGATACATCTGTGAAAACTAAGAAACTAACACTATACATTACTATAAGTAAATTCCAGATTTTATTTGGATTTCACCAGTTTCTCCACTAATGCCCTTATGCCTTTCCAGGATCCCATCCAGGATATCATACCTCATTTAATTGTCATGGCTTCATCTCTTGTGGGTGTCTTCTCAGTCATGTCTGACTCTCTGCAACCCCATGTGCTGTAGCCCACCAGGCTACATGGGATTTTCCAGGCAAGAATACTGGAGCAGATAGCCATTCCCTTCTCCAGGGGATCGTCCCAACTCAGGGATTAAACCTAGGTCTCCTGCATTGTGCAGTCAGATTCTTTAACATCTGAGCCACCGGGGAAACCCTAAGAGATGAAAAGAGCTTCATCTCTTCTGGTCTGTGACAGTTGCTTCGTGTCTCTCTCTCTCTTTTTTTTAACCTTGGATGTTTTAACACTAACTCCACGTAGCTCCTGTATCTAAGACAACTCCACTGAGTATCCCAGAAACTCACCTAGTTTACAAGTTCTGATCTGGATTTATAAGGACTGAACTTAACAAAATTCTGCTTTAAAACTGCCTTATGACCAATCCCAGCCTCTGGAACCCTTGTAACTCTCACTTTTAAGCCACTACTGAGCCTCTGACAAGAGGGTACAGCATGTTTTTAAAACCAGTGGCCTTCACTGGTGGTCTTTGTGTTGGATTTGACAAAGGGATTCATAACAATTTAATTCAATCATCCAGTAAAATGCAAGAATTCTTTCTACAGCACCTGATAAGTCTCTATCAGGCCTGTGTGAACCCCACCACCCATATATAAACACTGCAATAACAGGACACTAATTACCTCCCCAAAGAATCCATTTTCTCCATTTTTGGACAGTCCCTATTTGTTAGAAATGGCTTCATTAAAGTGAGCCCTGACCTATTGCCTTGCAGTTTTTCTTCACTGACACTATTGCTGTCTTCTACAGAGTTAAGTTTCCCCATCTATTTCCCATAAAGTGATGGGCCCAGATGCCATGATCTTAGTTTTCTGAATGTTGAGCTTTAAGCCAACTTTTTCACTCTCCTCTTTCACTTTCATCAAGAGGCTTTTTAGTTTCTCTTCACTTTCTGCCATAAGCAAGTAAGCTCCGTCTTAAGTTAAATATGGGATGGCAAGTCCCACTCCAGGGGAATGGCGGCAGTCAGACACACTTGGGTGGTCCAGCTTCATTCAGATACTGTCACTCGGTAGGTGTCTGAATTTGGGTGTGTGATTCAACAGCTCTGCTCTGGGCCTCATAGAATTATTATGAAAATGAATGAAGTAACACATATGACAGCACCTGGCACACTGCCAGGCACAGAGAAGACTCTTAATACATGAGAGTTGGTCAGGATGATCAACTGCTGAATACCCAGAATGAAATGTACCATTTATGTTGCACTGGGTTGACCCAAAAATTTGTTCAGGTTTTTTGGGCAAAATCTTATGGAAGAATCCAAATGAACTTTTGGGCCAACCCAGTATTGTGTTATTACATTCTTTGCTCTTCCTCACAGCAGTGAATTCTAACTTTCTCTTCTTATTAACTGATTTCAAAGACATAAGTTTATTTTCCTGTGACTTTTTTTCCTCAAGGTTTAATTAAGCTATTACTGAACAGAACTGAAGTGTTAAATAACCTGAGAGGATCAGTTCCTAACATTCATGAATATGGTATATTGCCAACGTAAGAGATTAGTCATGGTAGTGGATGGGAGAATTTGGAAAGGATTAGCAAATACCCCTGCTAATCAACAAAATATGCAAATGAAGCCCCTTCTTGTGGCATTGATCTCAGTCTCCATGGCAACACCAGAGTTATCTGTGTACATGGGAAGAAGTAATTTCAAAGCTGCAAAGTATGATAGAAAGCACTGTGAGGAGCATCAAAGGGGAAAAAGATCGCTGAAAAGTATTCCCACTTCTTGAAGAAATTCATACAACTTTCTGTAAGTTTTTATTTTCCCTGGGCCTCTACTGCGTGTGTGTGCCTGTGTGTGTGCGTGCTAAGTCGCTTCAGTCATGTCCGACTTTGTGTGACCCTGGGACCATAGCCTACCCGGCCCCTCTGTCCATGGAATTCTCCAGGCAAGAATACTGGAATGGGTTGTCATTTCCTATTCCAGGGGATATTCCTGACCCAGGGACTGAACCTGTGGATCCTGTGGTTCCTCCATTGGCAGGTGGGTTCTTTCCCACTCACCACCTGGGAAGCCTGAGCCTCTACTACTGGAATGTTAATTGATGTTATAAACAGAAAACAACAACAAACGGGAGTAGAAAAAGGTCAGAAGGGACCCACAAAATCTATAATCCATTGTTTTGACCGAACAACTATAAATTAAGATTATTTGCATGTCTCTGTGTAGCAGGATTATCTGGGTTAGGAACCTAGTTCCAGCAATCATCAGCTATATATACCTTTAGGCAAAATCTTAACCTCTTCATACCTCATTGTCCTTATCTGTAACGTGGCGATAATAATAGTTCCTACCAAGTAGGTTTGCTATGATCATTGAGTAAGTCAACACATGTAAAGTGGTAGAACAGGGCCTGGTCCAGACTAAGTGCTCCAAAAAATGCTAGCTGCTATTATTATTATTATCACGCCTCATCATTATTCTTGCTAGTTGGTCATGCTTCTGGAATAGGGACTACCTTTCAATTTTATATCCTGTGAGGAAAATACAGAGCGAGAAAGGTTATATTTTCCATTTTCTAATTTTGTTTGTACTGAAAAAGAGACTTGAAATGTCAGCCCTGAAGAGGTTTTATAGGTATTATAATTTTCAATTTCAATAAAACACTTAGGAAAATGGTAACTGTGACTCTGGTTGAGGCGTGAGATCCAAGTAAGGCCACATCATTGTTTAAACTTTCATCAAAATCTAGGAGCAGGTGGATGTCCTTAAAATGGGATGTGATCAAAATTGAATTCATTTACTTCAGAAACCAAGCCACCTTTTGATCTAAATGTGTGTGTGTGTGTGTGTGTGTGTGTGTGTGTGTGTGTATATATATTAAAACAAATGCAGGCCCTTGTACCTTCATAGGCCAATTTTTCTTTGTGGTCTCAGCTCATTTCACCTTGCCTCTGTGTGTTGGTTGCTTAAATTTCTAGTCCAAGCAGGATAATTTCAGGAATTCAAGTTTGGGTTTAGTTTTCAGTGCTTACATTTGATGTGAGATTATTCTAATAGATATTGGGCTACTTGCTTTGTGAGGTTAAAAAAAAATTTTTTTTTTTACTGCAAACAAAGCTCCTGCTGATCACTACCCAGTGGTTCAAAAGCTTTTGGAGGCAGCCTAATGGAACTAAAAGAGAGGAGTCTAGGAGTCTGAAACCTGAGGTTTGAAACCCTGCTGGCCTCTGCTACATCTGACTCTTCTTCCTTCACTCTGCTGCCTTTAGTTTTCCTGGATACCTTTTGTAAGTAACTACACTGCCTCTTTGGAATGAGGTAGGGCTTAAAATGATCAGTCAGTAAATGAGGTATGTGATGGTAGGCAAGCCGTGACCCCTTGGTGAGAAAACAGTTTTCTGGTCTGTAAAATGGAGCCAACTGAAATCTCCTCTGGCTTCATCAGCTGTTCTCAAGCATATCAAATAAGACAATGGTTGTAAGAGGGCTCTGTCAGACCTTAACAGATTGTATACTTCTGAAGAATTATTTTAATATCAAATATGACAATATATGGGTCAATCTAATTACCAACATGATTTAACTTCCCCTTTCACAAGGATCCAATGGTTCCCGGCTTATAGTTTGATGCGTGAACTGTATAGTTCTTCTAGGTTAAAACATGGCTACCTTCTAACATGCATTCGTGTATGAACCTACTCATTAAAATAGTCCTGTCTGCATTTCAGTGCTCCAGATGCCTACTTTCTAAACAGAGAAACAGAGAGTTAGCTAACTCATGGAGCCAGGAAACTGTCATTTATGGAGTCCCTCCTCTGTCTAGCTGTGGGTATCCAGAGATGAAGTTCCAGCCCCTGCCGTGGGAGCTCCCTGCTTGGTAGGCATGACGGACAAGTAGACAGTAAATGAACAGTGTAAATGCCATAATAGCTATCTGTGTAGGGTGCTATGGAGCAGAGAAGAAGAAACTGTCTTTACAGGGAGATCGTGGAGGAAGGTTTCCCAGAGGAGATCATGCCTGAAATAAATCTGGAGGTTTGCTAGTGAGGTAGATAGAATTGTCAAAGCTGTAGCAGTTGGAGTGGCTAAAGGGATGGAAAGGATGCCTTGGGGAAGGGAAGTCCTTTGGTATGGCTGAAATGCAATGTGTCTGAGGAAGGACATAAGGGTGCCAAGGAAGTCTAGGGCCCAATAATGGAAGGCTTGTGAGTGGCGAGCCACTGAGAGTTGTTAACAGGGCATGCATGATCAGATTTTTCTGTTAACATTAGAGCAGTTAGCCGAGTATTTTGGTCACAGTCCAGAGAGGAGGCTATGGTGAAATTCAAGGAAGAAATAACACTGGAATAGGTGAAATATTAACAAGAGGAATTTAGAGAAGTAGTAAGAATATAGAACCTGCAGTACTTGATTACTCATTGGATGTGAGGTGGGAGAGGGAAGGACTCGGGATAATACCCAAGTTTCTGGCTCAGTTGAGATGGTGAATGAATCCGGAAAGAAGTAGGCTACAAGAAACAAACTCAATAGCCACATGGAGTAAGAGAAGAGGAACCAGTCTGGGGGAGATGAGTTCAATTTGAGATTTGTTTAGTTTGAGGTCCTGAGTGGCATTTGGGGAGAACTATCCATGTATTGAGTTCAGAGGAGTTATCCGAGCTGATGAAATTGTAGGGGTCAAGAAAGGTTTCCCCAACTCTCGTAGATTTCAGACCCAGCCTCAACCTTGGCTAGGTCTGAACAACAAAGACAAATTCAAAGAAAAGCATTCAGAATTACTTAGCATCAGTTTTACATGGCATTGTTGTTGTTGTTATTCAGTCGCTCAGTCTGACTCTTCGCAATCCCATGGGCTGCAGCATGTCAGGCTTCCCTGTCCTTCACTATCTCCCAAAGTTTGCTCAAACTCATGTCCATCCATCTCATCCTCTGCCACCCCCTTCTCCTCCTGCCCTCAACCTTTCCCAGCATCAGGGTTTTTCCATTGAGTCAAATCTTTGTGCTAGGTGGCCGAAGGATTGGAATTTCAGTTTCAGCATCTGCCCATCCAATGAATATTCACAGTTGATTTCCTTTAGAATTGACTGGTTTTATCTGCCTGCAGTCCAAGGGACTCTCAAGAGTCTTCTCCAGCACCACAATTCAAAAGCATCAGTTCTTCAATGCTCAGCCTTCTTCATGGTCCAACTCTCACATCCATACATAACTACTGGAAAAACCATACCTTTGACTAGGTGGACCTTTGTTGGCAAAGTGATCTCTGCTTTTCAATATGCTGTCTAGGTTTGTCATAGCTTTTCTTCCAAGGAGCAAGCGTCTTTTAATTATGCGTCATAAGAGTCTTCATAAGGTAATGCAGACTAGAAGAAACAATTAGAAGTGAGTATTTTTATGCTAGTTTTCCTGAAGAATGGGCAGCCATGTAGAAATGTAATAGACCAAGGGGTACGAGGTAAGTGCATAAACTTGAGGAAACTGAGCAAGGCCTTTGGAGACAATGATGTTTCTTTCCTCTGGGTACAATAAGGGCACTTGGTGAAAGTGAAAGTCGCTCAGTCCTGTCTGACTCTTTGTGACCCCTTGAACTATACAGTCCATAGAATTCTCCAGGCCAGAATACTGGAGTGGGTAGCCTTTCCCTTCTCCAGGGGATCTTCCCTACCCAGGGATTGAACCCAGGTCTCCCGCATTGCAGGCGGATTCTTTACCAGCTGAGCCACCAGGGAAGCCCAAGAATACTGGAGTGGGTAGCCTATCCCTTCTCCAGCGGATCTTCCCAACCCAGGAGTCAAACCGGAGTCTCCTGCATTGCAGGTGGATTCTTTACCAACTAAGCTATCAGGGAAGCCTCTTACATGAGGATTTTATGACCTGCTTCTGACAAGGGAGGATGAAAGGTCAGTGACTTACCTGCTTTTACTGTTTTCTCTAACTCCTTCAGCTTAACATTTTCAATGTGCCCAAGTGTCCTATTTAGGGGCAGCATGTCCTCAACTCCATCAAAAGCAGTAGAAATTTCTGGATTTGTTACAGTAGGAAAGGTAGTTATTTTCTACACTATTCATAAGGCTGAATTCCTACCATATACCAAGCATCAGCTAAACCAGTTCTCCTTTTAGAGGCCTTCCCTGACCTTCCAATCTCAACTAGCTTCTTTGGTATTACTCTCGAAGAGTTTTCTGTTCTTTTGCTTTATAGCAGGGATCTCAATTTCTAGCTAGTTATTTATGTTTGAGAGTCCAATCTCTGGCTATCCATGTGAGCCCAATCACATCTGCCTTGTTTACTCCTGAATACCTGCAACTCAGCACGGCACATAGTAAGTGCTCCAAGAACATTCGTCAAATGGATGAATGAAGAGTAAATACCTTAAAGAAGACAATAAGGGAGAAAATTAGAGGACCTCGGGCAGAATCCTGTGGAACTCAAATGCTCAGTAAGAGGAAAAGGAGACTGAGAATGAGCAATCAAATATAAATAGGAGGAAAACCAGGAGAACAGGGTCTCAGAGAAGCCTATGGAAGAATGTCAAGAAGAGAATGATCACTGGCATCCAATGCTGCTAAAGAGCTGTGCAAAGTAATGACCGAGAAGCAGTCATTGGATGTAAAAATAAGAAGGTTATTGATGATCTTAGTAAAAACAATTTTAGTGTTATGATGGAAATAAAGTTTGAATCGAGGTTTCTAGTCAATATGTTGAACTATTAGACAAGCCCCTGTCCTTCCTTAAAAATGTATAAGGAGCAGATAAAATCTAAGCATGTCTTTGACAATTCGAAAGTTCTAAATCCAAAAGAAAATTTCTAGGTGATAGAAACAAAGCAGAAATTCAAAGCCAAAGCAAACTGCAACAGTTGAAGCTAAATGGCCATCAAGAGTATTAGACCTGGATGTATATCTTGGAGCTTAAGGTGAAGCCATGGTAAAGAATCTGCCTGCAATGCAGGAGACCCGGGTTCAGTCCCCGGATCAGGAAGATCCCTCTGGAGAAGGGAATAGCAACCCACTCCAGTATTCTTGCCTGGATAATTCCTGAGAATTCCAGAGAAGCCTAGTGGGCTATAGTCCATGGGGTCACAATGAGTCAGACACAACTGAGTGATTAACACACTCAGGTGAAGCCACAGCCCTGATATAGAGCCTTGAGTTCCCTTCATAAACCTAGGAGCCAAAAGTCCATCCGGCTCATGATGAATCAGGACTCAAGGCCTGGGATGCAGAATATAGGTGGAGTGTCCTCTCTGGGCCTAGAATGTAAAAAATCAAAGCCCCACATCTTAATTTTTACTAACAAGCTGGGAAATTTAAAAACTGACTTTGATCCAGTGAAACCCAGAGAATGCTGGCAGAGAAAGAACACAAAATTGTAGAGATAGATAACTCTGCTTTCCAGGGTTCACATAGGACTTCTACAGAAAGGAACTCTCCTGCTGAAGTTGAGCCCCTCAGATTTCCAGAGAAAGAAGGGAAATAAGTCATTGCAGGGGTGATCAGAAGTGACAATAAACAGGGTAATCTATATTCCAGAAAAGTTGTATAATAAGGCAATATGGGAGAGACTTTAACATAAGCATCTTCAAAATGTTCAATAGGATAAAGGAAGGAATAGAATCCATAAAGTATAAACAGCACATTATCAAAAAATAGCAGACATATTAGAAAAGATGAAACAGACATTATAAAAATTATATATATATGTGTGTATATATATATATACACATATATGTACAGTAAGCCCCCTACATATGAACAAGTGCTGTTCTGAGAGTGCATTCATAAGTCCAGTTTATTTGTAAGTCCAGCAGAGTTAGTCTATGTCTGCAACTAACATAAGCAGTTACATAGTACTGTACTGTAATAGGTTTATAATACTTGACACACAAATAATACATAAAAAACAAACAAAAAGTAAAACATTTTTAATCTTATAGTACAGTACCTTGAAAAGTACAGTAGTACCAGCTGCATCACTGCTGCTTCTATGCTTGCTTCTGGACATGGGCTTGAAATAAAGATACGGTACTATTGTGCTCTATATGCTACTGTGCAGCAAAGTACACAAAAGTCCAACCACTTGTACAGGATGCATGCATGCGACAATGTATGCCAGACATGGGAACTAACTTTCATGATTGGACCAGGAATGCACATTTGCACCTTTGAAAATTCTCAGCTTGAAGGACTTACTATATACATATGCTTGTATGTATATATATATATAATTTTTAATATGCTCTATATATTTTAAGTTACATAATGTATAATACAGTATTTGTGTGTGCATTGATGGAATAAAAACAAAATCAATCAATAGACTAAATCCAACTAGAGAAGGGATAGGTCAAGCGCCCCTGATTCTACAAAGTTAAATAGTTGGGATTAGGAAAGAGAAGGAAGAAAGGGAATGTAGGAGAGAATGAAGTCTCATGTACACCTAACAGAAGTTTCAGAAGAAGAATAGCAATTTAAAGGGAAACATTAGATGAAGAGTTGATGGCTAAATTTCCAGAATTGAACCAAAACTATTGAACAATTGAAGGAGCATAAGAAGAGGAATGCAATGAAGAGGAATATTTTAAATATATTCAAATACCAACCAAATACTAGTTGTCCTCTAAAAGGGGTATTGAAATCTATAGGGAAGAATTGCTAAGAATACACACACACACACACACACACACAATTTTATATGATAAAATTAGAGTGAATGGTGAATGTGAAGAAGGTAAGTGTGTTGGTAAAGACCACATTTTTTCATGAATCCTGGCCAGGAAGGGTAAAAAACTTGAACGAGAGCTGAATGAGCTTGTGTGACATGGAAATTTATGCAACATGAATAGCAAAAGCAACACAGTGAGCTTATGTGTACACTCACATGCACACATATTCATAGAGCTAGTAGAATAAAATGGCAGGGGACTTTGAAGTATAGTTGATTTATGATGTGTTAGTTTCTGCTGTACACCAAAGTGATTCAGTTATGCACATATGTGTGTGTGTGTGTATTCTTTTTCATATTCTTTCCCATTATGGTTTATCACAAGACATTGAATATAGTGCCCTATGATATGTAGTAAGACCTTGTTTATCCATTCCATATGTAATAGTTTGCATTAGCTAGTCCCAAACTTAAAATCACAGTGAAAAGTGAAAGTGTTTAGTCCCTCAGTTCGGTCCAACTTGTGGCGACCCCATGGAGCGTAGCCCGCCAGGCTCCTATGTCCATGGAATTCTCCAGGCAAGAATACTAGAATGGGTTGCCGTTCCCCTCTCCAGGGGCTTTTCCTGACCCAGGGATCAAATCCACGTCTCCTGCATTGCAAGCAGATTCTTTACCATCTGAGCCACCAATTGCAGGGAACTTTTATTTTATTTTATACTGATTTTTTACTAATTTATTTATTTTGAATTTATATTTACTAATGTCGCTAAGTCGTGTCCAGCTCTTGCAACCCCATGGACTGTAGCCTGCCAGGCTCCTCTGTCCACGGGATTCTCTAGGCAAGATTACTGGTGTGGGTTGCCATTTTCTTTTCCAGGGGATTTTCCCAACCCAAGAATCCAACCTGGGTCTTTTGCACTGTAGGCAAAGTCTTTACCAACTGAGCTATAAGGGAAGCCAATTTAGATTGGATTCTGTCAGCCAGGATGTATGAATGTGTGTGTGTGTGTGTGTGTGTGTGTTGATTTGCTACTGATGTATATTTGCTACATCATCAATTATTTTTCAACTGTAAAAGATTTATTTAACATCATCTTTCCTACAACTTTTGAAAAGCAAAAGAAAAAATGGTGAGAAGGACTGAAAGGACAGTTTTAAAGTGAATACATCAGCATTATGAAGAATTCCTTACATTTTCATGTTTTTCCTCATTCATCTCAAGTAGGTGAAGTTTTCACCGTGGAGTGTGAGACCACAAATCGGTGTTTAGGAACTACTGCTTTAGATGATGCCTTTAAGGGCGTATGAAAGTTTTATCACTTTAGATAGTAACATCACAGAAGATAATTTTATAAATTCAGAAAACACTGAAGCACCATTAAAATATGACTTTAGTCATGACCTCGTGCATTGGGGACTTTTAAATTGAGGGATTCTCCAAAGCTCTTAGTTCCCTTGAAGCCATTCAGGCAGCCTGTTCTGTCATTTAAAATGTCACCACTAGAGGTGCTCTTTTGTATTGATAGTATAATACTGCCTCCATAAAATCCTTATTAGAATGAGCCACTTGCCAGAGAGGGGGGTCATGAGAACATTACTAGTAATCATTAATCCAGCACTGATGAGAGGAGCTGCCTTATTGGAAAGCGGTGACCCAGGGATGTGATACGGGAAAGGACAATATTAATGAAGGAATAGAATTAGGACAACCCGGATCCTAAAGTCTTATCTGTAAGAGCTGGCTCTTGTGGAACCTCTAAAGGACGGGGGGCATGTGGGCTGAGATGTTGGCAGTAAAGCATTGTCTGCAGCCTGTCTGGAGTGTACACACACGCACGCATACATGTACATACAGTATGTTGTCTTGGTTCTTACAGTGAAATGAGGCAGTTGTTTCCCTTGACAATTCTAAGTAGATTTTTTTCAGACCAAAGTATACCAAGATTATGATAGAGAAAGTAGGCACTGGTATTTTAGCAGCAGGAAGAGGAATGACTCAGTAGGAAGATTTTGTTCTAATATGTTTACAATATACTCAAACAGTAACCAAATAATAGTTGTCCCTCTCCAATAGGAATATTGACATCTACCAAAGAAATTAGTAGGATTATCTGGTTGGGACAGTCATTTCCCTATAATCTTTAATTCACTAGCTTACAGTTTTATCATCATCATCATAACATTATTTAATAACTGCCCACACTTAAATCTCTGGTCATTAAGCTAACCCGTTATTGCAGGAGGAGAATGTGTGACTCACTGTGGTATACGTGCCAATTTAATTTTCATTTTGATTGGCATCTTTCCAAGGGGATTACTTCTACTAAACCCTCTGCTGATGGAAGTGGTAAATCGATAAACTACTGTACACTTAAACATCACCGTTGACAATATTGTGTGGAATACAATCAGTGGGAAAGGGAAGACAGTTGTTTACAAGCAAGAAATAAACAACTCACAAACGTCTATCAGAACCTCCACATAACACATTTTATTTTTCCCGATCCCCAGAATGCCTAATAACCATACCTATAATCAATATTTCACAGAAAAGTACACTTCTGAAGAATGCTTACAATAAGGGATCAACTTGTTGCCAAGTGATTCAAAGTGTAGGGGTATAAAAATTCAAGATTGTGCTCTTTAACAAGTGGTGCTGGGAAAACTGGTTAACCACTTGTAAAAGAATGAAACTAAAACACTTTCTAACACCATACACAACAATTAACTCAAAATGATTAAAGATCTAAATGTAAGACCAGAAACAATAAAACTCCTAGAGGAAAACATAGGCAAAACACTCTCCGACATAAATCATAGCAGGATCCTCTATGACCCACCTCCCAGAGTATTGGAAATAAAAGCAAAAATAAACAAATGGGACCTAATTAAACTTAAAAGCTTCTGCACAACGAAGGAAACTATAAGCAAGGTGAAAAGACAGCCTTCGGAATGGGAGAAAATAATAGCAAACGAAGCAACTGACAAAGAATTAATCTCCAAAATATACAAGCAACTCCTACAGCTCAATTCCAGAAAAATAAACGACCCAATCAAAAAATGGCCAAAGAACTAAACAGACATTTCTCCAAAGAAGACATACATATGGCTAACAAACACATGAAAAGATGCTCAACATCACTCATTATCAGAGAAATGCAAATCAAAACCACAATGAGGTACCATTTCATGCCAGTCAGAATGGCTGCTATCCAAAAGTCTACAAGCAATAAATGCTGGAGAGGATGTGGAGAAAAGGGAACTCTCTTACACTGTTGGTGGGAATGCAAACTAGTACAGCCACTATGGAGAACAGTGTGAAGATTCCTTAAAAAACTGGAAATATAACTCCCATAGACCCAGCAATCCTACTGCTGGGCATACACACCAAGGAAACCAGAATTGAAAGAGACACGTGTACCCCAATGTTCATTGCAGCACTGTTTATAATAGCCAGGACATGGAAGCAACCTAGATGCCCATCAGCAGATGAATGGATAAGAAAGCTGTGGTACATATACACAATGGACTATTACTCAGCCATTAAAAAGAATGCATTTGAATCAGTTCTAATAAGGTGGATGAAACTGGAGCCTATTATACAGAGTGAAGTAAGTCAGAAAGAAAAACACCAATATAGTATATTAACACATATATATGGAATTTAGAAAGATGGTAACGATGACCCTATATGCGAGACAGCAAAAGAGACACAGATGTAAAGAACAGACTTTTGGACTCTATGGGAGAAGGCGAGGGTGGGATGATTTGAGAGAATAACATTGAAACATGTATATGATCATATGTGAAATAGATCACCAGTCCAGGTTCGATGCATGAGACAGGGTGCTCAGGGCCGGTGCACTGTGATGACCCTGAGGGATGAGATGGGGAGGGAGGTGGGAGGGGGTTCAGGATGGGGAACACATGTACATCCGTGGCTGATTCATGTGAATATATGGCAAAAACCACTACAATATTGTAAAGTAATTAGCCTCCAATTAAAATAAATAAATAAAAATTTTTAAAAATTCAAGATTGTGTAAATCCTCTCACCTCAGGGTAAGTAATATATCCTGATAAGAATTCAGCACCAAGAGTCAGTTTAACCCAGGTATGAAGTCTGGCTTTACCCAGTTTTGTTCCCCAACTCCCTAGCTCTTTCTCATCCTTCAGAATTCATCCTCCAAGATGTTTGTTTTGTTTTTTTTTTTCCTGAAGCTGACCTCTACTGCCCAGAGTCAGCTGTGCCTTCTTTTGTGTACTCCCAACACTTTGGACATTTGGTCCTACTCTTACTGTGCTTAATAACATTTGGTTTTAGTCTATTTATTTCTCTTTCTCCTCCACTTGAGGCCAAGGACAGTCTCTGGAGAGACAATAGAGCCCTTTTAAGATCATGGGATATAAGTCAGAATGCATGGATTTGAATCCATCACTTCCTACCTGAATGAACTCAGTAACCTCTCTTTTCCTCAGTTTTTTCATCTGTAGAATGAGGATAAGCTCAGAAGGTTGCTGTAAGTATTAAGTGAGTAAATAAGTACAAGGTACTTAGATAATGCCAGGGATATAGTTCAGTTCAGTTCAGTTGCTCACTCGTGTCTGACTTTTTGTGACCCCATGGACTGCAGCACACCAGGCTTCCCTGTCCTTCGCTATCTCCTGGAGTTTACACAAACTCATGCCCATCGAGTCGGTGATGCCATCCAACCATCTCATCCTCTGTCGTCCCCTTCTCCTCCTGCCTTCAATCTTTCCCAGCATCAGGGTCTTCTCTAATGAGTCAGCTCTTCGCATCAGGTGGCCAAAGTATTGGAGCTTCAGCTCCATCATCAGTCCTTCCAATGAATATTCAGGATTGATTTCCTTTAGGATGGACTGGTTTGATATAGTTGGTGCTCAGTAAATTGTTGTCATTTAGTGGCTAAGTCATGTCTCACTCTTTTGCAACCCCATGTAGCCTACCAGACTTCTCTGTCCATGGGATTTCCCAGACAAGAATACTGGAGTAGGTTGCCATTTCCTCCTCCAGGGGATCTTCCTGACCCAGGGATGTAGCTGTTTTTACCTTTGCATCTTTCAGGTACCTTTGCATCCCTTCAGGGTGTAGCTCGGTACATGGCAAATGGTTCTCAGTAAATTTTAAACCAAGGAATGAACAATTTGGTCCAGGACAAATTAATTTCACTTATCTCAGATCGCTTCTGTAAAATGAGATGGTTAATTGAGCATCAAGGCCCCTGTTATGAAATGAGGTTCTAAAGTTACTTGAGGTCTTCAGTGGTTACAGGAGAAATTAGTAAATAATTTCAATCTCTTGATTGTTTGTCAGAAGGGAAATGTTAGAGCAAATTAGTTAGAATGGATCTAGAGGAACCCCTGATTGCAAAAGAATAGTCATGGGCGTCAGAGCATGGAAGTGAATACATTGTGTGTAATATTTTTCTCTCTTTTGGCTGAACTCAAGCTTCCTGTAGCTGAAAGCAGATGGCACAAAAAAGCTTACAGTGTGCAAAGCCAGTTCCAGTTTTCCCTGTAAAAAAAGAACTGAGCGAATTGGGAGTCACTTTAACTTCTCATCACTGCTACGAAGGGGTGAAGATCAAGTTCAGGATATGTTATGTATCATAGCATTCCAAACCTCAGATGATGTGAGTCAGACCAGGTCCTGTGCTCAAAGTACTCCCTGAGCTGAGAAACGCAGAATAACATCAAGCAGTGATTTGTAATCATTTAATTTATTTATTTTTGGCTGAGCTGGGTCTTTGTTGCTGTGGTGGGCTTTCTCTAGTTGTGGAGAGAGGGGGCTACTTTGTCACTGTGGTGCATGGGCTCCTGGTTGTGGTGGCTTCTCTTGGTGCAGAGCGCATGCTCAGTAGTTGCAGCTTGTGGGCTCATGAGCGAGACCAGGGATTGAACCTGTGTCCCCTGCATTTGCAGGTGGATTCTTTAACCACTGGACCACCAGGGAAGTCCTAATCATTGAATTTTAGTGAGAAAGGTAGTGAAGTTTTCTTTAAATATCACTCTGCTGCTGCTACTGCTGCTAAGTCGCTTTAGTCGTGTACGACTCTGTGCGACCCCATGGACTGCAGCCCACCAGGCTTCTCCGTCCATGGGATTCTCCAGGCAAGAACACTGGAGTGGGTTGCCATTTCCTTCTCCAATGCAGGAAAGTGAAAAGTGAAAGTGAAGTCGCTCAGTTGTGTCCGACCCTTAGCGACCCCATGGACTGCAGCCTACCAGGCTCCTCCATCCATGGGATTTTCCAGGCAAGAGTACTGGAGTGGGGTGCCATTGCCTTCTCTAAATATCACTCTAAGAAACTATTATTCAAAGTGTATGGACTATGCTAATAATTGTGCATAGGTCATATCTATTCTTGTTTGTTTCATAATTCACTTTTGTTTAAAAAAGAAAAAAACATGTGAGTTGAAAATCATGCTATATTTCATCTTTTCCTGTTACCCAAGCCAGAAGATAGTCATATCAAGCACCACTGTTCAGCAACCTAAATTTCAAACCCAATGCCAAGAAGAAAAGGTCTGGCCTTGTAAACATAACGTTGTATTGTCTGAGAATCCTTAGTTTAAATATAAGCTCTGCCACCTATGTACAGGCCGGGAAACCATAGATACAAGTCTCACTAGACTTTGCTTTCTCATCTGTAAGTGGCAGTTTTGATAACACTTTACAAGTTCTTGTAGGGATTAAGAAAAATGCTGATGTCACATCACTTGTTGTTGTTATTCAGTTGCTCAGTCATGTTCAACTCTCTGAGACCACATGAACTGCAGCACGCCAGGCTTTCCTGTCCTTCACTATCTCCCTGAGTCTGCTCAGTCTCATGTCCATTGAGTCAGTGATGCCATCTAACCATCTCACCCACTGTTGTCCCCTTCTCCTCTTGCTTTCAATCTGTCCCAGCATTAGGGTCTTTTCCAGTGAGTCGGCTCTTCGCATCAGGTGGCCACAGTATTGAAGCTTCAGCTTCAGCATCAGCCCTTCTAATTCAGGGTTGATTTCCTTTAGGATTGACAGGTTTCATTTCCTTGTTGTCCAAGGGACTCTCAAGAGTCTTCTGTAGCACCACACTTCGAAAGCATCAGTTCTTCGGCACTCAGCCAGCCTTCTTTATGGTCCAACTCTCACACCCATACATGATTACTGAAAAAACCATAGCTTTGACTATATGGACCTTTGTAAGCAAAGTGATGTCTCTGCTTTTTAATACACTGTCTAGATTTGTCATAGCTTTTCTTCCAAGGAGCAAGTGTCTTTTAATTTTGTGGCTGCAGTCACCATCTGCAGTGATTTTGGAGGCCAAGAAAATGAAATCTGACACTGTTTCCACTTTTTGCCCATCTGTTTGTCATCCGCTTAACAAGTTGTTTATCCAATTATAACAACAGTATTTATTGTTATCACCATTTTAAACCCCAATTTAGGGGGAAAAAAACAACCCAAAACCAAAAAACGAATGAACAACAACTAAAGCAGTGTGGAGGGTTTAAAAATCCTCTAAGGCATCTGAATGGTTCTCAGGTGGATCACTGACCTGGCTTTTGTCCCCTTCTTAGAATCTGATGGATACCATCTCCCCCAAATTCAGTCGGTTCTCCTGCCCACGTTCTGGCTGCTATCTACAAAGAGATGTGTTAAGACTTAATCGTGAGAGAGCACTAAAGTAGTTTCTCATTACCTCTCTGCTCCTGTAAAAGATGGCAACTCTTGATAGGAACTTGATGGAAACAATATCATTGGCAAATAGGAAATCCATCCAGAGTTCCTTATCAATTCAGTTCAGTCCCTCAGTTATGTCTGACTCTTTGTGACCCCATGGAGTGCAGCACACCAGGCTTCTCTGTCCATCACCAACTCTCAGAGCTTACTCAAACTCATGTCCATCGAGTCGGTGATGCCATCCAACCATCTCATCCTCTGTCGTCCCCTTCTCCTCCTGCCTTCAATCTTTCCCAGCATCAGGGTCTTTTCCAATGAGTCAGTTCTTTGCATCAGGTGGCCAAAGTATTGGAGTTTCAGCTTCAGCATCTGTCCTCCCAATGAATATTCAGAACTGATTTCCTTTAGGATTGACTGGTTTGATCTCCCTGCAGTCCAAGGGACTCTCAAGAGTCTTCTCCAACACCACAGTTCGAAAGCATCCATTCTTCAGAGATCAGCTTTCTTTATAGTCCAACTCTCACATCCATACTGACTACTGGAAAAACCATAGCTTTGACTAGACTAGACAAAACCATAGCTTTAACTAGACTAGAGTTCCTTATGTTGGTTGTGAATCCTGCCCCACCCTCCCAACCCACCCTAACCATAGCTTTGACTAGACTAGACAAAACCATAGCTTTAACTAGACTAGAGTTCCTTATGTTGGTTGTGAATCCTGCCCCACCCTCCCACCCCACCCCAACCCCAACTTTCCCTAACAGGGAAAGTTAGATCTTTTGCAAACACTGAATTCCCTTCCTTGCATCTGGAGTTTAGATCACTTTGCTCCAGAAATCCTATTTCCTGAAACAGCTTAGATCCAGAAAAATGACTGATGGTCGGCTTCTGGCTCAAATCCTCCCATTATTTTTCCCCCTAGCTTTTCATTTAGATTACTTAGTTCACTGTGCAAGAAATGAACCCTCTGCTACAGATATTTTGCCTCTGAGTTTTGTGCATTTCTTGTCTGCCCTAAGTGTTTCATCATAGAAACATCTCATTTATATTTGTTAGTCACCAGTCAGTTCATAAAATAGCAACTATTCCTTCAAGATCTTCAAATATGGTTGAACAAAACTAAATTGATTTCAGAGAAGCTGGTGTCGTTGCTGGCTGGGGACACTGTATCACCACTGGGGCAAACCATTTGGTTGAGAATAGATGTATTGTATCTGCCAAGTATTAACCACACGTTGCATGAGAGAAACTTTAGAAAATGAATGTGACTGCCTTGACCCGAGTGCTCCAAGTTCACTCAATATAGTCTTCCAAAGGCAAAGCTACTAGGAGTCTCCAGGCTCCATCAGACAGGACCATACACTTTCTCAGTAACGGTGTTGCTACCCTTTTCCTCATGACTCCTTCTTGGTTGCAGGTCATGAGTATGTGAATAGTGTGTGCGTTCATGTTCAGTCACTAAGTCACGTCCAACTTCTTGTGATCTCCTTGACTGTAGCCCACCAGGCTTCTCTGTCCATGGGATTTCCCTGGCAGGAATACTGGAATAGGTTGTCATTTCCTTCTCCAGGGGATCTTCTTGACTCAGAGAAGGAACCCACATCTACTGCTTGGCAAGTGTATTCTTTACCGCTGTGCCAACTGGGAAGACCATGTGAATAGAGTATAGTTTTAAATCACAGAATGAGAGCCTTGAGCCCACATATCCACTAAGGTAGAAAAGGTTTCTATTGGAGTCACAAAATCTTCTATCAAAAAATCTGCCAATTTTTAACTATGTTATTGGACACCCTTGCTGAAAAGAGTGTTTTCCTTGTACAAAACTTCAATCCCCACATATTGAAGCTTAAGCTCATTTTCTTGTGATCCTTCCTCTCTCATAATCCTCAGGGAAGAAAGGTCCATTTCAGTCATCCGGTATTTTTCTCCAGGTCTTCTTAATTAAAAATGACTAAGCAGATATTCAATAAAGGACAGAATGGTATGGACCTAACAGAAGCAGAAGATATTAAGAAGAGGTGGCAAGAATACACAGAAGAACTGTACAAAAAAGATTTTTATGACCAAGATAATCACAATGGTGTGATCACTCACCTAGAGCCAGACATCCTGGAATGTGAAGTCAAGTGGGCCTTAGGAAGCATCACTATGAACAAAGCTAGTGGAGGTGGTGGAATTCCAGTTGAGCTATTTCAAATCCTGAAAGATGATGCTGTGAAAGTGCTGCACTCAATATGCCAGCACATTTGGAAAACTCAGCAGTGGCCACAGGACTGGAAAAGGTCAGTTTTCATTCCAATCCCAAAGAAAGGCAATGCCAAAGAATGCTCAAACTACTGCACAATTGCACTCATCTCACATGCTAGTAAAGTAATGCTCAAAATTCTCCAAGCCAGGCTTCAGCAATACGTGAACCATGAACATGTAGATGCTCAAGCTGGTTTTAGAAAAGGCAGAGGAACCAGAGATCAAATTGCCAACATCCGCTGGATCATGGAAAAAGCAAGAGAGTTCCAGAAAAACATCTATTTCTGCTTTATTGACTATGCCAAAGCCTTTGACTGTGTGGATCACAATAAACCGTGGAAAATTCTGAAGGAGATGGAAATACCAGACCACCTGACCTGCCTCTTGAGAAACCTATATGCAAGTCATGAAACAACAGTTAGAACTGGACATGGAACAACAGACTGGTTCCAAATAGGAAAAGGAGTACATCAAGGCTGTATATTGTCACCCTGATTATTTAACTTATATGCAGAGTACATCATGAGAAACACTGGGCTGGAAGAAGCACAAGCGGGAATCAAGATTGCTGGGAGAAATATTAATAAACTCAGATATGTAGATGACACCACCCTTATGGCAGAAAGTGAAGAGGAACTCAAAAGCCTCTTGATGAAAGTGAAAGAGGAGAGTGAAAAAGTTGGCTTAAAGCTCAACATTCAGAAAACGAAGATCATGGCATCTGGTCCCATCACTTCATATGAAATAGATGGGGAAACAGTGGAAACAGTGTCAGACTTTATTTTGGGGGGCTCCAAAATCACTGCAGATGGTGATTTCAGCCATGAAATTAAAAGACACTTACTCCTTGGAAGGAAAGTTATGACCAACCTAGATAGCATATTCAAAAGCAGAGACATTACTTTGCCAACAAAGGTCCTTCTAGTCAAGGCTATGATTTTTCCAGTGGTCATGTATGGATGTGAGAGGTGGACTGTGAAGAAAGCTGAGCACCGAAGAATTGATGCTTTTGAAGTGTGGTGTTGGAGAAGACTCTTGAGAGTCCCTCGGACTGCAAGGAGATCTAACCAGTCCATCCTAAAGGAAATCAGTCCTGGGTGTTCATTGGAAGGACTGATGCTGAAGCTGAAACTCCAATACGCTTTGGCCACCTCATGCGAAGAGTTGACTCATTGGAAAGGACTCTGATGCTGGGAGGGATTGGGGGCAGGAGGAGAAGGAGACGACAGAGGATAAGATGGCTGGATGGCATCATCAACTCGATGGACATGAGTTTGAGTGAACTCTGGGAGTTGGTGATGGACAGGGAGGCCTGGCGTGTTGCGATTCATGGGATCCCAAAGAGTCAGACTCGACTGAGCGACTGAACTGAAGCAGATATTCAGAGGCATTGAACCCTTGATGTTGCTGCTGTTATGGCTAATTAAATGTGAAAGAGTGGAATTCATAGGTATGATTAATTCCATCAGGATACTTTATGATTTTAAAGTTCATAAATTATGAAACAATGAAATTTTTATGGGTTATAGGATTTTTCTTCATAAGGATCAGAATCAATTAGTGTGTTCCCCACAGATTTTATTTATCTATTTTTTGATTTAAATATAAACCAGAGGTAGATTCAGTACGTTCTACAGCTTAAGCATTTAGAGAATGATCTCAGAAATAGGACGCAATGAAGACCAACCCAACTAGTCTAGAGCAGCAGAAGCCTAGGGTTCCCTGGCTTTTCATTCTGAATGGGGATAAGGAGAGCCAATCAGTTGCCAAAAAATTGATTTTGTAGACCTTTTGTTTCCAAAACAGAATTCCCCCAAATGATCTGACTAGGAGAGACTCTATGCCAGCTAGTAAATGTGTCAGGTTATGTTACAGAATACAGTAGTCACTCTTTCTGTCTCTAGAATTCCAATGTGACATTGACGAGATTCCCTTAAATCATATTTTTCTTTCTGCTTGGAGTTATGTGGCAAGAGCTTTTGCTAATGGCTTTTCTCTAATCTCCTCATTTGTATTTCTATCCAGTCGTTTCTCTGGGCTTTTGGATATAATTAAATAAACCACAAAAAGTGGTACTTGCTACCCAGTCTCTTCAATATCCCCTCTGCTGCCCTAGTCAGCTACTGGCAAGATTCCAGTGTTGCTTGGCCCTGGTACACTTGAATCCACCTCCCACTCCCAGCGCCCTCCCTTTGAGTTCATCATCAGTCCTTGACCTGGTAACTTGTCACTTAGATGTTTTGATGGACTGTTAGCGAAGGTGCAGAGCCAACCAGCAAGAGGCTCTGATTATGTTTATCTTCACGGAGGAAGGGTGTTTGAAATCTTTTCTGAGTTTCAGAAAGACAGCCAATTCCTTCCTGCTCAGAAAGTACTGAGGCTGCTTCTGATTAGGCTGTCTCAATTCTCTCGTTTTTACTCATCACAGTCACATCTGTTCGGGTTTCTGTCTCTCTCCTGGAGGTGCCTCTTGAGAGCAGGTCCCCTCAGCTTCTTTCCAGCTCCTCTGAGTCCTGCCAAAAGAGACTGGCAGACCACGATCAGACTTCCCTGCTCCAGTAGTTCACATACCTCTCCCTGAAAAGAATACCAAAGCCTGCTTCTCAAGTGAACCCAGGAGGAATGGAGCCAAAGAGACTTTCAGATTTTTCTTTGAGATTCCCACGTAGAGTTTATATTCTAATGGGATGGGGAGAGAAAGGGCAGAGGGCAAGTATGAGGAGGGCATGATGAAAAGGTGGGAGGAATAGGGGCACAGGTGCAAAAATCATAGGCTCCCAGAGTCAAGAAGACTTTCTAGAACATCTCATCCCAAGGTTTTCAAATGCTTTGTTGTCAGCAGTGTCATCATTTTTATTTTTATTTTTTTGTAAGTAATCATATGTACAAGTTCCAGTATATAAAAGTGAGGAAAGTGGAAGTGCTACGATTGAAACACAGGTGAGGGAACTTACATCCTTCTACTCTTTGGGTTCTGCAGGATACAACTGGAAAGCCATCTATCATGTTTCAAGGATGCTTTTAAAGATGGGAAAACTGAAGCCCCAACAGGGGCATTGACATGATAAAGGTCACACAGTGGTAGAGATTCAGACCTGTGCCCCCTGTCACTCAGGCTAGAACTCTTTGTGAGTTGACTTGGAGAAAGGAGCCAAGAATTTTTTCTTCCTGAGTCAGATGAAGGAGAGAGCCTGGTGGAAAGTGCAGTGAGTATCAAAGGTCTGGGAGGAGTTGCGGTGAATAGGGCCACCTAGCATAGAGGAGTTGTGAGCCTTGGAGTTAAGCAGGAAGAGTTGAAACTCTAGATCTGTAGGAGATCTGGGAAGTTCCCCAACAAGGGTGCAGGGTGAACCGGTAGGAACAGAGCAAGACAGGAGAAAAGGGCACATTGGAAGTGAGTGTCAAAGGAAAGGGCTTCCCAGGTGGCTCAGTGGTAAAGAATCCACCTACTAATGCAGGAGATTCAAGAGATGTGGATTTGATCCCTGGGTTGGGAAGATCCCCTGGAAGAGGAAATGGCAACCCACTCCAGTATTCTTGCCTGGAGAACCCCATGGACAGAGGAGCCTGGCAGGCTACAGTCCATGGGGTCACAGAAAGTCAGACACGACTGAGCAACTGAGCATGCATGTACACTAAAGGAAAGTCCTTGATTCATCCTTCCACTGAAATGCCACACTGCTGGTCTGGGGTGGCAGTGAGACAGAAAGGAAAGGCAAAATATGCTTCTCTAGGGTGACCTGCAAGTCTTTCTTTCATTATTGCCTTCTCAAGATGAATGAGTTTTTAGCACAGGTCTCCTCTGAGGGTTTCATTGTTGTGTTAACACACTTCTCTGAGAGCACCTGAGAAAGACACAGGAGAGTCAGGAAAGAATGAAAAGCTCTGTTCCATTAATGGTTAAAGTGATTGTACAACACAATTTGGACCCAAAGTGCAAACAGGTTTCCTTCAGTCCCTCACCCCGACCACTTCCCCCAACACCCTCCTCCCTTGCCATGATCCCTCTCCAGTGACAGCCCTCAGATTCTCTTATGGAAGAGAGAGCACGCATGTGGTCTGTAGACAGATCACAAAGAGTTAGAGACCCCTATGTCTGGTCTTACCCATCACATGTCATTTGTTTTCCTGTCCATGGAGTTGAAAGGATAAAGGGAGGATAAAAATCAGCAGAAGTACATTTTATGGGCTGACAGGGACATGGGACAGGGAGAGACTCTGGTTCCCCTTATACCTCTCATTTTTCAAGAGAGGTCAGAGCAAGAAAGATATATATAAATACCCAGAGAATCATCCGGTTGTCAGCTTTGACCCAGTGGTTTCATGTGTTCATAGCATAGAGTTTAATTCTCTAATTAATATGTTTTAAAAAAGCCTGGGGTGGTGGGTACGAGTCAGGAAAAGAGTTGATATATTTACCTGTTTGTGTTTGAGTCTTTGTAATGGTGCGCTGCTTCTCTTCATTATATATCCCTGAAGTCTTCTCTACATCTGTTTACCTCAAATCCCGCCTGCAAATACCTTGTGAGTGACATTCAGACAAGCAAACAGTGAGTGCTGACCTGGTGGAGAAGCAGTGGGAAGAGCCTGGGAAAGCCTTCATTATTTTCTCAGTACCATTCCCTTATTCTTCCCAAGTTCTGTCCCTTGTCTGAATCAGGACTCTGTTTTTCTTTAGCTTTGTCATGCCTGCTTTGGTGCAAGGTCCCAAGAAAGAAACAAGAGGGAAAAAAGGTGGGTTTGTGGTGGTAGTGGGGGGGGGGGGTGGATTCTTGAAGGCAGTATACAGCAGAAGGTAAAAGCATGCACAATGAGTAGGAACCTCTTAACTGTCCATCCCACACCCCAAATATTTGGTCCTGGTCAGAGCTGCTTTCAACCCCTCTTTTGGGGAGATTATTTCCCTTCATTGTAGTTGGGATTTAAATCAAATACCTTCTGAGCCAGGAAACATCTTTGTACCCTTCAGAATCAGTATCAGTCAGTCACTTGTCAATTATTTTTAATAAACTTTTCTTGAGCTTAAACTATGTGACAGGAAACATGCCAGGGGATGGGAATATAGTGGTGACCAAAACCCAGTCCCAATTTTTAAGGCGTTCAGAGTCCCAGGATTTTTTCCCCATGAATTAAAGTCTAAAGATACTTCAGTGGACTTGAGATGCTAAAATTCTTCTACCTTATCCTCCCTTTTCTCTTGGGAAAATGCAAAGCACAAAAGAGCAGTAGACTAACCTGCAAGAAATTTCAGACTGTTGGGCATCATTGTCCCGTGTCTATCCATTTCAGTCACTGCAACCTTCAGGCCAGTGCACTTCAGCAGACACAGTTGTGCTTACCGTAGAGCAAGAGACACTTCAAGATTGGGGAAAGGTGGAAGGGAGGTGGCAGCAGCTTACCCGGTGGAGCAGTGAAATGTACAGAAGGTTCAAGAGCTTTAACTCTGACGGGCTAAAAGTAAGGAGCCTGAAAATTTCAGTTTCTTAGTTGAGGCTCAGGCCCAAGAGCTCAGGAAAGGACCAGAGCCTGGGCGTTTGGTTTTGCATCTACAGCAGTTCTGAAAAGAGCTGGAGGTCTAGTCGACAGAGCAGTAGTGATAGCTCCATGTCAGAGCCGACCTACTGTTGAGGGGCTTCCTTTCTGGCATAGAAATCAAGTAAGAGATGGGGCAGAACTTGTGAATTGAGTGAGGCGAGCAAAAAGCCACACTTGATTCCTGAATTGGAGGGAGGCAGGCTGCCTGAGCTTGAGGAGCAGGGGAAATTAAAAAAAAAAAAAAAGATGAAGTTAGGATACTGGAGACGCGCCAGAGCTTAAAGAAAGGCTCAGCTCTGCATTTCTCAGATACTGCTTCTGTACACGACTTCTTTGCGTGGATCCCAAAGCCGAACTGAACAGTGAGGGGGCGCAGAGGGAAAACGGGGTTCGGAAGGCACAAACTGGCCTGAAATGAAAAGTCAGCAAAAACCACTGGGTGGCAGCGTGGTGTGCGGGCGCAGCTCTGCAGTGCCTGCTGCTTCTGCTGCTGCCGCGGGGGGAGGCTGAACCAGTCTGCGAGCCCCGGCCTCGCTCCTGAATGGCTACAAGTGTCGCCATGCGAAAAACCTCAGCGAGTGTGTTAGGAGGGGAGTGCGTGTTGTGAGTCCCAGCCTGGGGCAAGGGGCTGGCGAACTTCCACTGGGCTCCAGCCCGGGCGTCATGGGGCCAACTCAGAATTACCCAGTAACAGAACATCCCACTCCGCCATCCCCCATCTCCAAGCAACCCCCACCTCCCTCCCCGCTCCTCCAACCCAAGTGCCTCATCCCGGTGTCTCCTCCATCACTGTTTCCGCCCGAGGCTCCTCTGGGGAGGAGGGTTTGGGAGATGGGGCAGTGCCGGAGCCCCGACAGGTGTTAGCCCGAGCGGCCCGCCGGGGACTTGGGGGGATGGGGCGGGTGGGGGCGGCCGGCGGCGGGGCGCCAGCGGGCTGGGCTCCGGGAGGGAGGGGCCACCGGGGGAGGGGGCCGCGGGAGGCCGTCGCGCTCTTCCGGAGGGTGCCTGCGGCGACAGAATTCCTATACTGAGTCGGTGCCGCGCCCAGAGCAGCAGCGGCGGCAGCGGCGGCAGCGAAGATGCGAGGCCATTACCTGTTTGAGCCGCGTCGGAAAGCTGGCACGGGCCAACTTTTCCCGATCGGCGGGCCAAGAAGTTGCAAGGACTAGTGGGAGGCTCGGAGGGGCCAGGGCGAGGGCGCGCCCCCCCAACCCCACCCCCCCCTACCCCGCACGGTTCCTCCATCCCCCCCTCCCTGCCGCCGCCCGCGCTCCCGGCCTCTCTCTCCCGCCCGCGCTCCCTCCCTCCGCCCGCCTCCCTCCTCCGGCCCCCTCCGCGCGGCACCGGGCGGGGGGTGCCGCCAAACTCCGACCCGAGCCACTTGGACTCGCACAGTGTCCTCCGGGCGCAGGGGCCGAGCGCACGCACTAGCGCCGCTCTGCCGCCACCGCCTGCCAGCCAGTCTCGCCCGCGATCCCGGCCCTGGGCTGTGGCGTCGGCTCGGACCCAGGCAAGGCGGCCGCCCGCGCGGGAGCCGGACCACCGCCGGAGGAGCTCGGCCGGGATGCTGAGCCCCCTCCTCGGCTGAAGCCCGAGCGCCGAGAAGCCCGGGCAAGCGCCGGCTCCGGAGACTAAGGCGGCGGAGGCGCGAGTCCGACCGGGCGAGCGGCGGAGGCGCGGGAGGAGGAGGCGAACCCGGAGAGGAGCCGCGAAAGAAGTGGTGGTGGTGGGCGTCGTGGCCATGGCGGCGGCTATCGCCAGCTCGCTCATCCGGCAGAAGCGACAAGCCCGCGAGCGCGAGAAATCGAACGCCTGCAAGTGTGTCAGCAGCCCCAGCAAAGGCAAGACCAGCTGCGACAAAAACAAGTTAAACGTCTTTTCCCGGGTCAAACTCTTCGGCTCCAAGAAGAGGCGCAGAAGGAGACCAGGTTGGAAGGGGGCTCTTGGCTGGCTCTTTTTTTTTTTTTTTTTTTTCCTCTCTCCGTACTTTACGAGTGTGGAGGGGGCTGGGGGGCGTGGATGGAAGCGGAGGTGAGTTTGTCGGTGGCCCATCTAGTGCGGATGTGGCCACCTAGCTGGTCTGCGTGCGTGGGAAGCGATCCCTCTCTCGCCTCCTTCGTAACAGTAACAGACTTGCTGCATTGCAACTGCCGTGGGACAGGCGCAGAGCTGGGGGGCATACCCTGCCCAGCGGGCGCGCCATCAGCTTCCAGACAGGCCACATGTGTGCAAGCTCGGGCGCTCTGGGCAGCCGTGTGTATGGCGTGTTTTGCAGGCGCGGAGCTGGGCAGACCCCTGCCCACCCCTCCCTCCAGGGAGGGGAATCCCTCCCTGGCCTTCATCCCCGAAGCGCTGACCCTTCCCCTCCCAGCTTCTACCCCCAAGGACCCTGGGCTTCCGCTGTCTAGGCATTCTGTTTCTTTGGTCACTTTTAAGCTTACTGGGACAGACTTGTGGTGTAGCTTTGAAATATTTGCTGGAGAGGAGGGGGTGGATTCCTAGAACCTGTGGCCGAGAGCTTAGTGATCTGGTTCGACTAGTCAAATTGGTTGGTTACTTGCTCCTAAAATGCAGGATTGAAGAGAGAATTTAACCAGATCGTGGGTCCTTTTGAACCAATTCAGTGAGAAGAGCAGCGCGGTGTTCCGGCGCCAGGGGAAATTCACACAGCTCGAGGTGTCGGGTTGCGTCAAGGTTTACCTTCAGGCGAAGAAGCAGCTTCTTGGGCTCTTCTTAACCAAATGGATCCTTTACTCAATTTTCTTACTTGTACTAAATACATATTACAGAATTTCTGACGTATCAGTCTGTTATTTCGCTATTTGTGCGTTCTACACATCCTGGAATGAACATGCAGACATAAATTTTCTGCTTGCTCGAAGTTTTTAAGGAATGGGCTGTAAATTAGGCTTGCTTTGAAACAGGTTTAAGCGGTGGCACAGCATGATTATGTGGTCTGAATAATGACATAAATATCATTTCAGTGCAGGTATCTGTATTCAATAAAAGCAAATTTTGGATAGCATGGCGGTTATTGATAAATGAGGTGCTTCATTAATCTATGGTGATTCATAATTGAAAATTATCTTGAGAGCACATATTTTGGATAATTACATTTCTGATACTAAATTTGAAAATAAGTATGAACTAATTTTCTTTCCTCCCCACCAACAAAACCCCGGCTCTTTGCACGCATTTTCCCCTAAGGAGAATTAATATGTTTGTTTTATTCTCCCTCTCTCCCCTCCTTTTTTGTATGGCGGCTCAATTTTCTAAATAGAAATCCTTTGATGGGGTTCCAGGTTGTTTATGCATTTTTAACCTTCTTAGAATGGAGGGGATGCTTTATTCCAATTGTGGTAATTCTGAGGGAAACTTTTGCTGGTGTGTTTTTGGTCCCTGCTTGGAAAACCACTCTAAATCTCATCTTAGTGTTTCTCTTTTTCCTTCCGCATGAGAAGTGGCACATTGTTAAAAGGCAGAATATGCCACTTGCCAAGCCATTTTGAATGCTCAATGAGATGAAGTGCCACTCTGTAAGCCAAAGGACACGCCATCAGAAACTGTCTCTGCTGTCAGTAGCTTTAGGGCTTTACCAATGTTACCAGGTGGCAGTCAAATGTTTCTTCAGTCTGAAGGTTGGTTCTGAAACTTGCAGTTTGTTTGCTTGTTTTCCTTTTTTCAGAGGACTCTTTATAAAAAGTGTCGTTTGACCTTTTTCCACTAAAATTTGTAAATGGAATTCGAATTCTAAGTCTTTTCAACCATATGTGCACAACTTATCAATTGACCCCAACCATCTTTCTCTTTGCAGAGCCTCAGCTTAAGGGTATAGTTACCAAACTATACAGTCGACAAGGTTACCACTTGCAGCTGCAGGCAGATGGAACTATTGATGGCACCAAAGATGAGGACAGCACTTACAGTAAGTGACTGCAAAATAAATAATAGTATATCCCAACATATTGTTGACACTTTCTTTCTTTCTTTATGTAAACAACCCTGCTTAATCCCGAAGTGAATCCAAAATAGAGTCAGCACTATATAATCCCATTTCAGCAGGTTAGCCTAAAGGAAGGGGAACATAAAAATATCTAAAATAGTGAACGGTAGCAAATAATGTTGACACCATCTGAAGAACAATCCAAATGTCATCTCCATGGTAATCTGGATAGATTTATGGCTGTCCTTTGGATTTTATTACTTTTTTCCCACAGAAAATTTACTCACCCCCACACTGATCCTGAAATAGCACAGTTATCTCTACTCTTAAGCACCGGTCTCATCCCAAGAGAGAAGAGTGGTTTCATGTCAGGAGAATTCATCATTACAAGCTTTCACTTCTGTTCCCCCTGCCCTACACACACTGATAATTCTCAGACTAATTGGGATTTTAACATTGAGATACTTCCACAGGTGGGTAAAGAGATTTCTTTGAGCATTCTATTTTTAGTCATGGTTTAAGTCAAGACCAAATTGGAGACCATCATGGTGAACCTAAAAGAGAAACACATCAAAAAGAAAGTTAGTTTTATTTCCAGTTACTGAAGTATAATGATTCCAAGATGTTATATAACCTTTTGTGATAGGCTTTATTTATTTGGAGTCATAAATGCATGAACTCCTTAATAGTGACACCCTCTTCAATGATGATAATTGGTGGTTTTTTTTTTTTTTTTTGCAATTAGAAGATTGCTGTAGACATATTCAATATTTCATGAGGCTAAATCACCTAGTTCTCACAATTCCTTCCCAATTTTCCATAATTTATATTTCATTTCCCTCAGACTTCATTAATCTCCCAGAAATTGTGCCATTGCCAAGAAAAGCCCATCTGAAAGCTAACAAGTTCTCTGCAGCATTTTCAGAGGTACAGGGCTAGAGAGAGCAAAGCCATAGACAAGGGTTCCAATGTTGAATGTTAAAAGAGTTTCACATCTTTTAAGAAAGCTTCCTGGGCTGATTGATGACCAAGGCAAGACCTCAAGAGGAAGTCACCTTTAATTACCTTTAAAGAAAGCTCTGTGGGTACCTAGGATGAAAAAGTTCCATATATAAACGATTTTATCGTTCTTCACTGTTTTGCAAAATGCTGTTACTGTTGCAGTTCTACAATGAGTATGCTAGATGTTCTTTCAGGTATAGTCTTCTATTTGAAAAAATGAGTCAAGGCTAATTAGAGGGTTTTACTGTTCCCCTGTAACAGACGTGAGTCCATCATAAAACATTCCCATGAATTGCTACAGTCCATGGGGTCGCAAAGAGTTGGACCCAACTTCACGACTGAACAACAACAAAGCTGCTCCTCTTTCCAAAGTGCCTCAGCAAAACGGATTCGTTGGGCATTACTGAGAGGAAGTTGATGATCAGCTGCTAATGACCCCCACCCAGTCAGGTTTTCCCTCAGTTACTTTTAACATTTTCTGCAGATTAGTGCAGAAATCAGTGGAAAAGTTTATTTTGGGTCCAATGTTCACATGCCTTTCCCGAAAAGGAAAAAAAACCCGGATGATTCATTTATTGTATAAGCAGTGATACGGCACACACCTCAAGATCACAGTGTATGTAGTCATTGTAGAGTACTATACACACACACATATATCTACACATAGACACATACGTATACACACACACACGTGTGTATGTAAATAAAGCTCCATTTCTTAACTGTGGACTCAGGTAGTCAGTTTTACTTTTCAGTTCCTGCATATGCATAGCTCCTGGTTGTCTTATAACTGACTGATATGCATGGCATTTCTGCATACTAATGATATTGTTGGGCCTTAAAAGAGCCAGAATCTGTGTTTAGGCAGAATGAAATAATGAGAGGTGAGTCAGCCAAGGGTGAGTGTTACCATAAGATGAAGCACACAAATGAAAAGTGTCTCAAAAGAAATAGCAAGCCTTTGGGGCTTGACTCTGCCCCAGCTGCCAAGTATGATCAGAGGCCGGCGGGCTAGCTTGTCTTCCCACTTGAGTATATTGTAGGGTGTAAGTCATGAGGAAACAAGAATACTTAATGGTTAAAGTGATCATTAAAATGATCATCATTAAAATGGAAGTCTAACTATGTAGATGTATTCTTTTTTCCCCCCTAAAGCCAAGCAATTTTCTTGGCATTCATTATTTATTTTGTTAATATACTATTTCCTTAATATGCATCCTTGTTATTTATGTTTATATTTTTCTTAATTTTTAGGGTTTTTCATCATATTTTTTTCTCACTTGGTTCACCTTGGTTGATTTTATGATATTTTAATTCTGACATGATAAGCCAGATCATGATAAAACAAATCAATTCACACTTACCAAGATACATCTGTTTCTGAAAACATATATTTGGTATTATGCATTTAAGCTAACCTTAGGTAGCTTTATTACAATGGTAAATATCAGTCCAGTAAAATCTCACCATGAACAAATCAGCCATTGTAAATTATGTATTGCCCCCTGAAAAGGAAAAGATGATAGACATTTCATGAGAGCAGTTTTATTATATCTGCCTTGGACTCAGTGAGGGCCATGTTAGAATAGGCAACTTTCCTTTCAAACCTCCAGTAGTGTTACCAATTTAATGGGTCAAGTCTTTCTGATCAACATTAATATATACTTTTTAAATTGCTCCCTTTGAGAAGTTGATCTTAACCCAACTGATAAACAAAAAGATGGCCTCCTTTTTGTATTAAGCAAACACTGAGTGCCAACTCTGTGCACATCTCTAAGAAAAATGGGTCTTTCAATGTACAAGGAGTTTGTTTTTATGTAGATACAACAGGAGACAAGAAATGGGGCCCTTTTATTTCTTCCTCAAAATTTTGACAGAAATGGAAGAAGAGAGATCAGATGTTTAATGAATGTGTTTTAGATACACACATAAAATCCATTGTTTTCTTCTCATGCTTAGCATATTTTCATCCTAATCAAAATAATATCCTAAGTCCATGAAGAAGTACTCCAGATTTAGAGAAACAGAGGCATATTGGAGAATACTTAATCTGTGCAAGATCACCCTTGATGTAATAATTTCTTTGCATTTTTATCTAGAAAGACTGTCCCTTTAGACAGACAAGCCTGTTTATGATCTTAATTGATCATAAATTCATCTTAATGATCTTAAATGTTTATGATATTAAATGTCTAAAGAAAAACAGTTGGACTGGTATCACCAGTCACTCTCCACTTTTGCTGTTTTCTTCATTTTTTTATTTTAGCGTGGTATTTTTTATTTTTGAATCGGGCATCACAGATATCTATGGTACATAGTGAAAAATCCGTGTGCCACTGTATAGTTCATACCATTATTCAGGGATAGATAATCCTGGGCATGGGTTACTCATATTCTTTGCTTCTCTTCCTTCTACTGCTATCTGATGTTTGAGAATTAAACATTTTATTGCCCATTAAAACACACGTCAGAGTAGTTGGGGCACATGGTGAAAATCAAATATTTCTCTCTTTCTTTCTCTTTTTTTTTTTTTTGCTTGTTACCACCTGTATTCAGGGAACTAAGAAGGTTCAGAATATTGTAAACAATGGAGTTCTAGAAACAATTCTAAATATCCTTTATTACCTGTCATCGATCATCATCTATTAGTTTGATTAAACTAGGACTCCAGCATACGCTGGTGTTATAGTTGTCTAGTGCTATGCCTTTTAAGCCAAACCCATAAGGAGGTTTTTGTTTGATTTCATTTGATTTCTTAGATATCAGAATTTTAAACCTCTGAACTGTTATGTAATGGGACCGTGATCTATTACATTTCAAAAATATAATATCATGATTTCACCATACAGATTGCTAGCAGTCCACAAATGTGTGTTGAGCACCTGCCGTGAGCAAGGTGCCATCACAGAAAGAGATGGAACAAATACATGACATGCTGAACAAGATCAGACTTCATTCCTGGGCACTGCATGGTCAAATATAGCATGAGATCCTAGTTTGCAATCTGTGCAATTCCTTTCCTTCACCTCACATAACAGAAGGGCACAGCTTTTAATATGATGAGTATTGAATGAAGTGCCATCAGCAGCATGTGGCAGGAACACTTGCATTTTGCACCATACAATCTGTCCTAGCTCCTCTGTGGTAACACCCTGATTTTAAGGGAAAGGTACATTGTAGGCTCACCAAGGAATATTGAGTTCTTCATTAATATTTCTCATCTCTATAACTCCACCTACTGCAGTAGAATATATATACATCAAGATAAGAGATCTGAGAAAAAATATTCCTGCCCACGGGGTGACTACGTTCTTGCTCACAGAAATGATAGCAGACCGATTTATCATCCTCCATAAACTTACACACCAAAGCAAAAATCGTCAACATTGGTCTAGGACTCTTGAGAGAAAGGTGCACAGGCTATTTTCAAAAGATGTGTGTGGCAAGCACTATGTTTTAAAAATGTACTGTTTTATTTTTATTCCTGGTGTAGGAGGGAGTAGACAGCTGGTAGGGGGAAGACACCCACTGGTTTTCTCCAGTGAGTGGTGTGTGATTGTGAGGACAGCCGGGATGTAAGTTTCACGCAATCAGACCTTCAAATGGAGAAATGAAGTCCTCTTTGGCACCAGCCAGCTGCCCACTTACAACTATTTAGGAAAAAAAATTAAATAAAACTCTCAAGTTTGTTGTTTTTATTCCTATAACCTTTGCTCCCAGAGACTAAAAGCTAAGACCCCTCTGAACCCCATCTTAAAAAAATGTTCTTTAAGAAATACTACTCTGGGAACATGAGATTCCAAAATGTGACTTTTTTTTTTTTTCAAGTCCTGGATTTCTTTTTTTTTTTTTACTGTGTCAGAAATAATACAGATAATTTAGGTGAAAGAGTTGGACTACTGTCTTTTCTAAGATTCTAGGAATCTCTCCCCAACTGGTAGATCATATCTGTGTCTGTGAATCTCAGCAGTTGTCTAAGAGAGCAGTTTAAAACCTTGGTTTGTTGAAGATAAAGTTATTTAATATGTAAACTAATTCCTGGAACTGGATCACTTCAGAAGCATCAAAATTCCCCACCTCCAACACTGTACAAACCATGGAATTACCTTCCATTTTCTCCAGGGTGTTTGAAAATTACATCCCCATTATGTGACTACAACCATGAATTGAGGGTACTGAAAGGTAGAAGAGGCTTTATCATCCATATCTATCTATCCATATGTACATATATGAATGTTCTTACCAAGCAGACTTTACTTTTGAAAGACCAGAGAGCCCTGCTGGAAACATTGAAAAGCTATGGAATTCGATATTGTAACCTTGTTTTCACATTGTTTTTGGCTGCAGCTCTGTTTAACCTCATCCCTGTGGGTCTTCGAGTGGTGGCTATTCAAGGAGTTCAAACCAAGCTGTATTTGGCAATGAACAGCGAGGGATACCTGTACACCTCGGTAAGTCTTTCACTGTGCTCATGTTTTGATTATTCTAGTTTTCATCTGATATGAAGGGAAATTGCTACATATGTGTTATCACTGCAGGTTTGTGTAATTCAAGGAGGAGTGTTCTGGATGGAAATATTAAAAGACAAATTAATTTCCAATGAAAGTATATGTATTACTAATTAATCATTTGAAGCTAACATTTTTGATAGAAAATTCAAAGACTCACTAAGCATTTTTGCATACATTGGCATTTGGGTTGTTATTTTCAACCCAAATGTCTATCTTGCAGACTTGCTTTGCAACTGTGGAAAGCAAAGCCATTTGTACAACTCAGTTCAACATATATCTATCCATGTTTACTCCTAAGGAAATTAATAAGACCACTTCCTCAAATCAACTCTAGGACACAAAGAACAGTTTCAGAAGTGTTTCTTTATCTTACCTTTCAGTTCTATTAGGTCATGTTTGCTATCTCTAAGTACTATTTTTCCATCAAGTACACTCTTCTTACATACAAATTCCAGCTTGGCTTTTTCTTAGAAGTTTGTGATGAATAGAGTAAAAAGTGAAACTTTTCTCAAGAAATTTATAAGCAATGTAGACAACAGTTCAGCTAGGAACCTGGGGCCACATTAAGCTTTTTAAAATTTTATATTTAAATATAGGCAAAAATGGTACAGTGCCAGGGTTAGGATTTTACTGTTAGCAGTAGATCTAGTTACTGATTAGAGGAAACCACTTAATATATGGATTTTTCAAATCTTTGTTTTGAATTTCATACAGTCTAAGAAAAGGATAAGATGTTAAAAATGGAGAAAATTGCTTGTCAGACTTTATTCTAGATAGCCTTGAAGCAGTCTATTACCATAACTAAAGATATCTATTCCTCAAAGTGCAAAAGTGGTTACCTTTAAACACTCTTGCTCTGGCCTGTCCCTTAAATTTATTTCAAAGCCAGGTATGTAGAAAGATTCTTAGAAATGATGAAAGCAAAGCATAACTCTGTTTTTCAGAGGCTAGGATGAGAAAGAGGGGAGGGAGAAGAGTAGAACCAAAGGGCTCATTCATTTGGTAAACTGGGGTAGAACATTTCAGATTTTACAATAAAAGATTAGCAGCATAATCTTCAAATATCAGTCCCTATCAGCATTCCCATCAGGCCATTTCTACTGTCTTATTGTTAAATAAATGCAGGGGTTTTATCCTTTTTACAAATGCAAGATTTGAATGTATCTCAAACTAAATGAGATCTTTCAGTTTATTAAATACATGGCTAAGCAGGGCTTCCCTGGTGGCACAGATGGTAAAGAATCTGCCTGCAGTACAAAAGACCCAGGTTCTATCCCTGGGTCGGGAAGATGCCCTGGAGAAGGGAATGGCAACCCACTCCAGTATTCTTGCCTGGAGAATTCCATGGACAGAGGAGCCTGGCGGGCTATAGTCAATGGAGTAGCAAAGAGTCAGATGTGACTGAGTGACTAACACTCACATACACACACGTTATTAAAAACAATAGGAAAAGGGATTTGTTTTCAGATTTGTGCATTGAGGTAAGGTAATTTAACAATGAAGTATTTTAATTAACTTTATTTAGATCAACAGACTACCTCACCAGGACCAGATGCAAAGGTAGGTTTTTCATAAAAGAAATGATTGCTTTCTGCAACTCCTGTGCAGGCATGGGAACTAAATGGAATACATGGGGCATACTTTTGAGAAGGTAAATAGCAGATGACATAGGAAGTCATTACTGGTAACGCATCCAGAATTTCCCTGAGTTGTGGTCACCATTGAGGTGCCCTGATGAGAGGATTGGATTTTTTTTTTTTTTTTAATCTGGCAATAGTAAATGTTTTTAAACAGTTTGGAAATAATACTTAAGTTAGAATGAGAAAATGTCATGTAAGTTAGTTAGTATGACACATGCTCCTACTTAAGAAAATTAGGGCAAGAGTATTACATGGAAGGAATTGATGTCAAAACTCATACCCTACCATTCAAGTTGACCATTATTCTAGCAAATGGTAAATGTCAATGTGAGCTCATTTCTAAGGAAGGCCTTCCAGGGGACTCAGCATTGTAGATGGATGGGCTTCCTTTCTTTGGTAGGCAGGCCAATCTATAGCAAATATGGGTCTCTTTGTACACATATCCCATTAAGGAAAAGAAATCTTAAATATTTCCTATTAAAGAAAAGAAGCTATATTTTGGTTAAGGAGGAGAGATGTCTGATTGATAATCCTGGAGTTCAGAGGAAAAAGATATCCAAATTCATCTCCTCCAGGAAAGAATTGGAATCTTCTCCAGGATAAATCTTCTGATTCTTCCCATTACTTCTTACTGATTGTGACTTGGAGTCCCATCACCACATTGATCACCATCCTTAGTGGGTGATTCATTTATTATCATCTTATTTAAAGTGTAGCACTCCGACTCTGAGGATATTGCCTGTCTTAGTGATTTTAGCACCACAAGACCAAAAAGCCAAATGACATCTTATCTCGTCAAGAAGAATGGGTAACTAAAGAGAAAGGATCACTAGTCCCTTACGTAAAATCATGGCACTTTTACTCCTGAAATATGGCAGGCAGTTTTGTTAGAGAAAATAGGATTGGACAGTGACCCGAGGAGGAAGCGAAAAGAGGAACAGGAAACAGAGGCTACTGCTATAGCAAGGAAAAAAATCTGTTAGGAAGTTATCAAAAATATCTTGGTGAGGGCTGAGTAAAGTCTGCCTTAAAACATTTGCAGTGGCAGGGGCTAAAAGGAGATGGATTCAGGAGGTATTTCAGAGGTAGAATCATGAGCATTTGGTGGCTGTTTGGATTTGGAGGGAAAACAGGAGCACCATGTATGGTTGAACATATATAGTTGCCATCCACTGCACAGATAGAAGTGAAATATCTTCAGGTAGACGTTGTTTAAAATGTGCACAGTATTATTAGGGTCCCTGAAAGAGAGTGAGAATTATATCTTTGGCAGTTGAGTTGATGGTGAGCGATTAACCAAGATGGAGAATAAAAGAAAAACAATAGTAGGAAAAAAAGGATACCCAAGTACAGGTTGGCATAGGTATTTGAATATATGACCCTAGAGCTTGAGAAAGAGGTGTGAGCTAGGGATAAAATGTGAGAGTTATCACATGTAGGTGGTGGCTGTTGCCATGAGAATAGCTGAGGAATACATAGCATGAGAAGCAAAAAAAGAGTTTGTCAAATAATATTAGGCAATAATAGCATGGAAGCCCTGCAACAGAAGAACAAATTGTGACAGATGCCATAGCATTGTAAAAAACAAGTGGGGAGAGGGTTTTTGGAAGAGTCAACAATGTCAGATGCTTCAAAGAAAACAAATAAAACAAGAACTAGAAATTTACCATATGAAGGTCTTGAGCATTCTTGATAAGAGCACCTTGAGTGGAGTAGTAGAGACAGAAGCTAGACTGCAGTGACTTGAAGAGTGAATGGGAAGAGACAGGACAGGCAGTAGCTGTAGAATGTCTAAGGGAAGGGGAGACACGAGTGAGTATTTAGAGGAGGACACGGAATTGAAGAAGGCTTTGAGGGTTCTTTGCCTAAGACTCTTAAATATATTTGTTAGCTGAAGGTCAAGAGCCAGTAGAGATGGAGATGTTGAAGACATAGGAGATGGGATCCTTAGGGTCTCAAAGGAGTCAGAGAGAGAGTGATGGAATTGAATATGTGAGAAGATCAGATTCACCTTGAGATGCTGCTTCTACAGTAAATCGATGAGGACAGATGTCAACATAGGTGCACTGAATCTGCAGGTGATGGACAAGGAAGTTGAAGAATTTCCAGCTGGATGATTGAAGCAAGATAAAGAGTAATCAGCTAAAAATCAGGCATAAGGATGACACAGGGTGAAGGTTTGCAACAGTGGTTTTAGAAAAAGGGAGAGGAAAGAGACAGTCTAATGACCAGGGGTGGATAAACTGGCCCACAGGCCAAATCAGGCCTACCACCTATTTTTGTAAATAAAGTTTTACTGGGACACAGTCACACCCATTCAAAAGTTTTGCAATACAAAGGCAGAGTTGAATAGTTGCCCCACAAAGCCTTAATTATTTATTATCTTGTCCTTTATAACGGAGAAGGCAATGGCACCCCACTCCAGTACTTTTGCCTGGAAAATCCTGTGGACGGAGGAGCCTGGTGGGCTGCAGTCCATGGGGTCACTAGAGTCGAACACGACTGAGCGACTTCACTTTCACTTTTCACTTTCATGCATTGGAGAAGGAAATGGCAACCCACTCCAGTGTTCTTGCCTGGAGAATCCCAGGGACAGGGGAGCCTGGTGGGCTGCCATCTACGGGGTCGCACAGAGTCGGACACGACTGAAGCGACTTAGCAGCAGCAGCAGCAGCAGCAGTCCTTTATTTAAAAAAATGGTTTTTGACCCCTGGTTGGATGATAGTTCACAATCTTAGTTACCTATTAGGATCACCTGAGGACATTTAAGAAAATTCCATTCTGTGTGCTAAATAGGAACCAATAATATCAAAATATCTGAGGGGGGAGTCTGTGTAGGAATAGTTTCTAAGGCTCCCCAGCTGATTCTAATGTGTAGCCTGGGTTGAAAACCACTAATAACACAAGTAAGGAAAATGATTGCTGAGTAGCACTGAGAACCACCTCCACCCCCAGTGAAGTTGGAAACCATGCATTTATAGACACTCTGTCCCATATCTGAAATTTCTGAAACTGATCTTTTTCTGTTCTTGCAAACAAATTGCTTTTACATTTCTGAAGGACTATTTCTTGAGATGAAAGAAAATGCTGATCCTTGGAAGAGCTTTCTTATTTTATTTTCTTTTCTGTTTCCTGTCTTCTTTTGCATTTCTGCTTCTACATCCCTTGATTTCTTTCAAATTCAATTTTACACTTTTGCCCTTTCTTACTCCCCTTTGGCCATTAAACAAAGAAACAATACCTCCATGTTGTTATTGCTACAGAGAGCAATTTGCTTTCCATGATTAATCTCAGGATTTTTGCACCTTTTCCCCCCTCCCTCCCTTTTTTCCTTGTTGCCATGGGGGCAGACTTGATGTAGGCTCAAGTGGCAGTGAGAAACCATCTGTGGCACAGAGAATCATAATTAGCCATTATTTCATAACATATTTACTTTTGTCCTTGATATAACCAAGTCTTTCTAGAACTGTAAGGAAATTATTATTCATTGTGTATAGAGAACTTTGTTCATACCTTTGATTTTTCTTTACCAAGAATAATGAAAAAAAAAGAATAATGAGTTGTACAGAAGCTTTTGAGAGTTCTTCAAAACTTACTCATATAAAGCTATTTGTTATACATATTTCAAAGTTGCTTGAAATAAACATTAACTAAAGGAAATCAAGTCTTAAATGTAAAAGTGTTATTAATGTCCTAGTATCTATTTTAATAGAGGAATAATAACAGGTATTAGAGACAAGATAGTAAAGATTCAAAGCCGAGCCCAAAGCATTATCTTTTGATTTTGAAATGTTCCAGAACTTAGTAACAGCATTTTTCCCTGCCTAATTATTTATCATTCATCAACACTTGTTTTCCATTTCCAAAGTACACAGTGTTGCTTGGGTTACTGTAGGGGTAGCTAAAATGTGTAGATAAGTAGAAATCCTTTGACAGGCAAAACTTTTCTATTCATGTATTTCTAGAGAGGACTTTTAAGAGTGATTTTAACTGCTGTTTTATGGTCCTGGGCAAACTAGATGCAAGACCAGAAAGCAGGTCTCCCTGAGTGTTAGCTTGATGCAATGGGAATGAAGCAGTGTGTGTTACTGATCCCGTGGGCCCAGGCAGACTTGGGATCTGAATTAAGGGGACATTTTCCTTCTCTATCGAATTATTTTTACCTAGTTTAAACTTAGCAAGTTTCTTCTCCCATCACAGATGTTAATTTTGATGATCCATTCAAGATGTTGACTGACTTTCCACTGTATAGTTCTTGCTTTTTAAATTTATTTTGTGGCAACTAGCAAACAATCCATTGGGAGACACTTTGAGTAAATACTTGCTCTCAAGAATGCAGTTTTTAACATGATATTTTCAGGTATCCCAAATCTCTTTAGAAAAATAGGATAATTAGTCATAAACTGAGAAATGACCATTTGTTTTTTTTTTTTTAGATAGACCATACAATTTACTATAAGCTAATTTGAGGTTGAGAAAATTTAATAAATTTTCCCCAAAATGAACAAGTGTCATAAAAAATGCAATTCAACAACAAAAATTTCCTGGGTTCAGCATTCTAGTCACTAAGCTTAAATTCCATTATTTAATGGAAATTTAAATTGTCCAGGTAAATTAAAATGCATTCTGATACATGTTTTGATTTCATACTGTATGTAGGGGGATTGTTTATATTAAGAGGCCTCAGATGTTCAGGACATTTAGCTGTCATCTGAGAACTTACTCTTTTACAGATTTGTTTAGTTTCTCTGATTTTAGTATGTGACAATTTAAGATCTAATTTTCAGTGATATGGCTTCACAGCTCAAGCCCATATTCTAATACAGAAAGGATGTTAAAGTTTAGATGAATTCATCGATCAATTCACAGTGATGAAGGTACTCCCAGCAAACATTTGTAGCATGTAAAATGTTTGAGTTATGTCAAATCTGTATATCAGCAAGTTTGTATAATTTAATTTCTGGGGTTATTATGACAGACTTTTCAATTTAATAGAATTAAGTGAAAGGGCACTGGTTTAAACATTACTGCTCTTTAGGGAAGTGGGATTAACTCGGTTATAAAAGAAAATACATTTCAAATGAACATGAGCACTATCATATCCAATGCAGAAGAAAATGATCATTATGGATTTTGCATATAGCCAGTAGCCATCATGTATAGCGCTCCCTACAAAACAAGTAGACACAAATTTTACCTTCTAATTAAAACATTAGTTTATGTTTAGTGTTTATGACTCAAAAACTTAGATTCCAAATTTTGGTACCTACCTCTAGAAAAGGCTTCTCTGGTGGCTCAGGTGGTAAAGAATCCTCCTGCAACGTGGGAGACCTGGGTTCGATCCCTGGTTTGGGAAGATCCCCTGGAGAAGGGAAGGGCTACCCACTCCAGTATTTTGGCCTGGAGAATTCCATGGACTGTATAGTTTATGGAGTCACAAAGAGTTGGACACAACTGAGCGACTTTCACTCACTCACATCTAGAAAACTTTTTTGTTTCCACGGGCTGTGGGATTAAACATTTTTGATTGACATTTTCAGTTCAGACTAATGGTTGTAAGGGTAATTATACGCATACATCCCTATTTCTGAGTGGTATCAATAAAATGGGAAATGTAAACAATGGGATTATTTTACAGGAAGAAAGGCAAAGAAAACAAGCACATTTTATTTGTTAATGAATGACTCTGCTAGCTCAAGGAGACAAATTTTATGTTTTGAAGAGGCTTGCAGTTATTATATTGGTACTATTGAACTAGAGGTCATTATAATTATTGTAGTGAAAAATATACCAAAGTATCTGTATTCATCTTAGGTATTCCTTCAGAATACCGGTGAATCAGCATAATTTTCAAACCCAAAACACATTTCCTAAGTCACAGATTATTTCACATGTTTAGTTCTCTTTGCAGTTAATGGAAATTTCATTCAAATGTGAAAGAAAATCTAGCTTGGCATTATTTGAATGTGAAATTAGATGATTCTGGTTGGTTGTGCCTTCAAAGTCAAGGGCCTTCTCTCTTTTCTCCCTAAAAAAGAAATAACCAAACTGGTAAATTATTCAGGGTGAAGCTCTTCATTTCTTAGGTGGAGAAAATGACTGAGGATAGTACTTTCTCAGAAATCAAGGAAACAATAGTAGTTGTAGCTAAATAGAATAAGATTGGCTCTCAATTCTGTTTTTGAGGCCAAGTTGAAAAAATAATCCAAATGAAAGGTCATTGGGATACATATTTAAAAGAGTGTCTCATGGCTTTAACTCAGAAGCTAAATTCATATTTTTAGGAAAAAAAGCCAGTCTGTTGGAGCTAATAAATAAAATAACTGGCAAGAATAACAAAGAAGAATTTTAGCAAGTAAAACTAGATGTAAGGAGGTAATACACACACATGTACACATATGCATACACCCACAACACATGAAAGATAATGAAAGAAACCAATTTTATGTTCATAGCTCTGTTGCTATTACAGGATGAATTATTATGGAATTCCTAAAATAATTCAGTTTTAAATACATACCCTGCACCAAATGTGTAATACCTTTAGAGATTGCTCTAGCAACATATTTGATAACGCTTGATAGCTTTATAAAACAGAGCAAAAAGACTTTTTAGCTATATTTTATGTAATCATTCAGTGAATCTCATGGCTTGGTATAGGCATTGTTTTTAGTCCCTGTTTTCTTGTTTGTATAGTTTTTTTAGTATAATGTTAATCTACAGTGTGATAGGAAAACACAGAGCTTATCAAGACCCTTTTTCTTATTATCCTTTTTTCCATGAAAGCTATATTTAAGAATAGTTTGCCTAATAAATCCTATGCTCATTAAGGAATAACTGGTTTTATTTTTCTCCACCTCCCTCTTAGTCAGAGAGCAATGCCCAGCAAAAATTACCTTTTAAATAAATATTTATTAAATTAGTAAAGATGTATATAATAAAGAATAAGGACAAAGCACATTATTTCTGTCAAGCCTTTGAAATATTTAAAATAAGTTAAAAGGGCCAATTTTAACCTTCCATCCTTCCTTGCAAGTGTTAACATTTCAAGATTATATAAGAAAGTGAATTACTGAGACATGAGAAAAAAAAATTGAAGGCAACAGCACTGGTTTCAATGGTTACACTGCTTAAAGGGAATTGTGACTTCTGAACAGGGAAACTTTAAATGAAAGCGTTTCTCTGATCATTATAATAGCTGTAACCAAGGTTAATAACTGGCAAGCCCCTGACTAATACATTTAATATGTTTTGCCCAGGCTGAATGTGTGAATAGATAACACGTCTGTACTAAAATTCTGATTAAGTTATTCATCAGATTCTCTGATGCTAACTGCTTTTGACAGTCTTGGAAGTGAAAGTACTGGAAAAGCCTCAATTGATTTCTTAAAAAGATTTAACATATAGCCAGTAGCCATGTTACATCTCCTTCCATAAGGGCCTCAGATGTTATAGGAATTCTGGCTCAGCATAAAACAAGTAGCTAGAATGAGAGATGATGTCCATTTTTTACGTGAGAAAAAAAATTGTTGTAGAGATTTGGAAAAGTCAAATGTAAGTAACCACCCCAAGGTGTTAGGACATAGATTGTAAAAATACAAAGGATGAAAAGATGCCTAACAGAGGGAGGGTATGAATCATCCCATGACACTGTCATAATTGACAAAGAGACACTAGAAAATGACAGTGATAGCTTTCAGAAATGAGATGTCAACAGGTATACTCCTTTGTGTATAGCAAATAGCATAACAGAAAATCCTGTGCATAACAAACCCATTGCTATAATCTGGCCCCCAAATCAGCAAGGCTACAACAACAAAAGTGTTTGCTTGTTGGTTTGATTAAAAAATTCTCAAAAGTATTATATACAGTATTCCCTGGTCCCTGCCCACATCATCATAAGGATGATTTACCATAATACAAGTGTTAATACTTTGCAGACTCTTTCCACTGAAGAAGTTATAGGCAAAGCCTAGGAGAGATCAGAAGCTGAGTATTTTTATACTGTGTCATATATCTTATTTAATTTTTTAAATTTTATTTTATATTAGAGTATAGTTAATTTATATACTTTCTAGATTAGCTATTATTAATAGTTAATTCATAACCTTTAACATACAAATGTGCTGAAACCTCCCTCCATTCCTCCAGTCTCAGAAAGCCCAGTCACACATCTGGGCCTGAAATAGCCCAAGAGCTTTATCAACCAATCAACGACCAGATATCTGTGCAACATCCTCAGATACTAGGCAGCCCTGTGATCACGTTGATTTCTACTGACGATGGCTGGAGTTTATAGTGCACATAAGGAGATTTGTCCTAAGTTCCGAGCCCTAATCGTTAACAGTTGATCTACTGCTGGAGGGATCAACATAACCTGTTTCTCCCCTAGTTGGGCAGCCTCGTGTGTGTGTGTGTGTGTGTGTGTGTGTGTGTGTGTGTGTGTGTGTGTGTTAGTCGCTCAGTCGTGTCCGACTCTTTGCAACCCCATGGACTGTAGCCCACCAGGCTCCTTTGTCCATGGGATTCTCCAGGCAAGAATACTGGAGTGGGTTGCCATTTCCTGGCAATGATATTTTTAATCTAGAATTCACTGTAAGAAATTCCATATAGGGAAACAATTTGAATGTCCTTGGGGATGGGGGTGGGGGAGGGTGCATCATTGTGGAAATTTACCAGTTGCGTTAAATATATATTGATGTGGTCACTGAGTAAGAGGGGTCTCAGAGCAAGAGGAAATTGTAGGGTCAAAATCTGGCTCCATTTCCTCATTTGCCATGAAGATCACTGGTAGGAAATGACCACTTGTTTCTGACTAGGTGGGTGGTTAGATAGGTATTTAACACTAGAGACAGCAAATGGATAAAAAGCACATTTATTGAAGCTGTTTGTTATATTTACATTCGTAATATCCTCACCAGCAAGGGAAGTCACCTAACCCACTGACTTTGTTTCTTTCTTCTCTTCTATTCCAGAGAGTCATTTGCTCAGACCAAAAAAGTTCTGATTCCAGTAGGGCAGTCCATGAAACAAAGCATTTGCATGTCACAAGGGTATTTGAATCTAACAATTCTTAAATTTCGCATAAGATAATAGGCTCAGGAAACACTTTAAGTGCCAGTGTCTTTGATCTAGGCATGAGACTTTATTCAAACCAATAATTAACCTAGAGAAAAGAGGTCAAGGGGACCGTGATGGCTGGTTTTGCTCAGTGCTTTTCTTTGCTCTGGACCATGGCCTGATTTTTGTTCACACTTGGGGCACACAGAGCAGCATTTTATTTTCCATGGTTTGGAAGCTTTTTTGGTATGCCCTCTCTCCAGAGTCGGGGTGCGGGGGTGGGTGGGTGCTTTTTTATCTCCATAATTCGTCTTTCACCATCCCTCAAACAGCAGCTTTCTTGAACCTCTCAAGCCTTGGTGAGACTAGTGGATTTTGACCTCAAGGTTGAGGGGTAGGGTGTGTTTTGTTTGTCTTTTACTGTCTGTGGAGATATTCATCTATTTGCATGGTTCTTGCTGTCAAAGAGGTAAGGGCTCTGGTCTCCTAGCTGTCACCTTCGTGTGGATGCAGAGAGGAAGTTTGACAACCAGCTGGCGGGATGGTAGTACTGTTTTTGTAATTGTGTACCATCATAATATCAAAAGATGGAAGCAAACTGGTGAGGAGTGATAGTATTAAAGAAGTAGAAGAATTCCAGATGGTTTTGAAACAATTCTGGACTAGATTTGTTTCAGAACTTTCTGTCAGTCGAGACACCTCAGTCTTGTCAGTTTCAGGGACCCAAAATGAAAAAGGAAACTTCACTCTTTCTTCCACAAGATTATAAGTGGTCTGAAATTCCAACTAGGCTATAAGGGTGACGCTCCACCTTCTGGGTTCAACAGTCCGGGTGACCTGGCCCAGGCCCCATAATCCCTGTTGCCACCATAGTGGTAAAGATATGCCATGAAATGACAGGAATTCAGTGAGTCAGTAGAGGAGATTATATGATGGCAGATCTTTTCAAATACGTTTGCCATCATTGCCTTTTTTCCCCATTTGTGCTAATAATTCATTCAGGTAGCTCTGCAAACAGGTTTTAAATGGTTCTATCACTCACCTAAAGCTCAGACTCTCTTGTTATTTTGCTTAGAATTTTCTGTCAGAATATTTGACACTGTGTTTTTTATGGCAAATATAGAAGCATTTATACAATAGTCTTTTTATATGGTCAATCTTCTTTTTGGAAGAGGGAAATACTTGGCATTTTTGTCAGGATAATTGTGAGCTGCCTGAGTTTAAAAATTGGAACCATAATGAGAGTTGATTGGTGCTGTGATAGGGTGGTTATTGTAACTGACTAAATGCTGATATAAAAAAGCCTGCTGAAAGAAGATGGACAATTAGTTGGTTTGGAGTTTTGCTTTGCTTTAACCACCGGTGCCTAATTGAGTGTTTATTATTATTGTTATTTCCTGGAGTATTGTTATGCGTCATTGAATGGTGACTTGAGTCATCCTTTGAGAGGCTTTGCTGCTGCTGCTAAGTCACTTCAGTCGTGTCTGACTCTGTGCGACCCTAGAGACAGCAGCTCACCAGCCTCCCCCATCCCTGGGATTCTCCAGGCAAGAACACTGGAGTGGGTTGCCATTTCCTTCTCCAATGCATGAAAGTGAAAACTGAAAGTGAAGTCTCTCAGTCGTGTCTGACTCCTAGCGACCCCATGGACTGCAGCCTACCAGGCTCCTCCGTCCATGGTATTTTCCAGGCAAGAGTACTGGAGTGGGGTGCCATTGCCTTCTCTGTTGAGAGGTTTTACAAACATACAATTCTAGCCTGTTTCTATGCATACCTGCCTAATACTCAAGTCTAGGTGTCATTTGCATAATTTCCTTAAATCATTTCTTTAATATGATATAATTTTCTTAGCTAGCAGTATATAGAGTTCATCAAATCTAGAATTCAGTAATCTGAAAAGTTCTCCCAAGACCTCACTGTCATTTGTATAGAGATCCCTCTGTATGAAATGTGTCATAAGAGTATGAGATTGAGACCCACTGATTTATTGAGTACATAGCATCTATTGGGCTTCCCTCGTAGCTCAAACGGTAAAGAATTTGCCTGCAATGCAGGAGACTCAGGTTCAATCCCTGCGTTGGGATGATCCCCTGGAGAAGGAAATGGCAACCCATTCCAGTATTTTTGCCTGGAGAATCCCATGGACAGAAGAGCCTGACAGGCTGCAGTCCATGGGGTCACAAAGAGTCGGACACGATTGAGCAACTTTCACTTCTAGCGTCTATTAGTAGTTAAATCCTGATTTTTAAATGGCTCGGTACTCCCTTAACCTGAGGGATGTCAAACTTCATCTGGTTCCCAGTTCAGGGAAATGAAAGTAGGACCCACTGAAAAAACCTGGAAAGTCTCATCAGCAAGTTGCTCATTTATGGCACATTAGTTAATTACTTCACAAATTGTTCATCGTGTTCCCATTTCACATTTGTAAGCACACTTTCTGAGTGTTACCAACTTTTAATTTCTTGGAATCAATGACTATTTCATAAGTTATGTATTAGCATATGGTATCACCCAGTCGAGTGGCTACAGTGCATTTTCAAACATTTGTTGGAGCATTAAGGGGAAATCTAAGCCAACCAGGGTCACTTTTGCATAATTAATGTATTTTTCTCTTAGAATTTAAGGGAAAACTTTGTTCTTAAAAGTTAGCAGCAAGACATTAAAAACAATAACATTTTTCATGGGGAGTTTATCTAAATACAGCAGTAATAGAGGAAATTTGTCTTTTGTATGAGATTTTATTAAACCTTTATTTGTTGTTATTCTTGCCACCAAATCCATTTCCATTTTGTCATGGACCAGTGTTTCATTTGATATATTGAGGAAATTAATCATTCAGGAAGCCATATACAGAGCCACTTTGCCAGAATCCATGATGAGTCAAAGTTCATGGGAGACCCTTGATATAAATGTACTCTTTCTGTAAAGGATGATCCTGTTGAGAGAGTTTAGCTTGTGTCATGCGAAAGAAAGTTTGCTGTAAAAGAAGTTTTTATTCTAAGTTTTTCCTATCTCTAGGATTCTAAGGTTAGATTTATAGAGAGAACCCAATGTAGTAATAATATCAAAAACACATAATATCAAATATGGTGATTTCCTCTTTCTTAGCCCTATTGCTTACATCATAGTATGTGTGTGTAACAAATGATCCAAAAAAAAAGTACTGCTTTTGGATCACCATGTTGTACTGCTGAATTAAACGCAAAGTCAAAATAAGTATATTTTGTGACAATAAACCCAAAATTAGTAATGTGAAATTCATCCTTTTGTCCAATAAAATCTGTTTGATCATTATGGCCTAGAGTCACACTGAAAGAATTCTTCATTATTCCAGAAGTTGCAGGTATGTACCTAATGTTTATATGTGAGGCAGTGTTGGCCAAGAAAAATTCAGTGCCTTTCTTGCAACATACATGAACTTTTCTCTAGTTGTTTCATGCATCTTGATCTTCTGTGGAATTTCAGCATCACCACCTCTGATGTGATCTCATGGCAGATTCACATATCTTCCAGAGGTCTTAGAACGTTTTTTTTTGCTACTATGATACTAACTGTAGTCCCCAAAGCAATCATGTAACTTCTGTGGTCATCCCACTTAATTCAACGGCAAATTGTTCCTCCAGACAGTTTTATTGTCTCTGTGGTTGCTCAAAGAAGCTTCCTTACCAACTCAATTTTAATTCCTGCTTTCAATTGAAAATTTCTTTTATAAGGATACCCAGTAGTTCATTTTGCCTTCAGGTATGACATTCTGAATTCAAATGAGATAGACACTCTTGTTTGTTTTTGCTTTATCATTTGCTTTGTCTACAGTCATTCCCTCCTCTCCTGAATTACTCATGGAAGAACTTCCAGTCTTCAAATTTTTATTTAGCAAAAGTCCCTTGATAGAAGCTGGATTACATGTCCTTAAGGCCCTACTCTGTTTGGCTTCATTAAGCCAATTGTAAATACAGAGATTAAAGAAGTATGTGACAGTATCAGACAATTACCCTGCAGCATTACAACCTTAGAAACGCCTGCATAAACATCACAGGGCCTCACTTTATGTTTCAGAGCAGACTGTATGTCATATTTTCATGTACCTCTTTTATTCCCCAGGTGTTTCTTGTGTGTAAATCGAGCATCCTCAAACCTTATTTTAAGCTATTTGTGGGTAAGAATGGCGTGCCCTCCTTTTATATCCCCCCTCCATACCAAATTCGTTATTAAATATCTCATACATACTCTACTAATATTTAATAAATGATAGAAGATGATAGAACATTTTGCTGTGTTAGAGGCCAACGAATGAGAGAAATGAAATTATTTCTTTCATTTCCATAATAAGAGATGGCTGAATCAAGAACACCACAGTTTAGAAAGGAACCATTTGGAGAGCCAGACTACACGTGGGCTTCCCCCCTTCCTCATGGAGGCTTGAGTGTTTACCAAGTCTCTGTCACCATTGCAAGATAGTGATGAATAAAATGCCACTTGATAAATCATGTCCTCTCTTATACATGAGAAACACTGTTGAATAGGTAGTAATGTCACAATTGTCCAGGGAATCCCAAGGTGGGCACCCTGAGCTAGAAAGCTGAGAATGCAGCTTCTAAGTCCAGTTTAGATAAAAGTATAAACTCAGGTAGCTCCCTTCCTTGGGCTTCCCAGATGGCTCTAGTGGTAAAGAACCCACTTGCCAATGCAGATGATGCAAGGGACTCGGATTCGATCCTTGGATCGGGAAGATCTCCTAGAGAAGGAAATGGCAACCCACTCCAGTATTCTTGCCTGGAGAATCCCATGGACAGAGGAGCCTGGCGGGCTGCAGTCCATGGGGTTGCAAAGAGTTGGATACAACTGAAGTGACTTAGCACACACGCACGCAGCTCCCTTCCTTATACTAAATGAGATAATTACCTCTGATCCCTCTGACCCCTAGAATCTATTTTGCAAGTCCTAAATACCTGAACTTTGTATCCGTCATGAAGTTTTTTCATAAAATCTCCAGCAATAAAGTTGAATAGCATGCAGATCTAATGAGAGCTCCTTGGTACTGGTTGACCAAGGACCATCTTTGAAATAGCTGGGTTGTATCTGGGGAAAAGAACAATTAACTTTCTACTCATGATCAAAAAATTGTTACTGGTTTCTAATGAATCTTTCATGATAACTTATCTTCTTTGTCTCTGCTTTTGATGATCTGGTTTATTTATATAAAAGTACCATTAGGATTCCACTGGGGATATGATTGGACTTGACCAATAAAGGATGACTGTTTGTGTCTTCTAATTGCCTCTGCTTAATGGTCCTGCTCTTCACCCAGCTCAACTGTGGAAAATGTCACATTTCCATGGTCTGTGACTCATAAATGAACGTGTGAATGGTGTCAAAATATGGCAGTTTGCTGTATGTAAAGGGAGGTAGACAGCTTTTGAAAATGGTAAGGTACATAACTAGATATTTCTTGACTGAGAACATTTCTCATTTGGGCTTAGAAATAGGCTTTTTTGCTGCACTCAGTTATCACATCACCTAATGAAGGGCTCACTTGCCTTGTCTGTATTCCTGCCCACTGGTAAACTTGTTTGTTTCCTGACCCAGGAAACAAATCAAGTGGACTCCAAGCTTGACTCTCATTACCACATACAATGGGAGAAAATACATGATTTCCTTCTTCTGTTAATATCAGGTTTTTCTTTGTGCTAGTTTGCTTAGTTTCCCCCATAGTGCAGTCTTCCAAACATTTGTTATTTTCTCTTTTCATGCAATTTGAATTAATGTGGGTAATTGTGGTAGTTAGAGGCTTTCCTCTCTCAGATGGTAATTATCCATTCTATAGTTTCATTCCAAACCCAGTAGAACAGTATTTGAAAACTTGATATTTATCAAAAGGGATCTCTGGGCATAACTGAATATGCACAGTTTAACAAATATATAATCAGAGGTTAAATTAAACCAAATTTACCCACAGAGTTACCCTAGTTGCTTATGTATTATGTTAACAGATTTTGTTAGTGTTACTCCAGAATATCAGCAAACGTCTGATATATTAATGGGAATTTTCTCTCTTCTATGAATTTATCAAAGCATGATTCCCTAGAATATATATTGCTTTTTCTGGCAAGAAAACATGTTTGAGATTTCTTTGGAGGAATTGATAGCAGATAACCCATTCAAGCTTTGTTGATCTGAAGGGAGAGAAATGTCTAGTGTACCAGATTTGACTTAAGTTTTGTTTATCTATTCCTTTATATCGAATTTCATAGAGAATCAAAAATGCTGGCCTTTGGTATTTCTGAAAATTAAACCCAAGGAGTTCTGTTGTATTTCCTCATCAATGAGCCAGGAAAAGCTGTTGCATAGTTTATCTCCTTTCTTTCATCAATCTCTACATGACAGTGAAATTAAAGATAACTTTTAGAGGACACAGAATCTGTCATAAAATTCCTGTTTCTGCACAAATCATTTCATTATAGAGAAACAGTAAGATTAATTTTCCCACATTGTTTCTTTGTAAATAGATTTGAGGATTGAGATGTATAGGATTCTGTCAGGAACTAGGAGGATTCTGAGCACATTTAACCTGTAGAACTATGCTGAGGAGTTCGTGATGTAGGGTTGGCCAAAAAGTTTGAGCTTTCCCAAAACAACTTGTGGAAAACCCCAAATGAACTTTTTGGCCAACCCAATAGCTTTCTACTCTTGTGAGCTTTTTCGTATCTTAGAGAGACAGCCACCAGAGTGGTACAGTCTTTAGGGGTAGTGTAAATATTCCTTCGGAGAAGGCAATGGCACCCCACTCCAGTACACTTGCCTGGAAAATCCCATGGATGGAGGAGCCTGGTGGGCTGCAGTCCATGGGGTCGCTAGGAGTCAGCCACGACTGAGCGACTTCACTTTCTCTTTTCACTTTCATGCATTGGAGAAGGAAATGGCAACCCACTCCGGTGTTCTTGCCTAGAGAATCCCAGGGACGGGGGAGCCTGGTGTGCTGCCATCTCTGGGGTCACACAGAGTCGGACACGACTGAAGTGACTTAGCATAGCAAATATTCCTTAGGCACGGCAATTCTTCAGGTTCTCCATCTCATAATACATTCGTAGGAATATAGGGGAAAGAATTATCCTTATTCCCCATGTTTGTAGGATTGCAGAAAGTAGTGGACTAGGAGAACCCTCAACTGAGACACAATACCTACATCATAAGCATGTCCACCCTTCACTGTCACTTGCCCACTTTGTGATCTATTGCAGATTCCTCATCTAAAACATGGAGTATTACATATTTCTGGGCTTCATGAAGATTACTTCTGTGAATTGTTTGACATATATAGATGCTCAATGAATCTTTGCATCCCCATCACTGTGGTTGATTGAACATTGAACTTAAGGCATCCTTCTATGTAACAAAAGTTTCAGAGACTTTTCATGAGGCTCATGCAACTGTAGAATCTAAAATTAAATTTTAGCTTACAAGTGCAGCTTATGAAGGAGCAATCCATTTTTTGAGTATTTTCTGAAACACTTTTATGAAGAAAACCATCTCTTATGGGTGCATTGTTATCCTGTTTTACTTGGTTGAGTGTATTTCTTTGCTCATTATGAGCTGAAAGCTCTTCTAAGTTAAATGAACTGAAGAATATCAGTGGGCCGGGGGTGGGGGTGAAACACTACACTCATGCAAGTTCATGTTTGTTTAAGTCTGGGATCACTTCTGAGCTCAGAATTTCCGTGGCTCACCTATCTATCAAGAAAAACATAGGGTCCAGTCATAAATGTGCATGAATAGGGCATGGTGATAGGCTTGCAGTCAGAGCTTTCCTCTTTCTAGGTTTGATGATGTGAAAGGTATATGCCATTTATCAAAAGGAGCAAAGAGCACATGAAAGATACTAAGAGAAAAGTTGACATGTTGGAATCTCACAGCTTCGTTACCCACTTCACAGGATAATGTATTTGGAACGCTGCTTTACTTCCTAAGATACCATCCCATAGTTCATCAGCAGCTCTGCTCTTGTTTTGCAGAGATGTTCTATCAGTGCATGAATCTAACAGACCGTGCATGGTGTAGTGACATATGAGAAGCTCTCTGGGAAAGAATCAACTAAATCTGAAGGAAGAGCTATTTGAAATGTTAATCATATTCCCCAACCTTTTAAATTTCTGATTGGCTGATGTATGAGTAGGAGTTCATAATTTTCTGAATTCCGTGTAAGGAAATCACGACCGTCTCTACAAAGGTGGTCTACTCAAATTCAGTTAATATACCATTTTCCCTTTGCAGCCTACGTTTTTTTTATAGACAGGGAGACTGAGGGTCCAGTTAGCCTTTCTGAATTCATTGATACGTACTGGGGAAGAAAACATGTATTCATAAAAATAAATCATTACTAGACATTTAACTGGGTTTTCTAAGTGCATTAATCCCATCCATGTTTTAACATGCTTTTGGGACTGGAATAGCCCCATCAACCTCACCTTTGCCGGTTTCAGCTCACCCTGGCTTATTAGGCTCCCGGGCTAACAAATCTTATAAGGACCAAACAGCTGCAGGTTCACTGAAGTATGAGTTTTTCAGCTTTCTCTTTCTTATGTTTTTTTCTGCTGTCTGTAATCTTTGATCACCCCCCAGTACCTCTATACTAAGCCATTCTGCTACAGATTGAAGATATTTCTATTCATTCAAAACAAGTATTTCTCATTTAGAGCAAAACCTTTCATTAATAGTAATGATGCTTTAGTAACTGGCATGTATTTTCTCCATAATTTAACAGGAACCTGAATTATTGCAAACTGCTAAGATTAAAAAGGTTCAAGAACAAAAACAAAATCTCTTTGAGGACTCAGGCCTCAACTCTTGGGCTCTCGTTCCCTATAAAAGAGGCACATACCTCCAAAGATTCAAAAGTAGTTATTACTGCATGGTACAATCATACATGATTCTTATTTTTATACTTTTATCAAAGCTTCTAAAATTAATTATATTACCTGTATAAAAGATAAGAAAGTGAAACAGTGTTCTTTGGACAGTGTCTAACTTACCTCAACTTTTCAGTCCCTTTTGTCTGTGTGTTGATTTAATATGTGACATTGTCACTAAGGTGCATATTAGATGATCAGAAGTCAGCAAGTCACAAATTGATATGAAACTGATTATTTGTGAAAATGACAAGGGTTTGGGGCAGTCTTCGGAACTATAACCATGGGAACTCCCAAATGTTTGTTCTCTATTATTAGTTTATCTTGGACTGTGCACCACTTTTTAGTTTTCCCTTAATTGAAGAGGAGCTAAGAGGCATCTTTCTTGTGTTTCATTATCATTCTTTTCAACACTACTGTCCATTGCCCCTTGACAGACACTCTCCAACATTACTCTTGTAAATCTTGATGATTTCAGTATCCATGTAGATGGCTTTCAGGTGCTCTGACCTCTCAGTTCTTTGAATTTTTCTTTTCCAGTGATCTTATCCATCCTACCTCAGCCATCCACTCTGAAGGAAAACAGTAGATGGTCATTCAAAGTAACCTTTATCCCCATTGTAATTTCCAGCATCGTGTTCTTTGACTATCACTTTCTGCCTGTACAGTTCATTCCTTCTAGTCCCCGGATTCAGAGTGTCCATTTCCTCACTTAGCTTCTTCCCCTACTTAGGTGACAACAATCCATCATGCTAATCACTCTTGGTTACACTATCTATTGAATTCAATTCCTCCCACTCGTTGTTCATCAACTGGCAACATCCCCACCCTAGTTAAATTCACATCTTTGCCAATTTGACACCTGCACAAGTGTGGCTGGAGGAAAACACAGTGCTGCTATCTGATTTCACTTTAATGATTTCACTGATCATTGGTGGACCATCAATGCTTCCCGGTAAGCCTGCTACACAGATGAATTGCTGACTTGACTTTGTTTTCTCATCTGTAATATGGGGATAGTAGTAGGAAACTAAGCCATAGGGTTGAGAGATTTAAATATGTTGGCATATATAAAGCCATCTTCCTCTACCTCATTCTCCTTATTAGTATTAATATTATTAGAATTTTCCTAGTTGAATTACTTTTATACCAACGTACTTGATTGTTTCATACTTCTTTCTCCTGAAATCCTGAATGTTTCCTCCCGCTCTTCAGGCTAAGATTCTTGTTTTACAAAGAAAATAGAAAATAAAATTTCCCTTGTACTTCCACCAGTTTATCTCTTACCCGCTTATATCTATGCCTACCTACTCTGCCTTTCCCCCCTGTTATTATGTCACTTTTCCTTGCTCCTATAGAAAGCCAGCCCTTACAGTTTTCCACTGGATTCAACCCCACATCTTTCAAGATGATCAGTTCAGAAATGATCACCCGTCCCTCCTATGTCATCATATTTTCCTCTGTAACATATAATCCCCATCAGCATACAAACATGCTCCTATTTTTCCCATTTAAATAAGAAAAATCTCCCTTGATTATACATCCCTCACTAGGTACCAGTCCATTTATTAGTTTCTTGTTACAGCACAACCCCTCAAAGAATTGTATGCTCATCTCCCCTCATCTTCTCTCATTCTTCCTTAAACCTAACCAGTCTGGCTTTTGCCCTCTACACACCCCCGCACCCCACCCATCATAGTATTCCACCCAATTACTCTTTTCAAAATCACCAATTACCTCCACATCTCACTGGGCCTCCAGAACACCACGCTCTCTTGGTTTTTTCTCCTCTCTCACTGGCCAATCCTTCTGTTTCCTGTGCTGGTTCCTTCTTAACTTCTTCAAGTTTAGATTTTGGTGGGCCCAGGGACTTGGCTCTTGGATGTGTTCTTTATCTATGTTTATTCTCTTGAGAACCACTCTCATGACTTGAAAATACTATCTGTATATGAATGTGTTAATCGTTCAGTCACGTCCGACTCTTTGCAACCCCATGGACTGTAGCCCACCAGTCTCCTCTGTCCATGGGGATTCTCCAGACAAGAATACTGGAGTGGGTTGCCATGCCCTCCTCCAGGGAATCTTCCCAACCCAGGGATCGAACCCAGATCTCCCACATTGCAGGCAGATTCTTTACCCTCTGAGCCACCAGGGAAGCCCATCTGTATATGGGTGACTCCCCAAATCCTCCAGCCTGGACCTCTTATCTAAAATCCAGAACTGTATTTCCAATTGCTTCTTTGACATCTCCATTTTGGGGCCTAATCAGCACCCTTGTCCAAATAGAAATATTTATAACCCTTCCCCAGATTTGCTTTACCCTACAAGCTTCTCCATTTCCATAAATGGCAACCTCATCCTTCCAGTTGCTTGGGTCAATGTCCTTGGGGTTGTCTTGCATCTTTTCTTCTCTAACATTACACACCCAGTGCAGCAGCAAAGCTTGACTTTTCCTTCAAAATATATGCAACTTGAGAACCAAACCAGTTCTCATCACTTCCATTTCTACCTTCTTGGTTCCCCCTCTCATACCTGGATTTTGGCAACAACCTCCTAGGTAATCTTCCTTCTTACATTCCATGCCTCCCTGCTCTATTTTACCATCATCCTTTTTACATATAAGTCAGATCGTGTAATAGCTCCTTTGCCCAGATTCTTCCAACGGCTTCCTCAGAGCATGCTTCAAAGTCCTTACTATGGATGGTCAGACCCTCTGTGACATGGTCCCCCAGCTCTCTGACTGCACCCTCCGCATTTTCACTGGCTTCTCACTCACCACTCGCTAGCTCAAGTCACATTGGGTTTCATGCTGTTCCTTTCGCACATCATGAGAAGCCTGCTCTGCTTCAGCGCCTTCTCAGTGGCCGTTCCTTCTGACTGGACTCCTCTTCCCCAGATAGCCCCACTGCTCGTCTCTGCTTTCAGGTCCCTGTTCAGATATCACCTTACCAAAGAAGCTTCCATAATTTAAACTAGTACTTTGTCCTCCTGATTCTCCATCTCCCACTGTCCATAATATATACAGATATAAATTGATCCAATCAGAACAAATACGTTGAATGTATGTTTGTTGAATAAAATGTTTATTGGTATGATGTTTGTATCTATATCCTAGAACATAAATTATCTGCAGGCAAGAATTTTGTTTTGTTCACTGTTTCTGTTGAATGAATAGATATGTACATGTTTATTTATTTTGTCTCTCTACTAGAATGTCAGCTCCTTGAGGGCAGGGTCTTTATTTTGTTCAGTAACCTCTTCTTGGTGCCTGGAACAGTGCAGTGGGTGCTCAATAAATAGCTGTTGAAATATTTAGTTGATTCATTAGGACAGGCTTAAAATAAGTTCTGGGAATAATGCTTAAACTCATATTGGTGTAGTTGATACATATCCAAGTTCTGTATGAGGAAAACATATTAATAAAAATTGACTGTGTTTGTAAGATTCATAATTTTATCCTACTCCATTATATAGAAATGATGATTTATTTTTAAAAACTATTAAGTATAAATTTGAAAACCATAGGTTTTTCTGGCTAAGAGTATACCACCATATGAAGTAGAGATGTCATTCAGCCTAATTTAAATTGAACTTCTATAGTCCAACCATTGACTCCTTTCTCATTTGTTACAGATTTGTTGCTAGGAAGCACTATGGGTATTTTAAGTATATATTTATTTCCACTAAGAATTATGTAATCAGTTTTAATATCTTTTAGTATCCTTTATAACGATGTAGATTAATAATGGAAATGATGGTGGTGGTGGTATGTGTGTGTGTGCACGCCACAGCTAAGGAACAACTTTGAGACTTGCTGTTCAGTTCACACACACACACACATAAAACCCACTCACTACTAAAAAAGAATTACGAAGTGGGTCAGTCTTATAAAGTATTTTTTAAAGAGATGCAATAACACCTGTTCCCTAGATTAATTCAAACTATGCTTATTCCTTTTTTGGTAAAGGTCCTGAGATGACCTGATTTAAGGAAATTATGTATAATTAATGTCTCAGTTGTTCACATGTGAATTAAAGTAATTTGAGGACTCTAGAAAAGTTTGTTCATACATACTTTGTTTCTTCTATTTTTCATTTTATATGAAAGTAAAGAGAAGTTAAACATTACCCCGAATTCACCAACCAGAGATTTCAGTGTCCGTCACCCATATGCTTCTCTATGTATATACACATATATGTACTTTGTTGTACATAAATGTGATAATTCTGTATGTGCTACTCTGTAACTTGCATTTTTTTCACTTACATCTTGTGCACATACTTTGTCAATAAATGTGCATCCACATCATCATTTTAAAAGGCTGGTAATATTCTATTGTATATATGTACCATAACTTGCTTATCCAATTCTCTGTTGATGAATGTTTAGAGTGTTTTCTTTTTTATTGTTGTTATAAAACAATGCTGTGGTAGACATTTTTATGCCTACATTTTTAATAAATATTTTTAAGTTTCTTCCTCAGTCCCATTATTTTGTACCCATGTCTAAATGGATCGCTAAACAAAAATAAGTTTCTCTCCATTCTGTTTTTAATTATTGTAAATTTCAAAGTAGTGAAATTTGAATAAATGAGATTTGACTCTGTACTTTGCCCCACAACCTTCTCTCAGAGTATATTCAAAGGGAGTGAAAGGGCTCATTAACAGACAGAGCTATTTGAGTTAAAGATCAAATTTGTTGAACATTTTCACTTAAATATACCAATCTTATCTTCTTGACATTTTTTGTTATATTTGATGCTGACAATAAAAACTTTGGGATAAGCTATAATTTCTGCATCCATGCATATTCAGGTCTGAAAATGAAAGAAGAATATGACAGGTTTGCATGTAGCAACTTGCCACCCACACAGTTCTTTTCCTTTCTGATTCTGACACTTCAGCCTTTGAAACAGTTCCCATGAGCAATACTGAGATTCAGACTATTTAGATCTAAAGGAAAAAACACAAGATCTTCCACCACTTGTATCTAGCACCTGGAAACCTCTTTGAATAAGTGCTGAAATGTACATCATGCTGTTATTTGTTATGCACACAGGAGAAATCCTAAAGGTATTTTAGGCAGAAGTAGGAGGCTGAGTCTAGAGATAGTAAGGACAGCATGGGGCCCAAGGTTGGGGAGGGAGCCCCAAGCCACATTATTAAAGTGACATGGTTTCCATATATTCTTGTCAGTGTGCAAGTAGATTGCATGTTGCATGTCACTTTCATGCAAAAGTATCATTCTCAGCTTTTAGAAGCCTGATACGACAAGAAAAGGGAGAGACCTCTTTGTTGAAAAAATGTCTAGGTTTAGCATCAGGTGAAGGGGTTATTGGTGGTTTTCTGAAGTAGACTAGATCCTTTTAACATTACTTTTTTCCTGTGCCATATAGAACAAACCTGAGTCCATAGGTGTACCTTTCCTTCCTCACCATCCAAACACACTGCAATAGTGACAGGATTTTTTTTGCCCTTCATCAAAAAGTCTTAATACTGTGAAGGATCTTACAGGTCCTTCCGTTCAACCTCCCTCTCCCAAAAGACGGCCTTTTCTTCCATTTTAGGGCTAAGACCTCTGTCTTTCCCCTTTTTTAAAAAATATTTGTGTGTGCGTGTGTATATATGTATGTGTGTGTGTATATATATATATATATATATATATATATATATATATATATATTTAACTTTACAATATTGTATTGGGGTTAGGGTTAGGGTTAGGATGATTGTATCATTTCCCAAAGCCATGGAGACCTAGATCAGTATTTTGTTTCCCATACTGTATTTTAACTGTCTCCTTGACTATCAGCTTTTTACCATTAGCATACAGATAATTGTCAGGACTCCCATTCTCAAAAGTCCCTCCTGGGACTCTTTTCCCCTCTCAAACTGCTTCTTTTCCTTGATAGCCAAGAGCCAACCTAATCTATCTTTGATTGGTCTATTTTCTCAACTACTCATTAATTCCTCGATCGTTTTTACTTTCTCTTCTGCGCTTATTACTGTCCTTAAACTCCTACTGCTGACGTCACCAGTGACCACCAAACTAAATCCACTGTTCTCTTCAGACCTCACCTGACTTCTTCCTGTAGCAGTGGACTAGGTTCATCACCTCCTCCTCACTGGCACAAACTCTTCTCTTTGGCTTTCCCAACACTGCTTTCTCTCTATTTTTCTTTTGATTCTTCCCTTTCTTTTGTCTCTTAAATGTTGATACCTTTCCTAACCCCCAGGTTTCCACCTCAGTGGCTGTCTTCTTTTCTACACATATTCTCAGATTATTAAATCTCCTCACAGGCTACAGTTACCATTCCTATGCAGAAACCGCTTCCCTCTTGACAAGGGACTGGCTACTACATCTCAACATCTGTCTACTACTAATGAATCTTCAGACTCAAGATAGCAAATAGTGGAATCATGGTTCTCTGTCTCCAAAATAGAATAATCCTACTTCTCACTCTCTGGCAACAGCTTTTTGATGTCCTAGGTTTAAGGAGGCTGCAGCATCATTAATAAATGACACTTAATATTTGCCTTCAGGATGCTTACAGAGGTTAAGAGGGAGGGCTCTGTCAGACGTGGATTGGAAACCCAGCTCAGCTGCTTATAAGGTTTGTGATTTGGGATAAAGGAGTTAATCTTTCTGTCCCTCTACCCCCCATTTCTCAAATGGGGGTAATAGTAGTATAGATTTCATGGAGTCCTTAAGAGGATTAAATGCGGTGACACACACACAGTGTTTTACAGTGTTAAAAGCACAAGAGTTCATAAATATTTGATCTTATTATTTGCTGTTATGGTCTATACAGTGACATGCTGACTTCAGCCTATAATTCTCGGAAGACTGAGGATCTTATCTATTATATTGTCAGATTGTGCCTTTTTTCTAAGACTGAATTAATAAGATTCATGGAAAATCCAAAAGTATGGTTATTCCCAGGGGACAAACTGTTCCGCAAGGTCACGCTACCCTCCTCAGCCAGTGCTCATCACTGCAGCGGGACGGTTCCACAGGAAAGGGTAACTCAACGAGCCATCCATTCCCACCTAAAATCACAGCTGAAGAGAGAAAATCTGAAGTGGAACGTTGACGAGGCTGCTGTTGGGAGACCCTGGTCTGCACTCTGTCTGTATGCTTACTGAAGGGAGCGCAGGGCAGGGTTTCCCATACAGAGGGCACAGGCAACCACTGCATGGCAAAAGTGGATCAGAACTCAATTTTAAAGCCAATTCACCGGAATCTACCTCCACTGCTCCAATGCTTCATGAAAATCCAGCTGGTCTGCTCGTAAGAAGTGCCACCTGATAAGTCTCTTTAGTAATTGTTGAAATGTCCTTGTAAGTCTCTTATAGTCTTACGTGGAACAAGACTTTTAACTTTCTAATTGAGTCTTCCCTTTCCCTCTCTCTTTGTTCATCTCTCTCTCCCTTTCTCCTTCTCCCTCTCTCTAAAGGAATACTGATTTTGAGGATATTAATTTCCTGTTTAACGGGGTAATTTGTGCTTGTAGAAAAATTGGAAAATACAAAGAACTATCCATTTTAAGGCCCCCCTAAGCAGTGACAACCAATATTAATATTCTGTTATAGATCCTTACAGTGGCCAGTGACTGTCTGTTTCTCTCTCTAATGTTTTATATATATATATATATATATATATATATATATATATATATAAACACATATATTGGAGAAGGTGATGGCACCCCAGTCCAGTACTCTTGCCTGGAAAATCCCATGGACGGAGGAGCCTGGTAGGCTGCAGTCCATGGGGTCACGAAGAGTCGGACACAACTGAGCGACTTCACTTTCACTTCTCACTTTCATGCATTGGAGCAGGAAATGGCAACCCACTCCAGTGTTCTTGCCTGGAGAATCCCAGGGACGGGGGAGCCTGGTGGGCTGCCGTCTATGGGGTTGCACAGAGTTGGATACGACTGAAGTGACTTAGCAGCAGCAGCAACACACACACACACACACACACACACACACATATATATATATATAAAATCATGTTTGATACACATTTGATACACACACACACACACACACACACACACACACACACAGAACATGGGCTTCCCAGGTAGCTCAGTAGTGAAAAACCTGCCTGCCAATGCAGGAGATGAGGGTTCAATCCCTGGGTCGTGAAGATCCCCTGGAGAAGGAAATGGCATCCCACTCTAGTATTCTTGCCTGGGAAATCCCATGGACAGAGGAGCCTAGTGGGCTAGAGTCCATGGGGTCGCAAAAGAGTCAAACACAACTTAGTGACTAAACTACAACAACATACATAATATGTTTGAAACCTTTTATTATTATCATAAATATTCCCTCCTATATTAAGATATTCCACATCATTATTTGAATGGCTGAACACTAATAGTGTACTTAGATTATTTTCTGTTTCTTCAGTTTTGTTTTTTGAAATGCCTAAATGTGTGCAACCTCTGTGTCTAGATCAGGGCATTTGAATCCTTGAAAAAGTGGGAGGAAACAGAATAGTTAATAATGGTCTTTGACTTACAAATTGTGTATTGTTGTGTATCCTGGTCATGTATAATACGGGTAATTGACCTATGTCTAACATTTTCAAGTGTATAGTGTTTTTGTGTTCATTTCTTTGTTTGATCCCTGCAACCACCTTGTGCGATCCCAAGGGTTATTATTATGTCTTCACAGATAAGGACACTCATGTTCAGAGAGATGAACTGATTTGACAAAGGACACGCAGTTCAGAAATAAGTGGCAGAATTGAAGTTGAACTCAAGTCTTTTCATTACAAGCCAGTCTCTTTCCAGTCCATTTTGCCCTGTTCCAACTTCTCCACTTAAGTTCAGGGCTTCTTACTCACATTTCTTATTCAAATGTTCTCTTCTTACACATTTTTCTGTGTGTTTTTTTTTTAATATAAATTTATTTATTTTAATTGGAGGTTAATTACTTTACAATATTGTACTGGTTTTGCCATACATCAACATGAATCCGCCACAAGTATACACATGTTCCCCCTCCATCCTCCCTCCCCGTACCATCCCTCTGGGTCATCCCAGTGCACCAGCCCCAAGCATCCAGTATCATGCATCGAACCTGGACTGGCGATTTGTTTCATATATGATATTATACATGTTTCAATGCCATTCTCCCAAATCATCCCACCCTCTCCCTCTCCCACAGAGTCCAAAAGACTGTTCTATACATCAGTGTCTCTTTTGCTGTTTTGCTTACAGGGTTATCATTACCATCTTTCTAAATTCCACATATATGCGTTAGTATACTGTATTGGTGTTTTTCTTTCTGGCTTACTTCACTCTGTATAATAGGCTTCAGTTTCATCCACCTCATTAGAACTGATTCAAATGTATTCTTTTTAATGGCTGAGTAATACTCCATTGTGTACATGTACCACAGCTTTCTTATCCATTTTTTTGGTCATGACTTAGGTACATGTAGTTTTCCCACCAATTTCCTCATTAGCAAAAAATGAATATGGCTAGATCCTAACAATAAAAACACATTTTTTTCCTTTCAGAAATGCCAATGTGCTGTGTATTAATTATACTTGGTGAAAAAACTCTTAGATGTTGGACTTTTACTGATGATGTTTATGAAGTACCTTATATAGCAACTTGGGCTCTTCTCAGAAAGAGGGAAATCCTTTCTTTTCCCTTAACAGTTTAGGCAGGCTGGCCTGCAGTCATTCAGAGTTGGAACATCTTGATTTGAAAATGCAGATGGTCAGGTTAAGAAATACAGTGTAAATGCTGGGGAATTAAAGCATAGGATAAAAACTCCCTATCCTGATATGAGATAGGAAACATGTTAAAATAAAGACACTGGCTAAGGGGTGTGGGTCAGAATAGCCCACCCTGTAGCCAGCCTTGAAGTTGATATGTTTCATCTAGTCTTCTCATTTAGTTAGGCTCCCAGGACACAGTGGAGCAGGAGTAAGAAGTATGTGTGTGTGTGTTTCTCAGAGACCGAGAATGAGAGTGAGGTTCCATGTGCTTATACCCGGGATGGGGCCCCTCCTCACCTGATTACCTGGGAAACTGATGACAAAGTACCTCCAGTCCCTTGTCTGCCCTAATTTAGTTGATGAGATTACTGTTCCTTGCTTTTTTTTCTTTTCTTTTCAGCAGATTGCTTTTTTTTTTTTTTTTAATTTAAAAGTAGCACCTTTTGATGCTCTGCTTTATCCTGGTGCCTATTAAGAAAGTGGTCAGGCACACACTTTGGCCATCTGTTTTATATGAAGGTAAAGACTTGCTTTTCTTTCAAGAATTAAGTGTCATTTACATCTCAGCCAACTCCCTGCACGTAATGAGCACTTACAGAATACTGAAAACAATCTACCGCAAAATAATCTGCATATTCTTCATAAACAGGAACGAGATGCTTTTCACAATGTCCCTTTGCTCAGAATTAATGTCTGATTAGCTGTAGTATGCTAGGTGCTTAAAATACTTTTCCCAAAGGCCCAGCCAGAAGGGCGCATTGTAGATACATAGATTCTAAGAGTTTATGAAATCTGCCAAAATTATGTTCCCTGTGTCTCCTTAAAATGCACGGGTATCACTCACTCACTATTCCCTCAAACCAAGCAGGAACAATTGCAGTAAGTATAATGGCTGTTCGGCGCACAGGGATGAAATGATCTTAATTGCACAGTTGGATCAAAAATAACTTGAAACCACAGGAGCCCTGGCTTGAACTGAACCCCACAATCAATGTGATGCTTGAAGGAGAATTAACACACGTTCCCAGACCTCATCGGACCAAGGAGAAGCAGACAGCTTGGCTTTGAAAGAATGAATTAGCTATCAACGAAGGAATTTTAGACTTATTAAAGCCTGGATCTTGACTCAGAGTGACCTCTGACAACTCTGACCTAAAGAATATTCTCCAGGAGGGAAGGGACTAGAAGAGCACACTCCAGGGCACTGAAAACCCCCTTTCGTACAAACAGAGATCTTGGTTGTACCCCCTCATTTTCAGGGAGCTCAGTGGACCCAGCATGTCCTTGAGTGTGGTGGTCAATGAACAGCTAAATTTAAGAACAACAAGGAAGTAAACCGATAGGGCAGTAGTGAGGAAGGTAGAAAAGGGTGAGAAGAGAACCTCTTTCATATACTTAAATTTCTTTGAACTTCTCACTAGCAAACTAGTTGCTGTATATTGCCGGGCTTCCTGGAGAGGCTCAGGGTTTTCATCTCTTTCTCTCTTTCCCTGTTTCTTGGTCCTCCTGCCCCTGCTTTTAAAAAGAGAATTTTTCTTGGCCCTATGTGGGAAACCCTCTGGCATTCTCTAAACTGCCTAGTGTTCTAGAACCAGCCATCTGTGGAAATTTTTTTTCTTAAGTTAATTTTTTAATTAGTTCCTTTTCTCTCTCACTCTTACACACATACTCAGACTAGTGTTGAGGATTAATGAGCAACTAACCTCTTGGAACAATTTCCTTTTTACAGCTGAACTTTTTTGCTTGACTTTTCTGAATAATTTCTCCTAAAACATCTTAAATGAGGTCATCTCACAGAAACAAAGGAGTGATGTGTCTTTTCATAGCCTGTACAGGTATCGAGTATAACATTTCAAAACTGACTTGTAATTTGGAATAACTGAGCTTCATAACAGCCCTGGCCAAAAAAATAAAGTATGTAAGGTGGGCTTTCACATTATTGTCCTCAAAAGAATGTGCTAACCAAAGTTTCCTTGCAATCTGTGTAGGGAGCTTCATGTCATAATAATTTTCAGACTTCACTGCATCAATCAAACAGATTGTTCTTATAGTGGTACTTCCCAGGGAATTCGCCAGCTGGGAGTTTGTACCATTGAGCCAAAACAGGCCACTGGAATGGGCCATAGTCTTTACTTATTCATTTATGGAGCCATTTAAGACAACACTCTTGCAACAGCTGCTCGTTTGTAAGAGCAGCCTTGGGGGGAGCGGGGAGTGGTGCTAAATTTAAGAGACCTAAATGGGACTAGTAGACATCAAATGACAAAGAATACCAAAGAGACAGGTGACTCACAGAAGATAACTGTGGTACTCTCTGTAGGGCTTCCCCACAGTGACTCTGAAATAACTGAAGTTTCAGCAGCAACGATTTGGTGAAGTACAAAGCACTGAAAATATAGAAACGGAATGTGCGTGCGCCTCCCCCCACCCCACTACACACACACCAGCTCTATCTTATTTCTGATATAAATTTGGATTTTAAGTAGTTTGCCAGTTTGCTTTCTAATAAGTGAAACATGTGCTGGTTTATTTGCATGTCTGTGGCTAAGGTTATCCACGACCATATGTCCATTCGTTTACTATATGCTTACATATTGGAGAGTAAGGGAGAGTAGTTGAGAATGACTCATTTGGGACTAGATACAGAATTCGGATGTAACTCAAATATTGCCATTCTCAAGATTTTAATGGATGTCTCTACCTAAGGCTTGAGCTTGAAAATGGCTCTGCTGGTTTCTGGTGTGGATTTACTGTGTACTCGTTCATAAAGGAGCTTCTCTGGTGGCTCAGTGGTAAAGAATCTGCCTGCAATGCAGGAGACTAGGGTTCGACCCCTGGGTCAGGAAGATCCCTTAAAGGAGGGCATGGCAACCCACGCCCAGTATTCTTGCCTGGAAAATCCCATGGACAGAGGAACCTGGCGGGATACAGTCCTCGGGGTTGTGAAAGAATCGTTCATAAAGGACATCAATGCTCTGTAGATTTTGTTCCGGGAGGGGAGTTCAGGATTGGGAACATGTGTACACCCGTGGAGGATTCATGTTGATGTATGGCAAAACCAATACAATATTGTAAAATAATTAGCCTCTAATTAAAATAAATAAATTTAAATTTAAAAAAAAGAACATAAAAATAACAACAACAAAAAAAGATTCTTTACTGAACTTTCAACTATCTGGGTAGAAATAATCAAGGCAATGTTAACTGCTCTATGGATTTTGTAGAGCAGTTCGGTTCAGAATTGATTAGAACCAGTTAGGATGTGGAAAACTGTGGTTTGTACATGTAGAAGATTTTAAATTCCAGGCCATCTCAGCCTTCAACTTCCCAGTTCTTCCTCCATATCTCAGGAGGTTCAGAGAATATACAACCATTTTAATATTCACATAAGCTTCCCTGGTAGCTCAGCTGGTAAAGAATCTGTCTGTAATGCAGGAGACCCCTGTTCAATTTCCGGGTCAGGAAGATCCCTTGGAGAAGGGGGTAAGCTACCCACTCCAGTATTCTTGGGCTTCCTTGGTGGCTGAGACTGTAAAGAATCCACCTGCAATGTGGGAGACCTGGGTTTGATCCGTGGATTGGGAAGATCCCCTGGAGGAGGGCATGGCAACCCACTCCAGTATTCTTGCCTGGAGAATCCCCATGGACAGATAAACCTGGCAGGCTATAGTTCATGGGGTCGCAAAGAGTCAGACATGACTAAGTGACTAAGCACAGCACAAGCAAAATATAATCAGGAAGACAAACTTCTGCCCCGAACATCACGTTGCCCAATACAGAATTCCAGGAGGAACACGTTTGAGGTCAATCTGTTTTCTTGGATAACTTATGCTGATTTTTTTTCCTTTCCATTAGTCGAGTATCTAGCTTTGGGAAGTGGTAGAGGCGTTGGTGCTCTCCAAACTGGAGCTCCTTTCTACAGGTAGTGTAGAAACCCTAAATAAGACTTTTGCAGCAGACAATGAAAAAAGAATGTTCATCGCAGCACTGTTTATAATAGCCAGGACATGGAAGCAACCTAGATGTCCATCAGCAGATGAATGGATAAGAAAGCTATGGTACATATACACAATGGAGTATTACTCAGCCATTAAAAAGAAAACATTTGCATCAGTTCTAATGAGGTGGATGAAACTGGAGCCTATTATACAGAGTGAAGTAAGCCAGAAAGAAGAACACCAATACAGTATAATAACGCATATATATGGAATTTAGAAAGTTGGTAACAATAACCCTGTGTACAAAACAGCAAAAGAGACACTGATGTATAGAACAGTCTTATGGACTCTATGGGAGAGAGAGAGGGTGGGAAGATTTGGGAGAATGGCATTGAAACATGTAAAATATCATGTATGAAACGAGATGCCAGTCCAGGTTCGATGCACAATACTGGATGCTTGGGGCTAGTGCACTGGGACAACCCAGAGGGATGGTATGGGGAGGGAGGAGGGAGGAGGGTTCAGGAGGGGGAACACATGTATACCTGTGGCGGATTCATTTTGATATTTGGCAAAACTAATACAATTATGTAAAGTTTAAAAATAAAATAAAATTAAAAAAAAAAAAAGAAAATGTGAACACCCAGAGCCTTCTGGAGCAAAGGGACCACGTCTGTCAGGTGACAACCACCCAGTAACTACTCAGTGGCCATCAGTATCTCTGCCCCACAGCCCACACATTCTCTGGACTTCGAGAGGATGGAAGCAAGCTGAAAGCCATTCCCTCCTTCTTAATGATTATCCATTAATACACCATGTTTTTTAATTGCAGAATAGATTAGAAACAATTACCAAATGAAAAACTGAAGAGGCCTTTGCTGCTTTTAGCCTTCAGAAGCAACTTTTGAATGGAATCAAAATGTTCTTTTCAGAGTCAGATGTATCATTTTACCTGGATTACATTTTATTCCTCTGTCATGGATACATGCTTTTTTCTATCTAAAAATGGAATTTTCCTGGACGTGGATTCAATCTGTGTATTGCTGATTGCTGCAATTTATTTTTGGATAATGCTTTTCAGAAAGCATTATTTAGTAAGCTAATTTTTTCATGCTGAACAATGTATATATTAAAATCATAGTTACAGCATATTCCAAAGGTCTCTTTTCATTCAGCAAGGATATGGAACCGTATTGATAACTGCTAAGACAGTTTAATCATTCATTGTTAACTGGGAACATTTTCAATTTTATTGTAGTTGTCATTGCCTATCATGGTACTCTTGTATAAAAAGAAACTGTTTTATAGGGGAAAATAATAAAATTAAAGGAACAATGGATCTAATTTTTGTCAGTGCTCAGGAAGTGAATCATTCAGTGCCAGGCCTGTAGAAATCAGGCAACATCATTAGAGCTTCATGAATTTCAACTTTGCTAATGTGGAATTTTTTTTGTATTTCTTACTTGGACATGGATGAGGCTTTATATAAATGCAAATTCCCTAATTTCTTATATTGAAGACTTTGTTTATTTGCATTTTTATCCTACCTCCTCCAAAGAGAAGGAAAACTTGGTTAATATGCAAGTTAGAATTTTTATTGAGGCTTGTGTTTTCTTCTTTCCAAAGACTAGGGTGATAAAGAAAGTTCAAACTGCCTGATGAAATTTGCATCACATTTAAAGAAAGAGCGTTTAGCAAGAGAGATTTTGTCATGAACATTTTCACAGCTTGATTCTATTTCTCATTATATCTCAATTATCAAATCAAATCAAATGAAGCCATTCCTATAGAATGAAACACATGAAGATGGCAAACTACCCATGAATATGAATAAAGAAATATCCATCTTCAACTGTTCCTATATTTTTATCTCACCTAATCTAGCAATTCTTTCCATCTCATTTTTTTTAACTGAAGTAATCTCAGGCTAATAAATTAAATTACTATCTAATATTATTGCTGAAAACAGAAGGCTACATGAGGAAGAAGGAAAACCTTCTGACTTGATCGTGCTGCCTCCTGGAGTCCTGGTTATGGAAAGCGTCAAATATAGCTCAGTAATGCGGCAGCAGCAACATCACCAGAGTTCACAGTGAAATATTTTCATTCATCCCCATTGGAACGCCAGAGTGCCAAGTGGACTCAGCATTAGAGCTTAGAAGTCTAGAACCTCTGTTGTAGATTTCTCAGTCAAGAAAGAGACTCAAAGTTTAGATTTAGGCAAGAGGTACAAAGCAAAATTATTTCATATCCACAAATGCCAGTTGTAGAGGAGCACCAAGTGTCTGAAAAGGCGAGATTTGAGGGTTATACTGCTTCTAACAAACTTTCCCAAGCTCTTATTTATTCAGTGTGCAATAGAAAGAGAAGGCTGAGTAAGACAGCTATGATAGGGACTGGGACAAGGAAGAACAATGACTTATACTAGCCAAGCAGCCTTGTAGTTTGAGTGATTGGTCATCCATTGATCAGCTCTAACTCCTCCAAAGAATGGGTAGTAGTAGTAATAGGCTTCTGGAAAGACAGCACAGTGCAGATTTTCAAAAGGAACAGAACTCCTCAAATGTGTTTCTGTTGGATCCTGGGACTGTACGTGATGGCATTTGTTGCAGAAATTGTTCTTCTCAGTTACATTTTATTGGGCAGATAGATACTAAAGTGAGCATGTATTCCCTATGTAACTCCCCCAAATGTAATACATTTCAAATCACATATTCTAAAAATGAAGACTATCTTACATAGATAGAGCAGTATTCAAATCAAATGTATTCCATAGAGTACTTCTAGGAAGGGTGCTTCAAATCATTGGCTTGCCTTGCTAGAAAAGGTATAAATTATTTAAACAAAATATCCAAGTGGATTAAAAAAAGACTATGAGGCTGCCATCATTTACTTGCAACCCACAGGATTTTCAGGGAAGGCTACTGATTTCACTTTTAAAGGAGTGGGTTTAAACAGTGATCTCCTTTAACAAATTAAATTGGAAATCCAGTTAAATTTTGTTTCCCCTGACCAACGTTTAGTTAATAACCTATGTGATGCCTTTGTTTAGACATGACTACTCCAGTTCAGTTCAGTCACTCAGTCACGTACAACTCTTTGCGACCCCATGAATTGCAGCACGCCAGGCCTCCCTGTCCATCACCAACTCCCAGAGTTCACCCAGACTCACGTCTATCGAGTCAGTGATGCCACCCAGCCATCTCATCCTCTGTCGTCCCCTTCTCCTCCTGCCCCCAATCCCTCCCAGCATCAGGGTTCTTTCCAATGAGTCAACTCTTTGCATGAGGTGGCCAAAGTACTGGAGTTTCAGCTTTAGCATCATTCCCTCCAAAGAAATCCCAGGGCTGATCTCCTTCAGAATGGACTGGTTGGATCTCCTTGCAGTCCAAGGGACTCTCAAGAGTCTTCTCCAACACCACAGTTCAAAAGCATCAATTCTTCGGCGCTCAGCCTTCTTCACAGTCCAACTCTCACATCCATACATGACCACAGGAAAAACCATAGCCTTGACTAGACAGACCTTTGCTGGCAAAGTGATTTCTCTGCTTTTGAACATGCTATCTAGGTTGGTCATAACTTTCCTTCCAAGGAGTAAGCGTCTTTTAATTTCATGGCTGCAGTCACCATCTGCAGTGATTTTGGAGCCCCCAAAAATAAAGTCTGACACTGTTTCCACTGTTTCCCCATCTATTTGCCATAAAGTGATGGGACCGGATGCCATGATCTTCATTTTCTGAATGTTGAGCTTTAAGCCAACTTTTTCACTCTCCTCTTTCACCTTCATCAAGAGGCTTTTTAGTTCCTTTTCACTTTCTGCCATAAGGGTGGTGTCATCTGCATATCTGAGGTTATTGATATTTCTCCCGGCAATCTTGATTCCAGCTTGTGTTTCTTCCAGTCCAGCATTTCTCATGATGTACTCTGCATATAAGTTAAATAAGCAGGGTGACAATATACAGCCTTGACATACTCCTTTTCCTATTTGGAACCAGTCTGTTGTTCCACGTCCAGTTCTAACTGTTGCTTCCTGACCTGCATACAGATTTCTCAAGAGGCAGGTCAGGTGGTCTGGTATTCCCATCTCTTTCAGAATTTTCCACAGTTTATTGTGATCCACACAGTCAAAGGCTTTGGCATAGTCAATAAAGCAGAAATAGATGCTTTTCTGGAACTCTCTTGCTTTTTCCATGATCCAGCAGATGTTGGCAATTTGATCTCTGGTTCCTCTGCCTTTTCTAAAACCAGCTTGAACATCTGCATGTTCACAGTTCACATATTGCTGAAGCCTGGCTTGGAGAATTTTGAGCATTACTTTACTAGCATGTGAGATGAGTGCAATTGTGCGGTAGTTTGAGCATTCTTTGGCATTGCCTTTCTTTGAGATTGGAATGAAAACTGACCTTTTCCAGTCCTATGGCCACTGCTGAGTTTTCCAAATTTGCTGGCATATTGAGTGCAGCACTTTCACAGCATCATCTTTCAGGATTTGAAAGAGCTCAACTGGAATTGCATCACCTCCACTAGCTTTGTTCGTAGTGATGCTTTCTAAGGCCCACTTGACTTCACATTCCAGGATGTCTGGCTCTAGGTGAGTGATCACACCATCATGATTATTTGAGTCTTGAAGATCTTTTTTGTATAGTTCTTCTATGTATTCTTGCCACCTCTTCTTGATATCTTCTGCTTCTGTTCGGTCCATACCATTTCTGTCCTTTATCGAGCCCATCTTTGCATGAAATGTTCCCTTGGTATCCCTAATTTTCTTGAAGACTTTCCCATTCTGTTGTTTTCCTCTATTTCTTTGCATTAATCGCTGAGGAAGGCTTTCTTATCTCTCCTTGCTATTCTTTGCAACTCTGCATTCAGATGCTTATATCTTTCCTTTTCTCCTTTGCTTTTCGCTTCTCTTCTTTGCACAGCTATTTGTAAGGCCTCCCCAGACAGCCATCTTGCTTTTTTGCATTTCTTTTCCGTGGGGATGGTCTTGATCCCTGTCTCCTGTACAGTGTCATGAACTTCCATCCATAGTTCATCAGGCACTCTTATCTATCAGATCTAGTCCCTTAAATCTATTTCTCACTCCCACTGTATAATCATCAGGGATTTGATTCAGGTCATACCTGAATGGTCTAGTGGTTTTCCCTACTTTCTTCTATTTAAGTCTGAATTTGGTAATAAGGAGTTCATGATCTGAGCCACAGTCAGCTCCTGGTCTTGTTTTTGCTGACTGTATAGAGCTTCTCCATCTTTGGCTGCAAAAAATATAATCAATATGATTTCGGTATTGACCATCTGGTGATGTCCATGTGTAGAGTCTTCTCTTGTGTTGTTGGAAGAGGGTGTTTGCTATGACCAGTGCATTTTTTTGGAAAAACTCTATTAGTCTTTGCCCTGCTTCATTCCATATTCCAAGGCCAAATTTGTCTGTTCCCCCAGGTGTTTCTTGACTTCCTACTTTTGCATTCCAGTCCCCTATAATGAAAAGGACATCTTTTGGGGGTGTTAGTTCTAAAAGGTCTTGTAGGTCTTCATAGAACCGTTCAACTTCAGCTTCTTCAGCGTTACTGGTTGGGGCATAGACTTGGATTACCGTGATATTGAATGGTTTGCCTTGGAAACGAACAGAGATCATTCTGTTGTTTTTGAGATTGCATCCAAGTACTGCATTTTGGACTCTTTTGTTGACCATGATGGCTACTCCATTTCTTCTAAGGGATTCCTGCCCGCAGTAGTAGATATAATGGTCATCTACTAATGACTACTCCAAGCATGGATCAAATTAACAAAAGTATATGGCCAATGGAAACAAGAAGAATTGTTAAGTCTATAATGTTAGTTTTACATTTATTTTTTTAAAATCACCCTATGAAACATTTTTAGGTTACTGATTTAGAAGGTATTAATGCAATGGTGAAGATCAGTCTCTCATCTTTTCTTTTCAAGTCAGCACACATGTCCTTCACGTGTCAGAAGGATTAGAAAGATAAGACCAATTTTCTGGATTATTTAAGATGGATAGAAAAAGCAAGCTGGCATTTCATCATCAGTCTGAATTAAGATCCTATATTTTTACTTAGCATTGAAGTGTGATGTCGTTGAAACTACTTTCAATGTGAGGTATTTGTCAGAATATGCAGGAGATGGGGGCTTCCACTTTTAAACCTGACTTCCTCTTTAAGGATAGTTATGTGAAAAACACCAAGCTGTTTATGTGGCCTTGTAGAAATACTATACATCATCCCTTTAACGTGTAAATTACAAAGATCAGTATCATTCTTTCCATTATATAAACTAGGAAACCCAAGGTTCGAAATACTTGTCAGACTTAAGTAAGTGAAATCAAGTGACAGAGCCCAGGGTCTTTTCCCAACAGAACTCCTTGATCTAAAAGAATGTAACTGGAGTTGCATAAGCTACTCCATACACTTGAATGCACAGACATTTTTCAGACAAACTGGAAAGTTCTTTTCTGTAATACTTTCTAAGAATGATGATTCTTCTATAGTATGTCAATTGAATTTCAAATCTGTCATAATTGTTAACTTTTGAATCATCTACCTAGCCAAAATAAATCAAAAAATTAATTTTAAAAACACAGTTAGAATAATTGGATTAGCTCGGTGCTTTCATCTAAGTAGCCATACAAAAGGAAATGAGCTTTTTAAGGATTAGTTTCCCGCATGTGCTGTGTATCCTAGCTGATAGCTGTTGTAGTGAAGGCAATTTCTGTTCATAATTGCTGGTTGTATTTGCTCACACCTTTCTTTAAAGGAAACTTGTCTGTTTTGGCAGGCTCCCATTTTTTGCTCATTCTGAAAATGACTTGGGAAAATTGCTTGAGTGCAGAAAATTTATTTTTCCTTCTTAGAAAAAAACATCCCTCCCTTCTGAACACAAATACTGTAGCCTGGTGAAATCTAACTCTTCAGCTTCCCTAGGTGGCTTTGTCTCAGTGAGGTTTTGTAGTCACAAGTGGAACTTATTACACAGTCTGCATCATGCTGATCCTCGAGAAAATAAACCAACCAGTTAGGCATAATAAATATTTTACTCTCAGCTCATTTTAAAAACCTGAAGCAAATCAATAAGGTGAGGTCTTCATTAAATTCTTCTGCTCTCTTCTCTAGAAATTGAAGAAGAAACAAGATCATCAAAAAGCTAGAGACATCAAATAGTTCAGGCTGTGATTAGTGGCATCAGAGTGGTAATCATAGTGGGGGTTGGTGATTTCTTTCAGCAGGTGAAATACTAGGAAATAAACTGAATTTCTGTTGTGAATTCCCAGAGTAAACCTTCATAAAGCCCAGTCATTAAAGATTTGACTTCTTTAAGCATATAGCCACAGCCATAAAGTGAAAACTTAAGATAAAAAGTAGCTCATGTCACTCTAGCATCACATGTAATACAATTGTATCAATATAACACTGGGTCCAAGTTTTGAAATGTTTTCAAATAGATTGTGCATACACATGTGGCTTGAGTGAAAGCCTACTACCGGCTTTTTAGGGGTTAAGGCAAATGTCCATCTTTAAATCAGCTCTTTCTGGTGCCTGCTAGAGATAAATCTCGGAGAAGCCAATGGCACCCCACTCCAGTACTCTTGCCTGGAAAATCCCATGGACAGAGGAGCCTGGTAGGCTGCAGTCCATGGGGTCGCTAAGAGTCGGAAATGACTTGAGTGACTTCACTTTCACTTTTCACTTTCATGCATTGGAGAAGGAAATGGCAACCCACTCCAGTGTTCTTGCCTGGAGAATCCCAGGGACGGGGGAGCCTGGTGGGCTGCCTTCTATGGGGTTGCACAGAGTCGGACACGACTGAAGCGACTTAGCAGCAGCAGCAGCAGAGATAAATCTGTGTTAGGTTCTAGTAAGATCATTGAAGAATATGGCGTGGTAATAATATTGTAATAGTAGATGGAGTCATATAGATGCCTAATCTGTCAGTTAGTGATTTTTAATGGGTTGTGTTTATTCATAATAAATGTGACCCTAGGGGGTCAAAGTTAAAAGCAAAGATTCAACTAAGTCTTTTCATTCATTCCTAAGAATCTAGTACAGTACCCTGCCCATTGGCCATCCATTAACCTAAGCCAGTTAATTAGCTTTGTTTTTGTTAAGACTGGTTTCCTATAATTCCTTAAGAACAAGGCTTCTTTCAGGGGGAACAATAGAAATAAGTCATTTTACCAATAATTGGGAATGGAGCTCACAGTGCACACGGGTGATCTATAAATGCCATCATTTCTGAAAAGCTTCAACAGGGGTCATTAAATACTCCATTGTCAGTCAGGTTAGGCCTTAGCAATGCCCATAGCTGGCACTTTCTTCCTTTCTATGTATGGCATGTCCATGGTTAAGATGCCCTGCCATGTTCCCAAATTAGGCTTGCCCAGCCATCTCTGTTTTCCTGGACATTGTATCTGTTTTTTCTCCACCTGTCATTTTTCTTACACTTTAGTAGTGCCTCCATGGAGGATGGCAGAGAAGGCTGTGTTTCCTATACCCCCGTCATTTTTAAAAACCATTTTTACCCTCCAGCATTCAGCTAGTGACCTGCTGGCATCTGCCAGAAGAGGTACTAGTGTTAGACCCACTGGCAATGTGGAATCACTATTCCAAGTGTGGTCATTCACCGGCTGTCATGAGAATCCCAAGGTATGATGCTCAATCCCTCCAACAAGCTCAGGTGAACTCCTTGGTAACCAAGAAATCGTGCTGCAGGATGGTTCTTATTCTCTATTGCTGTTAGCTGTGAGAAGCCACTGCAGGCTAGAGAAAGCCTTCTTAGAAAACTTCCCAAGGCAACTCAGCTCTTTTCCCTCCCAACATCTATGGGGTTTCCAAATGAGATTCCCTCCTGTTGAGTTGGAGGAGCCCTATACATGTTATCAAATATTCAGGGTTGTGACTGAGCCTCTCTAGTGGCCCTTAGGATAAAATGGCTGTTGAACCTGGGTCTGAGAGGCTTTTGCCGAACCGCAGCTCCTTCCCTGACTGGATAGCTGACAGTGTGTCCTCCAAGATCCCATAGGGCGCTATGGTTATTCCTACTTCAGTACTCACCTTGCCAGCAGTACTTGAGCATTTCTCTCTCTTGTTTCTTTAACTGGACTGTAAACTCCATAAACAACCATGTCTCATCCACTGCTGCAGCCCTAGTGCTTAGCTTAGTGCCTCAACTTTTCATGCACATTGTACATGTTCAGTAAATGTTTGCTGAATGAATGCATATTAATTATAGTTATTCTCATTGGATACTAAGTAATGGTGATGGACAGGGAGGCCTGGCGTGCTGCAGTTCATGGGGTCGCAAAGAGTCGGACATGACTGAACGACTGAACTGAACTAAGTAATTATCCTTTCACCGTCATTAAGTAATATTGATACTGATTGGCTACAATCTGGTTAAAGGAGCAGCCTCTAAAAGGCATTTCCCCTCTCGGGTAACCCTCACACTTGCAGATCAACCCTGGTAGCCCCTTCTTAGGCTATCTTAACCCTCTTTTTTTCACTTTTTCCACCTGCTATTGATTGTCTCACCAAATTATACACCTAATCTGAGCTCCTTTTTGTTTTCCTTTAGCTAGTTAGTAAGGATATATTTCTTGCTCTTTTTAGATCTTTAGTCCTTCTGCTTCTCTCATAATAGCTTCCTGTAGTATACATATTTCCATCCATCCATTATCCATCCATCCAAGCAGTAATCCAGTGATTTCCTGATACTTGGCAAACACAGTCCCTGCTTTCTCTGAGCTTAGAGTTAATTGGAAGAAACAGACTTTAAACTGTTAACCGGTCCCTTTTTCACAAATACCTGAGCACTAGCAGATGAAGACTATCATGATAGATCACCATTGCAGTGCAGCATTGAACGGTATTTTTAAATGTGGATGTTAACAAAACAAGAAAGGCCTAGGAACTAGGATGTAAGCAAGAAGGTGCACTTAGATGCATTTTTAGTAGTCACCATCCAAATTAAGCTCTTGGAATTCATTGCCTGGCAACAGGAGAAGTGGCTTCACTCCTGAAAAGCTGAGAAAGAGCAGAGGAGTGGCAGAGCATGCCAGAGAAACCCCCCAGGGATTTCTTAGCCAGATGTTTAACAACTCATTGTTTCAGTTCTGGGAGGAAGACAATCCTAACCTCTGCTCGAAGGATGACTGATTAAGGATAGAAAGAAAAACAGACTTTACCCCAGAAATGACTTTACTGAATTTTAGTACCTGCCACCACCCTATTTTCTGAGCCAAACACCTAAACCAACCCCTCCGCCCCCAACCCCGGAAGCAGAATTGATGCAGACTACAGACGCCAGTTGATTGTCAGTCCCACTGTGACTTGTGCAGAGAAGTGACATGACTTGGTTAGCAGCTTTCACTGCCCCGATGTTTTATTCAAGCACAAAGTAATTGTGCTTTATATGAATGCCAGTGTCCCACAATAGTGCCTTTCATTCCTGAATTTAAAACATTCGCTTTAGAAAATTCTCTTCCTTATTAAGGGAGTCCTGTGAAAATCTTAACCTATTTAATCCTCCCAACAACCCTATGAAGAAACTTATTTTCCCCCATTTAAAGATGAAGAAACTAAGGCCAGAGGTCATAGTAGTTACCCAAATTTACCTAATTAGACAGAGCTGGGTTCTAATTTGTGCTCTGCCACTGTTTGACTTGAAAACCTAGTTTCTCAACCAGGGCACAAAGTTGCCTTAATATAGAACATTCAATGAAGAAGAAAAGACTGGAAAGGACAACAGTTCTGGGCTGGTCTTTGCCATCAGCCTTTAGTTAAGATTGTTTATCCACTTTTCCTTTTCCCAGTGTGTCAAAATCAACAAGCCAAGACGTTTGACTGAAGTCAGCATATCTTAAAAACCAATTTCCATAAAAAGAACTGCTAGAGGCTTAATATGTATGTTGCTTTATTTTATAAGGTTCCAGTATCTAGTCCATTAGTTTATATCCAAAAGAGACTATCTCCCAGGGAATACAGCCAAACCTCTTCATTACACCTGGATCACGGCCCTGAACTTCTGCTACTGGCAGAACCATCCCAGGCATTTGGTTAGATAAAGTTCCTTCTGAGTCCATGTTAAACCAGGCACATTGCAGCGGCGTCCTGATGTTCACACTTGCTTCACATAGTCACGCTCGTCCAGTGAGTGAAACAGTGGCATGATTTGCATTTATTGCTGTTGACAGATTTTGAGGTTTATTTGTGCAAAGTGGGTCCAAATAGAAACCATTCTTTTTTCCTTCTCCTTCACCTAATGCTTCCTTTCAAATTCTTCCTGTCTCTAAACAACATCTAAAGTATGGCACGCCAAAGTGGTTTTCCTGTTCCCTTGTACTTAATTAGCAAGTTGTGGCATTTCTTTCTCCTTCAACATTCCTCTTTCTTCAGAAATTCTTATCTTTGTTTTGGTAAGTGGCAGACAAAATGTGGTCCACGGCAAGGACATGAGATGTGGTCCCTTCTACACTGCACCTGTTCAGCCCAAGACGCCTGGGCTCTGTGCAGAGCAATGGAAGCACAAGTCACACCAGGTGTTAAACCCCCATGAAAAACACATCAGAGTGAAGCACTGGGTCCCTGACTAAACTCCTCTTGATATTTTACTGTTTTAATCTTTATTTGATGTATTTTAAATACATTAAATTTTTTTGAAATTTTTGATGAAATCATCAAAAATAATAGCATCTTCTTGAAAGACATATTCTTCATTTATTCTTTTGTTCAGTACAATGAACTGACATTTCTAATATGTTGAGAAGATTGCATTTTCATATATTACTGAGATAAGCCCTTGAAATTTACTAGCCATCAGGATTTGCTGCTTTTAATGATTAATTACCTATTGGCATACTTTTCAAAGGTATTATTCTTTTTAGCTATTTCCTTTCATCTTGACCTACCCTTTTTTTATGAATAGCCTTTCATGTATAGCTCAAAAGAGTGTTAGCAAAGGTTTATTCTGTTTATCTACGTAGAGATGCTGGTTTATAATTATAATGCAGCTCGTAACCACAGTGAAAATGAAAGCCCTGATAACTGTACCTCAAAGGAGCTGAAACATCATTTTATGACAAATCTAATTCCTTAATACTTATGCAGAGACCTTCCTTTCAACTTTTCAGGCCACCAGAATTCATCCATCTATTCACTCAGCACATTTCTATGGCATGAATACAGAGCTTGATGCACTGTTCCAGGTTCTAGAATACAACAATGAACAAAACATAGTCCCTGTCCTCATGGAGCTTATGTTCTAGAGGGGTTAGACAGACAGCAAATATAAACAAATCCATATATAATTTGCTTTGGAGAATGAACAAGCAGGGTTTGAGGGACAAGGGTGTGCTGAGAGATAGGGACAACTTTCATGCAGAGTCATCAGGGAAAGCCTTTCTGTTAAGGTGATTTGATGGACGGGAAGGAAGGGTTCAGATGAGTGTCTAAAGGAAAAAAATTATTGATAGAGGTATCAGCAAATTCAAAGGCCCTTAGGTGAAAATAGGGCTTCCCTGGTGGTTCAGATGGTAAGGAATCAGCCTGCAATGCAGGAGACCTGGGTTCCATCGCTGGGTCAGGAAGATCCCCTGGAGAAGGGCATGACGACCCATTCCAGTATTCTTGCCTGGAGAATCCCCATGGGCAGAGAAGCCTGGAGGGCTATAGTCTACGGGGTCGCAAAGTAGGTGAGAATATGGTTGGCATATTCATGGGACAAGCTAGGAAGCCAGTGTGACTGACATAAAGTGGAAACAAAGAAACAAACAAACAAAAAATGGGCAAGTGAGAGATGAGAATGGATAAGTAGCCAGGATCAGATAACGGATGATTTTATTGTCCAAGGTAAGGACTTTGCTTTTGACTCTAAGTGAGAAGGGAAGTCATTGGAGCGTGTTGAGTAGTGGAGTGACACGATTTGCCTTATGCTGTAAATTAATGTTTTACCACAAGGATGGCTTTTCTGGCATTAGTGACCAGCTAAGACAATTAGAGGATGCTCTGGAGGAATCTATGATCTCCCCCCGGTGCTCACAGACTCTGTTCTGCAGCTACAGATTGAACCTCAAACTTTAACCAAAAATCATGGGCATTTGCTCCGAGGGTCAAAATACAGGTGGCAAGAATGTGTTCTTAGCCCATGCAATCTCTTCCATACTGTGAGGAGGGAAAAAAAAAAAAGAGTACATTCCTTTAACTCAGCCGTCAGCAGTGCAGGAAAAACAACTCCTACTGAAGTGAGTCAGTGCATCTTCACAAACAAAAGCAAGTGTATTATGCCTTAAATGATGGCTCAGTGGCCTCAAGGAAGTAACACACCTTCCTGAGCACCTAATTTACTACCAGGCTGTGACTCAGGCTCAGGGAAAAATCAATCCTATTATTGCTCATTCAAAATACAATAAGCAACTGTGGATACTCATTGAGACTATTTAGAAGAACAGAGAGTTAATGTTGCTAAAAAGACAAAATGTAATCTGCTGTTCTCACACGGACTTGGTGTGTACATCTGTCCTTCCTTGACGGGTTGCTCTGTGCACCCCATCTCTCATCTCTGCTTTCTCATTGGAGCCACATGCGTGATTTGAGGTGTTGGTGCAAAGGTAAACACCAAAGTGCTGATGGTTTCACATCTGTTTGATCTGTCACCCCTGTTTCTTTCTAATGCTAGAACAATTGCAAAGATTGTGACAACTGGGCAAGGCCTATGGAGTCACCCCAAAGCTCTGAGACTTGAAACTCTGCTAGTGTTTACTCAAAGGAGTATTTGTACTGTCTTTTTTTTTTTTTTTTTGCTATGCTGGGTCATAGTTGTGGCATGTGGGATCTAGTTGCCTGACCAGGGATGGAACCTAGGTCTCCTACATTGGGAGCTCAGAGTCCTAGCTACTCTACCTCCAGGGAAGTCCCTGTACTGTCCTTTATTCTGGTCACTTAGCTTACAGCCTACCTGTTCGTGCCTTTTCCTTATGATTTTTCCACAAATACCTTGCTTCTGAAACCATTCTTTCAATAGATCAGAATTGCAGAAAGTATAACTTCAGCGACACCAAAATGTGTTTACAGCATATTGTTGCTGGTGGTTAGAGTACTAGTAACCTCGCCCTGCAGGAAGGTGTTTTAACGACGGAACCTTGTTATCTTATATTGGCATATGATGCCAATATAAGATAACTTATATATGCCAATATAATATCACTTGCAGTTGGTTACTAGGTTAAATTGACTCGAGTTTGGCTAATCATAGAATGTAGGGGTTCTATGTTCCTTGAGGTAATATCACAGTGGCAACTTTGATCGTTCTGGTGTGATTCTGAAGGATTTGTTTTTACATATGGCATCCGGTCCCACCACTTCATGGGAAATAGATGGGGAAACAGTGGAAACAGTGTCAGACTTTATTTTTCTGGGCTCCAAAATCACTGCAGATGGTGACTGCAGCCATGAAATTAAAAGACGCTTACTCCTTGGAAGGAAAGTTATGACCAACCTAGAGAGCATGTTCAAAAGCAGAGAAATCACTTTGCCAGCAAAGGTCTGTCTAGTCAAGGCTATGGTTTTTCCTGTGGTCATGTATGGATGTGAGAGTTGGACTGTGAAGAAGGCTGAGCGCCGAAGAATTGATGCTTTTGAACTGTGGTGTTGGAGAAGACTCTTGAGAGTCCCTTGGACTGCAAGGAGATCCAACCAGTCCATTCTGAAGGAGATCAACCCTGGAATTTCTTTGGAAGGAATGATGCTAAAGCTGAAACTCCAGTACTTTGGCCACCTCATGTGAAGAGTTGACTCATTGGAAAAGACTCTGATGCTGGGAGGGATTGGGAGCAGGAGGAGAAGAGGACGACAGAGGATGAGATGGCTGGATGGCATCACTGACTCGATGGACGTGAGTCTGAGTGAACTCCGGGAGTTGGTGATGGACAGGGAGGCCTGGCGTGCTGCGATTCATGGGGTCGCAAAGAGTCGGACACGACTGAGCGACTGATCTGATCTGATCAGCTATTGCCATTCTAATCTGTACCTTGACCCCGGATCGCCACAATTTTTGAGCAATTGGTAACTCCTTAGCTGCTGCTGCTGCTGACAGTAGAACATTTAACTATAACAGATTAAATGACTAAATGAATCTTTTGCAAATGAAATAAATGCTGAATCAGGTTGTCATAGTGGGAAGAATGCACAGTAGGTCTGTATCTTGCTTGACCACTGTAGACTACAGAACTCAATTTTGACCTGTTGTCTCTCACCATAAGAACACACCTTGGGGCACTGTATGAGTTCTGATTGCAGCTTCAAAAGTCCTCTTTGGACAACTGTTGGGGGACAGCAGCTGCTCTGCCAAAAGTGCTAAAGCACCATGAGTATCGGCATCTAGTTTAGGAAAAACAGTGCACATGGTAGGCACTCAAACAGTCTTCATTGACTTGAAGGCATGTAACTCCCATAAAATGATATGTAAGACAATTCATCTTCATACATTGTATAAAGATGTTGCTCAGAGCTCTGACTCACTAGGTGAATCATACATTGGGATTTGGTATACACATCAATTCCTTGCCAGGGCCAGCACTTTTACCTGCTTTACCTGGAGAATAGTAACAAATGGCTTGGCACATGTGAACATGCTTTGTTTGATATGAACCAGCACATGTTATTGAATGTATTCTAGCCTTTCCTGAACAATTGGCGTTTGAGAGTCAACCAAAGAACAAGGGTGGGCTTTTTCCAGTAGTGGGCTTCAGAACAGAGAGGAAATGGATCCATGACAGGCCCAAATTGAATGTTGAACCCACACAACCCGCTCCCTAGAGACATCACTTGAGCAGAAAAGGATGTACATCTGGTATACCCTATCTCCCTTCCAGTCCTCAACGGTTTATTGTCATCAGAAGTCAGCATTTAACTGGTTCTACTGGAAGCTTGGTGAGGGAATTTCCTTCTGAGGACTGTGATCTCCTCTTTCTCTTGGGGAAGGAGTGTCATTTGCAACCTCCTGATGCAGAGGGATATGGTAGGTAACATTGTGTGGCTACATCCCAAATGTATTCTCTCTACAGGTTTAAGAAAAAAAAGAGACATAATCCAAGTGCTGATGTGATTCATGAATAGAAGATGCAGCTCCTAATGATTTGATGATATGATTTATTGTGTCCCATTCGCATGCACTTAGAAGAACCTATGTGTGGAATCAATAGGAGCCATAAAATTAAATCCAAATATATTGTGACCATTTAAAGTTTTAGCCCCCTTGATTATCTTTAATATATACAGCAGATTTGCCAGTATAGATTTTTCATCACCAGCCATCTGGTAAAAATTAGTATGAGATAAATAATTTAGCTTCCTTCTGTTCAGATACAATTTCATTACCCTTTTCCTCGATACTGTGAAAAGTCTTCAGAAATAGTCAGTTGTAAAGTGCTTTTGCATTCTGGCTGAAGCTGAGCCTGGAGGTTCCTGACATGCTGACATTTGACTCTCTTTTCTCTTTGTGCCGTGAAAGGAAGAGCTACCGGTTATTACCAAGTGGCCTCCAGAAAATTTCATACCTGGGGGCAGCCCCTGCTAAGTCACAGGGTGCAGAACCGAGACACAAGGTAGCTGGGATGTTCCAGAAGTGCAAGACATTTTCTTTGAATTTAAAAAATAAGAATAATGCAGAGCCTAAGAAACCCAGGAGAGATTAGTTATATATTCCCTGTGACGCAGTAATTCTCTCTAATCACAGTGAATATCCCAGCCTCTAAAGCATACTAATTGGTTTGGAGGAGATATTTTTCCATTCATAAGAAAAATGTCTGCTCCTTTTGGTCCTGGCCTTATTTCTCCAATCTGGCTGGAGTTGAGGAATCTTATGCTAGAATTGTAGGAACACATGTGTGAGATTATGGAGGGCCTTGAACGCCAGGCCAGGGAGTTTTGGATTTTATCCTGTAGGCAGCAGGGAGCCATTAAAAGATTTTAAACAGGAGGAATGTAAAAAATAGGACTTGATTTGGATTCGTGTTTAGTATAAAAGTGCAATGATAAGATATATTAAGGGAGTGTTATGGTTCTGTTCACAGCATGAATATAACTGGGGAATTCATCTCTACTAGCTGTCTAGTTCAGCTTTTACAGCATGCAAATTTTCAGGGCCAGCTGTAAGAGCTTGATGGTAAAAGAACAAAGTAAGAATTGATAATGTGAATACAATTGTAAAGAAAGGGACTTTAGTGGTCAAGATCACTGATAACAGAATAATAAGCATTGTAAAGGGTGACTGTAGAATTATTTGTTATTTTGTTGGAGTTCTTTGAAATCACTTCTATGCTATATAATTACCTTAAGTTTTAAGTGTTCCCTGCAGGGATAATTTATGTATTTTGCATTATCATGCAAATGCTTTAACAATCTACACTGTTGAAAATGAAAGCTGAAAATTATTCCAAATAGATGATGGTTGTGCAAAGCTTATGCAATATTAATCATCTTGATATATTCTCATAGTTTATATTGTATCCTTGCCTTGTGTTTTCAACTCTGGTAATACTTAGGTAACAAATATTTGAAAATTGAAATTTCATATTTTGATAAAGAACTGTATTTATTTCAAAATTGAATGACATCAAAACCCTTTTAAAAAATGAATCTAAAAATGCTGCAGTATTTCAGGAAATCCAGAACAGACCAAATTTAATTTAATCTAAGCTACTGAAAGCTCATTTATAAATTGTAGCTGGATACTCGGTCTAAACACTGTTGTAAAGCGTTGCGTTTTCCACCGTGGTTTCTCTCAAACAATAGTATCAGGTGATGAGGAGCATAAACAGCATCACAGGTGAAAAGAGTTTGGTCATAAATAGGGAACCGTTGTCTTGTTTACTGCGCCATAGTTACACATCTGAACATTACGTCCCTCTTATGAAAATATAATTCACTTTATGATAACAACATTCATATATCAAAGTGTCTTATTTTAATGAACTTTATACTAATCCTGAGTTTCTCCAAAGACCTGGACTTCCTTTTTCTTTTCCTTCAGAGATGGATGTGCTTTCCACAGAGGAAAATCTCTAGGAAGAAATAGGTTTATTTGTTTATCAGGCTCCTCTATAGATGCTGACTTTACAGAAGAACAACCTGCCCTGGGTGGCTTCTCAGATTTTACCTGAGGTCTGAGCACAACCTGGAATTTGGACAGGAGACAGATTTTCTCCAACAAGAGAGATGGCTCACTTTCTCACCCTCTCCATGTACGGTGGGGGTGGGTGGAGTCCGGATGGGGAACGGCAGGCATTTCTGAAAGGCCTCAGGATTATAGAACTGGGAAAAAGAAGAACTTGCCACCTTGACTTTTTCTCTTCTCACTTCTTCTTGTCTTTCTCTGTCTCTTTGTCTGCCCCACTCCCGCTTCTCTTTTTATGTCTGTCTGTCTCTTGAGAGGGTTTCCCTGGTGGCTCAGATGGTAAAGCGTCTGCTTGCAATGCAGGAGACCAGGGTTCGATTCCTGGGTCAGGAAGATCCCCTGGAGAAGGAAATGGCAATCCACTCCAGCACTCTTGCCTGGAAAATCCCGTGGACAGAGCAGTCTGATAGGCTACAGTCCATGGGGTCGCAAAGACATACAGACACAGGACTCCGATCAGGCTGATTTCTATTTTGCTATATCAGTTACCCACCTCTTAGCAGCAGCAGCAGCAGTAGCATCTAAAGAGGCAGAAGGCTAATGTCAGTAAAAGTTCTCTGGGGTCATCCCCTAAGAACTCTTGAGTGTAGAGAGGTCCCTGAAAAGAAAAGAAAAGCAGCACTCAAATGTACTGAAATTCAGACATGAATATTTTGCCATAGAAGAATCAAGTTTTCATGGCATAAACTAAGAGAATGTTCCATGGACACATTACTTAAGATTCATGGAATGTTGCCTGGCAGGATTGACTTGTGCTCTGTGGTAAAGCTATTCCTTTCCTCTGCAGCCCAGGGCCAGTTAGCACTGCTGGGTCCTCGGTGTTTTTCAGCTCTGGAAACATCTTAGAGATCAAGTTGCCTGAAAATAAGGGTCTCTCGCACGTCAACATGGCTTCCCAGGTGGCTCAGTGGTAAGGATCCATCTGTCAATGCAAGAAATGTGGGTTCAATCCCTGGTTCGGGAAGATCCCCTGGAGAAGGAAATGGCTCCAGTATTTTTGCCTGAAGAATTCCATGGACGGAGGAGCCTGGTGGGCTACAGTTGCAGAGAGACAGGACTGAGTGACTGAGCACACACATACACACACGCATGTCAACACCGGCTACCTTAAACAGATTCCTGCTTCCTCTAGAAGGAGTTGCCTCCCTGCTCTGGATTCATTCTCTAAATGAAAGTGTGAAAGCCAGATTCCAATGCATTAATATCTCTGGTTTCATTTCTTCAACTGTAAAAAAAAAAAAAAAAAGTCTACCAAATCCATTGTAATCATTACCTTTCTTATTGTCATCATTATAAAAATGTCCCTTATCTGTCACTCGAATGTCATTAACTATTGAAGCATTTGTAGGAAACTGTTAAAGTAGTTGCTGCTTAAACATAAGGAGCTATTAGAGTTTTCAGGATTGTTGTTATTAGTAACTTACATGATGAAAGTAGAACTAGCAAAACAGTGGTTTAGAACAAAAGAAATGGAATAGTCATGTTGCACTTTTATGGCATGGTAATTAAAATGAGATGTGTAAATATCACTTGGCCCATTAATACTGGATTATTTCACAAATCTCTTTAATGTCATGCAGGTTCACTGATACACATTACAGTAATTCAAATTTTGGAATCTTAGGATATTTTAAGCCCCAAATGAAAGATGAGTGCATTGCCACCCTTGCAAAGGAATCACTAACGAAAGGAGTTCTCACCCATATAGTTCATGTGTAACTTGAAGCTCTGTGAACTGGCAAGGCACTTCTCTACTCCCTGATCAGTTTGAAGTTGGGATGGTCGTGGGGAGGAGACTGCATTGACCTGTCTATCACACGAACAGGAAAGTAAGGCAAGGCCAAGGACCCTATAGTCTGTGAGCACCCCCATGTGTGCTGGCTGCTTTCCGTGCTCTCTGCAGTCCTCCCTGGGAGGCACGTGTTGCTATTCTCCTCTTAGCGATTCAGGATCAGAGCCCAGGTCAGCTGCCCGAAGTCAGAAATCTGGAAAGTTGATGTGGCAGGTTCGAAGCTCTGTGGTGTTCAGAGAGCCAGGACACACGAATCGGAGGAAAGACTGACCCTTCAGCCAACATTGGAACTATTCATTTAGAGGAGAACTGACATCACAGCACTTGTCTACACAGTGACTGTTGGGGTGAAAGGGTGCACTTGCAGTGGAGTTCATAAGGGAGTGGCTTAGTAAGGGCTTCTTTCCTGTGGTTTTTCTCCCTTGTGAGGTGGGAGAACTCCTCTCTCAGGCCACAGGGAGGTCATTCCATTCTGAAGCTCATACAGAGACCTGCTTTTGAGATTAAATTAGATCATTATATAGGCAAAGGGACTTCCCACAGTGCTCGGTGCACCGTAGGCTCTCAGTAAGGAATAGGTGAGAATGGATTCTTCATCTGAGTCTTCGGTTAGTGAATAATCATACCACTCAGACTCGTGGTAAGTGACTGTCACAGGCATCCTTTCATTATCTCCTTTCAAGGGGTAAATGTTAGTGGAAATGCGTTCTCTACGTGGAAACAGGACTCTGTACAATTTCCTATCCCCAGAAGTCGTTTGCAGGTGTTATGCGATGTGGTTGTCCCATAGCCTTCTATGACATCTTTCTCATCCTTGGTTTATAGATGAGGCCTTTGCACCTTGCCCTGTGACTCCAGGTTTTCTGGTTTGCAGTGGAAAGCACATATTAGTGACTTCCTTCTGAGCAGAGGCATTGCTTTGCTACCTGTGCAAGAGAAAAGATAAGAAGTCTTCTCTGAAAGTCTTTGAAGAAGTAGACTTCTAGCTATTGTAAATGACTCTGTTCTGCAGAGATAGACCCTATCAAATCTAACTCAACCACTATCCAACACAAATCAGAATTACCACCCTCACAGTGGCCAGATGCACCCACCTGGGTACAATTTTAGTTTTAATAGGCCACCTACTTTGCCAGAGTTTTTTCAGTTGATCTATGCAGAAAGAACCTTTCTTCTTTGCATGACAGTTTGTTGGATGTCTAGGGAAAGTTTTCACAGTTCCCAGGCTTTGAACATTTGGGCAGAAGCTTGGAAGAGCTATCTAAAATACAACCTAAAAGTTTATTCACTTGGTGACTACAAATTCTTCCAAAGTCATTCTCTTGCTGATGGGTTTAGATCCTGCTCTGAAGACTCCCCAGTGGCTCAAATGGTAAAGAATCTGCCTGCAATGCTGGAGACCTGGGTTTGATCCCTGGGTCAGGAAGATCCCCAGGAGAAGGGAACGGCAAGCCACTCCAGTATTCCTGCCTGGAGAATCCCATGGACAGAGGAGCCTGGTGGGCCACAGTCCATAGGGGTCACAAAGAGTCAGACATGACTGAGTGACTAGCACTTTCACTTTTCTTTCTGAAGTTCTTCTACAGAAGAATCCTGCCACAAATTAGAAAGCATCACAGTAATGGAGAATAGCTAGCTAATAGTCACAGATTAATTCCAGTAACCAGCCAAAAGACAGGAAAGTTTCTTTTTAGAGATCATATCTGATATTTGATTCCCCTTTCAAAGCACATAGTTCAGCCCTGCTTATAAGAAAAACCAACACTGCGCATTAATACACATCATAGACAAAAAAAAGTTGGAGAAAGATACTTTAGAGAAGTGTTCTTCACTTGAAAAAAAATGCTTTTCCATGCACAGATTTGTGTTCAGCAGTAAGATTTAATCTAGTAAGATTTTTAAAGAAAGTATGATGGCCACATAGTCTCTGTAATATCTTATGTAAAATGAAATCTCTCTTCTGCTCCCTAATTGGATTCCTAGCCAATCTGTATTCTTCTGCAAGGCTTGGACCAGACTGACACTGTCTTGGACCAATCACACAGCCCTGGAGATGTGTGGCCTATCCCACTTCTTCATCACAAACGTCAGCAAGTTACTTCCATTTCAGAATGTATCTGCTGACCAGGTTTGGAGCTGAGTGAGGCCTTAGGGTCTTTTTTTTCTTTTCTTTTTTTTTAAAAGAATCATTTATTTTTAACCACAACAAAAATCACCCTTCTTAGGCTCTGTAAGGGATGCAGTGTTTTTGTTTTGATTCCTGCTTTATTCTAGCTTATTTCTGTGTATTTTATAAAACGAATTGTAAAATTCAATATTTCATGAGACTGCTCTACAGAAATAGATGAAAATCTAGAACAAGCCAATACAAAGGACTCAGTGAACCCCAGGGCCAAAATGTGGTCATATCTGCATCCTAATTCTGTTTATACAAGCCATTGCTTGACAATCTCGTTAAAATTTCCTTTTTTTTTTTTTTTTTTCATTTTTGTTTGTTAAGAGTTGAAGAAAGGCAATACCGGGGTGCCCTATTTTGTGGACTCAACATAAGGTCAATGAAAATGTCTATTAGATACCTTGGAATACAAAAATGCTACTGAGAAGTTTCACTATAACCATATGAGGAGAAATAGTCCCATGTACATATTCTTAATTATGATTTGTTGCATTGCAAACAGTTGCCAGTTAGCACGTGTACTTTGAAGTCATTTTGTGACGTGGTATTTCATGAAGCCTATTTTTCAGTACTTCATCTCTTTAGTGCTGTGGCTTGAAGCACTGCAGCCTTTTCAGCCGACTGCAGACCAAAATGACAAATGGAAGGAAGCAAAACAGTTTTGGGGGAGCCAAGCTTGGAGGAGAACGCTAAACACCGAGTGTCATTCACGTGCAGTCCTCATTTGGGGCAGAATTTATCTCCTTCCATGGCAATAAAACAAATATAGGCAGATCCTTTCTTTAGAAATTGATTCCAGAGTGCAGAAGAACCTTGAAAAGAAGAGAGAATGTATTTATTTTACCTTGGTTTTCTGGGCATGTATTATCAGAAGTAATCACACATTTCATGTTTATGGGGCTTTACAATTCTCAGAGCTTCTTTCACATACATCATCTCATTGCCTCCTTGTCCAACCATCCAGTACGATCACCAGGACTGGTCCCCACCCCACCTCCTCACCTTTTTACAGAAATCAAGTGAACAGAATTTAGTTGCAGTCTTTAGCTGTTTGCAGAGCCAAAGACCAAGAGTATGAGTTTAATGCCTATATCTTGGTTACCAGAAAATCTCTTTATTCTTGGAGCTTCAGCTTCGGTTTTGTCTTTATTAGTCCCTCTTCTCTTCCTTCCTCTCTGTCTCCCTCCCTCCGTCCTTCCCTTTCTCTCCTCCCTCTGCAGTTTTTTAAATTGAATTTATCTGTAGGCTGCTTTCCTCCTTTTATCACCTACTCTTTCTGCCCTGGCAGGCAAGTTCTGACTTGTCAGTCTCTCCTCTCAAACAGCCCTCTATTCATATCCCACCACGTTTAACCCTTTTTTGGACCTGTATAAGCTATCTCCCAAGTCCTCTTCCTATGAAATCCCATTCTTTTCTTTGTTTATTTCATTAGATATATATTGATCATTGACTCTAAGCCAGGCCCCATGCTCGGAGCTGCCCTCAAGTATTCCACAGTCCAGGGAATATTTGAGTGAACAAACCAAACTCTGTTTATCATGAATTAATAATTTTGTTTAGCTACAGTGAACTGGCTAAGTATTGATTCCTTCTTCTCCAACCTCTCCCTTCCCGTGCTTTGATCTTAGTAATAATGAAGTTCATTCACATCAAATATACCCTGAGAGAGAACATCAAAGTCCTGAATATAATAATTAATCCTGGATTTTGAAATCACCGATAGAAGGGAAGCTTATATAGAGAATATAGGTAGTTATGGGGTCACCCGCTATGGGTATGATTTATATTTTAGATTCTATTTTGTTTTATTTTTTTAAACAGTTGAAAATCTAATGTTAATCTGCATATTATTTTCATTAGGCTGGGGAATAATTGACACACACAAGTCAGACCTGTTTGTATAAGCTGCTAACTTTAAATCTAGAAAATAATTGTCATCAGAACATGGCTGAGAATCAGAAGAGTGACCCTTGCTCTTGGCAGTAATTGTTAAATTAATTGGATCGTCAGGCTACTGAAAATGTGGCCAGAAGAGAGAAGGAAGTGAGAGAAGTAAAGGGCGAGATAGATTAGTTATGTTTCTAGAACTTGCTGAAAAGAAGAAATTATGTTTTATTGAGTTCATTTTTAAAAGTTTCTTTAAATGCTCACTCATCGACTTACACACTGTTTTTCTGTGTTCTATGATGCCAATAAAAATGTGACATGTGAATAGAGCAAAATGTATGGAGACACATTCATCTCTACCAGGATTTGTGCAGTTCACATAGTGTCTACATGTGCGAAAACTTATATTCAGTGTTCATGCTTTGTTCAACAGCCTAGGACCTCTGTGTTGCCATTTTATATATGGACAACCTAAGGAGACTCTGCTGGTCTCTTGAGATCCAAGGAAATCAGCACTGCCCTTTTAAAAAAGATTTCTTTTGAGAGAAATGTGTTCAAAGCATTCACGATATTCCTAAATCCTCAAAGCCTGCTAAGGACATCACTTCAGTCATGTCCGACTCTGTGCGACCCGATAGACGGAAGCCCACCAGGCTCCCCCATCCCTGGGATTCTCCAGGCAAGAACACTGGAGTGCGTTGCCATTTCCTTCTCCAGTGCATGAAAGTGAAAAGTGAAAGTGAAGTCACTCAGTCGTGTCCGTCTCCTCGAGACCTCATGGACTGCAGCCCACCAGGCTCCTCCACCCATGGGATTTTCCAGGCAAGAGTACTGGAGTGGGTGCCATTGCCTTCTCCCCCTCAAAGCCTAGTGAGGTACAAACTCAAGTAGAACACTGCCACCCTGTCGGTTGGTAGCATAGCTGCAAGTACAAAAGCTGGGGGCAAAAGTATGAAAACGCTGCTATTACGGTGTGTGTTTGCCAAATGACTTTTTTTTTAATGTGGACCATTTATAAAGTCTTTATTGAATTTGTTAGAATATTGCTTCTGTTTTATGTTTTGGTTATTTGGCTGGTGGGATCTTAGCTCCCCAACCAGGGATCGAATGCATACCTGTCAGATTGGAAAGTGAAGCCTTAACCACTGGACCACCACAGAAGCCCACCCCCCACCCCCACAATGACTTCTTTTAATCAAGAAGAAACTTAGCCATGGGTGTGTGCACTGTGGTATTGTGGACGTGTTTAGCATGTGGAGATGATGTACATGATATACAGATGGTTTTGAGCTCTTGCCATTTGGGTTATGGCTCTACTGGAGGAGGGCATGGCAACCCACTCCAGTATTCTTGCCTGGAGAATTCCACGGATAGTGGAGCCTGGCAGGCTACAGTCCATGGGATTGCTAAGAGTCGGACATGACCGAATGACTAACACTTTGACTTTCTTGAGGATATAGCTTCACATCCCCTGCGGAGTGATGAGGCCCTTAGTAGGCTCCCTTCCGGGAAGCTACCATCACAGCCCATGCTTCTTCTGACCTGGCCCCAGCTCCAAGAGGCCAGAGAGCTATTTTATCCCCTCCATCCTGTGCCCTTGGTGCCAGAGGCAACTCAAGGCACCAGGGTAAATTGCTATCCCAGGTCCAGAGCCTTTCTTCTGGGACAAAGTTGCTTTCTAGCACACCATTGGATCTGGGGGGCTCTTTGCGTATATCCTGCATTATTGATTGCATGAATGCCTTATTCACTTGATTGTTAAAGTCTGTGTGGAAGTCTAATATGCCCCACTGAGGGCAGCTGACCATCACCATCTGTAGCTCTAAGTATTCTCTAATATGCTCTATTGACCTGATGTTGAGGGTTTCAGATGTTTTCATCTTGTTAGTGGTAAACCTTCAAAGACCTATATTGCCCTTAATAGTGAATTAATTGGTTAAAAATAATTGTACTGTTAGGTTTTGCTCCTGGATCTGTTCATTCTGCAAATGTAGATTTTTCATTCTTTACTCAAAATATAATCACTGTCATTAACTGGTATGGATTCTGTGGATAAAAAAGTTAGGTAATCACTGCGGAAAAAACTAACCTTGGACTTTAAGGGGAATAGAGAGGATGATTACAGAAAAGAGTTGAGAAAGATTGAATTTTTTTTTGAGAGTTATTCCTCTGAACCTTACTAACATTATTCCTCTGAAATAAGTATAGATATGCAAGAGAGGTAAACAACTTTTAAGAGAAATCAATGCATGAAAGGTTAGAAGACATAAAGCACCTTTTCTTTTGTACTCATGTCAAGTAATTTCTTCGTGGCTGTGCAGGGAATGCTTGACATCTTTTTAATTCATTTATTATGATAGCCAGTATTTATCTAATGCCTATTCAATACAGAGTACAGTGAGTGCTGCCTCTATTTCATGCCTACTAAGTGTCAAGGCCACTGTGGTACCTTTTTTCCCAGACCAAGAATAATCATCTCCAGATCAATCAAAGACTGATTGCTTGCCAGAGGTCTACTTGGTATTCTGTGAATAAGGCTTCTCTGGTTAGGGTTCAATCCGATTTCTATTATTTCTGTGAACCGCTGCTGAGACACAGAGATGTAGCTCTACCCCTCTTCCCTTTGGTGGCCCTTCCTGTGTTGGGTGGGATGTTCACATCTTTCCACATTTGATAAAAATCAAGCCTCTTCTGCCTACTCATTTCAGCACTGGATAAAATGACAGTGTCACACACCGAGAACAGAACACTGCTTTGGTTGCTTCAACATTCTTTTTTTGGCCTCATTTTCCTCCCTCTCTACTGAGTTCTTGAGTCCAGATTTAGTGGTGATGACTAAGAAATTGCCAGGATGTGACAGAGCATTCAGTTCATTGAGTCCTTCCTTGCCATTTTCCAATAGTTGTAACAATTGCCAAGTTTTTTTTTTTTTTCCTCCGCATGTTGGAGGTGCCAGTATCTGTGTAGTATCTGTTATTCTGAACAGATTTGAAGTCACACAAACAGGATTTGTCCCTGAAATGACAGCCTCCATCTACATACAGCTGATTTCATTCTGTGGTATTCAGGAAATTCCCTGCAGACTTCTTACTGGGTTGATACTTTTGAATCCCGGTGTTTCCAATACGTCAATCTGAACCTCTGCAATGCAAATCCTGTAAACCATCGGTCCCCAATCTTTTTGGCACCAGGGACTGGTTTCGTGGAAGAGAGTTTTTTCCAAAGACAGGGCTGGGGAGGGAGCGGGGCATGGTTTCAGGATGATTCTCTTAAGAAGTGCACAACCTCGGTCCTTTGCATGCGCAGTTCACAGTAGTCTTCGCCCCCCTATGACAATCTAATGTCACTGCTGATCTGACAGGAGGCAGAGCTCAGGCAGTAATGTGAGTAATGGGGAGTGGCTGTAAATACAGATGAAGCTTCGCTTGCTCACCTCCTTCTCTGCAGCCCAATTCCTAACAGACCACGGAGTAGTGCTGGTCTGTGGCCCAGGTGTTGGGGACCCCTGCTGTAAACAATAACTGGATGGTTTACTGTGTTCAGTAAACTAGGCAATATGATCAGTCACTGATGGCTGAAAGGCAGATTCAGAAATAAAAGACAAGTTCCTTGTCTTCCAGAGCCAAGCATGCACATGTCCGAGTCACGGGGCCATGCCAGAGATGGAGATAAGAGTTCCTGGGAACACAAATATATGTGTCATCGGTTCTGATTTCAGTCAGTTCAGTTCACTCGCTCAGTTGTGTCTGACTCTTTGCAATCCCATGAATTGCAGCACACCAGGCCTCCCTGTCCATCACCAACTCCCGGAGTTCACTCAGACTCATGTCCATCGAGTCAGTGATGCCATCCAGTCATCTCATCCTCTGTCGTCCCCTTTTCCTCCTGCCCCCAATCCCTCTCAGCATCAGAGTCTTTTCCAATGAGTTAACTCTTCACATGAGGTGGCCAAAGTACTGAAGTTTCAGCTTTAGCATGATTCCTTCCAATGAACACCCAGGACTGATTTCTTTTAGAATGGACTGGTTGGATCTCCTTGCAGTCCAAGGGACTCTCAAGAGTCTTCTCCAACACCACAGTTCAAAAGCATCAATTCTTCAGCACTCAGCTTTCTTCACAGTCCAACTCTCACATCCATACATGACCACTGGGAAAACCACAGCCTTGACTAGATGGACCTTTGTTGGCAAAGTAATGTCTCTGCTTTTGAATATGCTATCTAGGTTGGTCATAACTTTCCTTCCAAGGAGTAATCGTCTTTTAATTTCATGGCTGCAGTCACCATCTGCAGTGATTTTGGAGCCCAGAAAAATAAAGTCTGACACTGTTTCCACTGTTTCCCCATCTATTTCCCATGAAGCGATGGGACCAGATGCCATGATCTTCGTTTTCTGAATGTTGAGCTTTAAGCCAACTTTTTCACTCTCCTCTTTCACCTTCATCAAGAGGCTTTTTAGTTCCTCTTCACTTTCTGCCATAAGGGTGGTGTCATCTGCATATCTGAGGTTATTGATATTTCTCCCAGCAATCTTGATTCCAGCTTGTGCTTCTTCCAGCCCAGCGTTTCTCATGATGTACTCTGCATAGAAGTTAAATAAGCAGGGTGACAATATACAGCCTTGACATACTCCTTTTCCTATTTGGAACCAGTCTGTTGTTCCATGTCCAGTTCTAACTGTTGCTTCCTGACCTGCATACAGATTTCTCAAGAGGCAGGTCAAGTGGTCTGGTATTCCCATCTCTTTCAGAATTTTCCACAGTTTATTGTGATCCACACAGTCAAAGGCTTTGGCATAGTCAATAAAGCAGAAATAGATGTTTTTCTGGAACTCTCTTGCTTTTTCCATGATCCAGCGGATGTTGGCAATTTGATCTCCGGTTCCTCTGCCTTTTCTAAAACCAGCTTGAACATCTGGAAGTTCACAGTTCATGTATTGCTGAAGCCTGGCTTGGAGAATTTTGAGCATTACTTTACTAGCATGTGAGATGAGTGCAATTGTGCGGTAGTTTGAGCATTCTTTGGCATTGCCTTTCTTTGGGATTGGAATGAAAACTGACCTTTTCCAGTCCTGTGGCCACTGCTGAGTTTTCCAAATGTGCTGGCATATTGAGTGCAGCACTTTCACAGCATCATCTTTCAGGATTTGAAATAGCTCAACTGGAATTGCATCACCTCCTCTAGCTTTGTTTAGGAGAGGTCATATATGATTTCAGGGGCAGTCATATTTGAGCTCAACCTTGAGGAATGACAGGAAAGCCAGTTGGTAGAGAGATCCAGGAAATGACATGAATGGGGTCTATAAAGGCACAAAGGCACAGACTGAAGGCATGGTAATGACTACATTGTGGAGAATTTTAAATGCCACATGGAGTTGTCATTTTACTCTAGGCAAGGCTAAACCAACATTCTATGCAATCGTGCTCATCCCTGGAGAACACGTGGAGACTATTTTAGTCATATTTCTTTGTAGGCATACCTTGGCTTTCCCTATGTTGAGAATTCTACAAAGAGGAGTGTTCACAGCCCATAAATAGAACGCTTTGGTTCCTACCCTGTGATAGTTGCCTTCAAAGTACATTGCTTCTTGAGTAGGTTGAATTTGTGTGAGTCTTCTGAGTCTCTACTAAGTATGCCCCTAGGCTGAAATTATCCCAAAAGATGACTCTGTTCCAGGCGCTCTGGAAGCCAGATGGAAGAACCAGTGAAATTACTGAGTGAAACAGATTTTGTGGATTTCCAGAAAAAAGAAAAGTGTTCAATTATTTAACATTAAGAAAAAAAGCTGCCTCATTTGAGGAATCTGTCTCTCTTCGCTGAAGTGATTCTCTGATACTGTTGCTCAGATAGTATACTTTGCTTGGAATGCTACCTAACATGAAAATGAAGGTAAGTATCGTTCCCAAAGGACAGGTGTCCGGAGAGATTGCAATATTTTGTTGCAAGGTGGGTTTTTTTTTTTTCAGGTTTTATCAAAACTTATTCCTGATAAGATCCCAGCAAAATAGCAAGAATCAAAGGGCATCCTTGGTGTCACTGTCATAGGAAACTCACTTAGCATTTTCCTCATTATCTTGGACTCCAAGTGGACCCACTGCCACCCTGCAGATTATTTAGAGGTTAAAATATGCTGTTCATTTCATTGTCTACAAATGGATATTTTACCTAGCTATTTATTGTATAATGCACATATTGCAAAGCTTAAAAGAAGGTTTTCTGGTTTTGTTTGTTTTCAGAAACAGTCTGTTGGGTCAGGAACCTTTCATTTGTATGGGGAAGTCCAAAGAAAACATGGTCACGTACATGGCAGAAAATCACATTGTCAGGTTCAAAATCCCCTGGGGTGCTCTCTCATGTCTGCTCTCTCATGTCTGCAAGTAAATTCCTTGCTTCTATATTGATTTGTGTGAAATGTTACTGTAAGGCAAGGATGGGGTGATGAGGGACTTTTTTTTTTCTGTTTTTAAGTCAAGGTCCAATGATCTGAAAATTTCAGTTTAGTTTATCTAAAAGTGAAAGTTAGTCTTTCTTAATAGCATCTCTTTAAAAATCTAGGCATTCAGCATTGTAACACTGTAACACAGATTTCAGCCTGGGGTGATTGAAAATTATAGCATATAGTAACTGGACAATCTATGAAAATTAAGTATAAGGATGAGATGTTTATTTCTCAAATTTAATCTTGAAAGGAACAAAACTCCATGTGACAGTGTTATGCTTGTCTCTTCAATCTTTGGCTCCTCTATTTGTCCAATACATTACACTTATGTGACTGGTTCTCAGTTTTCCATTACCTTATTACAAAGAGAGCTAATTATTGATCAGTAGCCCTTGCAGTTAGGGCTTTTTATAAAGCATCACATGAAATGTTATATATAGTCTCAGTTTCCAATGATAATAGTTTCTGCTGTTAAAATAGAATGCCAGTCTTAACAAGCTTTAACAAAGTATGTCCTAAACTCCTGAAGGGCAATACCATATGGTTCTCCATGAAATTCATAGCTGTAAATATTGAGCTTTTGTTTATTTACTTTTCTTGTAGGAACATTTCACACCTGAGTGCAAATTCAAAGAATCAGTGTTTGAAAATTATTACGTGACATATTCATCGATGATATACCGTCAGCAGCAGTCAGGCCGAGGGTGGTATCTGGGTCTGAACAAAGAAGGAGAGATCATGAAAGGAAACCATGTAAAGAAGAACAAGCCTGCAGCTCACTTTCTGCCCAAACCACTGAAAGGTAAACTCGAGAGTATACCAGCTGTGGATGAAATGAGTATCGGTATGGAAATTAATCCTTTATTTTGAAAGTGGAACCTAATCCTTCCATCCTGAGGCATTTATACAAAAATTTGGTAAAATTTTACACTTAAAAAGAACATTAAAGCGTAGATGGGAACATCTAATCTCCTGATTGGAGTTGACCAAAAAGTTTATTTTGGCCAAATCCAAATGAACTTTTGGCCAACCCAATATATCTACATGTGGTAACACCTTACTTACGTGGAAATAGCTTAATTGCTAACTCCCGGACAGCCAAGAACCTCAAGATAGGCCAAAATAGTTAGAAATACAGATGCTCAAATGCGTGCACACTTAACACTTATTGGAAACCTCCTTGGGCCCAACAATGTTGTCCCAACAGTTTTCCTTCACAGTTTTGTTTTTCGGTCATTATTAGAAGCCTGGTGGCAAGTGAGAGGGCTTCCATCGTGGCTCAATTGGTAAAGAATTTGCCTCCAATGCAGGAGATGTGGGTTTGATCCCTGGATTGGGAAGATTCCCCTGGAGGAGTGCATGGTCACCTACTCCAGTATTCTTGCCTGGAGAATTCTATGGACAGAGGAGCCTGGTGGGCTGCAGTCCATGGGGTCACAAAGAGTTGGACACGAATGAGAAACTAACACACACACACACACACACAGAGCAAGTGAGAAAGTTTGAGGGATAGGAATGGGCTACAGGAAGTAGGGATGACAGAAGGAGTGAGACACAGTGGGAAGGGGATAGAAAATCCAGACAAAGGAGAGCAAGCCCTTCAAGAGGTTACTGGCTCGAGGTTAGAAGAGCAGTTTACCAGAGGGGCAGTCTGCCCAGTCAAGTCATCACAGCGCCCTTTGACAGCACATTTTCTAGAGCCAGATTACTTGAATCCTCCTGCAATGCAGGAGACCTGGGTTCAATCTCTAGGTTGGGAAGGTCCTCTGGAGAAGGGAAAGGCTACCTGCTCCAGTATTCTGGCCTAGATGATTCCATGGACTGTGTAGTCCATGGGGTTGCAAAGGGCCAGACACGACTGAGTGACTTTCACTTTCACTTTTCATATAAAACCATCAGTGATGGAAATAAGGCATTAGAATTCTCTACACACCTCTGTACCAAGACTGGCTTTTGCTTCATCTGGTCCAAAGACTCTACTGAGTCTTTGAAAGCAGCATTTCTCAGGTTTGGCCTCCAGCAGAGAGGCCCAGGGGGTAGAAGGAAAGCTGAGGGCCAGTGCAATGGCCTCTGACGCCGTGTCTCTATGCTTTGTAGTGGCCATGTACAAGGAGCCGTCTCTGCATGACCTCACGGAGTTCTCCCGATCTGGAAGTGGGACCCCGACCAAGAGCAGAAGTGTCTCCGGTGTGCTGAACGGAGGCAAGTCTATGAGCCACAATGAATCAACGTAGCCAGTGAGGGCAAAACAAGGGCTCTGTAACAGAACCTTACCTCCAGGTGCTGTTGAATTCTAGCAGTCCTTCACCCGAAAGTTGAGATTTGTCAATGACGTTTACCAAACAAACAAGGCAGAGTTCACTATTCTAATCTGCCATCAAACCTTCTCATCCATCCAAAAGCCCCATAATTTAGATCAAGCTTGTGCAAAAAAACAGTGCCGAGCCTGATCAGTGAACTAAATCTGGGAGAAGGACTGCCCAATTTTCTCATGATCTCACCTCTGCTTAGGGGAAGACAAACCAAAAACATTTCACAGCACTAATGCTGATTAAGAAAAATTTGCTCTCCAACCAAGACAATTGAAAAGACCATCATTGTTCTTCAAAAACAAACAAAAAAGAAAACAGAACAAAATTAACTGCTTCCGTGTTTTGTAGGGGCAAACAAAATTCTGTGAACTGTGTTGTTTTCTTGGCTTAATGTTTTCTATCTATGCTTGATTCATATGTATTCTTTACGTTGCAGTTTTATGATTTCTGAAATTCAATGGTTCTATTGACTCTCTGTCACTTAATCCAATTCAACCAAATTCAGGGTTGAAGCTGAATTGGCATCTCAGGCTCAAGGTTCTTATGATTTTACCATTTTTTCCCCTTTAGATTCATAGTATTCTGGTCAAGTTCTTGTGCTGTACTTTGTGCGTAGAAATTGTGTTGTGTTGTGTTGTGTTGTCAACCCCAGTCAGTAAAGATTACTTAAAAATAAAGATTATCCTCAAGTGTAGTTTTCTCTTAATTCCATTTGTGTTATCATGTTAAACTATTATTGTGGCTTCTTATGTAAAGACAGTAACTGTGGAACTGTGATGTTGTCTTTTGTGTTGTTAAAATAAGAAATGTCTTATCTGTATACGTATGAGTCCCTCTGTCATTGTATTTGGCACGTGAATATTGTGTACAAGGAAATGTTAAGACTGGTTACCCCTAAACAACATATACTTATACCTGCTTCTGGAAAAGTGTTTAAGACTTAGCTAGGTTTCCATTTAGATCTTCATATCTGTTGCATGGAAGAAAGTTGGAATCTTGGCATAGAGTTGCATGATATGTAAGATTTTGTGCATTAATAATTGTTAAAATCTGTGTTCCAAAAGTGGACATAGCATGTACAGGCAGTTTTCTGTCCTGTGCACAAAACAGTTTAAAAAAAAGTTGTTTAATATTTGTTGTTGTATACCCAGATACGCACCGAATAAACTCTTTATATTCATTCAAAGAAAAATCCCTTAACGTGTATTTACTGTGTCCATTATGTGCCGTGAATTGTGGTAGAAACTGGAGTTACACACTGAATTATGTACATCTGATCACCACCTTCAGATAATCTACAGTCTAGAGATTTATATTCGCATGAATACTCTTAAAAGTGTAATTGTTATACTTGAACTGCAGGCTGGAACAGAAGAATTTTCATTCCCATTCAGTGATGAACTGTAAAAAAGGATCTATATTCTAGTACCCTGCTGTTCACACTGTCATCTCCCCCTCTCTGATGCTCATTTCTTTCCATAGAGGAAAGGCACGGGACTAAATATCTCAAGTCTTTTCCATCTCTGAGAACTGAACATAGCTATTTTCTTTTTTTATTAAAATTTCAAACCATAAGTTAAAAATAGAATGTTACAGTGAATGCTGGTAAACCTACACCTGTGTTCAAATATTCACATACTACTATACTGTACATCTATCCATCCATCACTCCATCTTATTTGTGATACGTTTCAAAATCAACTACAGATATCTGTACACTTCCTCATAATTTGGTATGCATTTCAGTAACTAGAGTTTGGTGTCCATTTGCAGTATTTTGCATCATATACAACTTACAATAAAGTGCACATAGAGTGTCTTTGTTGAGTTGACAGATGCATACATTTGGGTCACCATAAACATTGTCAGTGTTGATGACTTTTCACTATCTCCCCAAAGCTGCCATCGCCTGGTCATGATGCTTCAGGAGTCGACCATGTAGGAAGGTGAGAGTGGAGGAACAGGTGAAACATAATTGGCATCCATCAAATAAAGTTCCTGGGGCCCCAAGCAGCATGCTTTTGCACAAAGGAAGGCTGCTGGTTCCTAAGACATCAGGGCCGGATTCAGCAGGAGCTCCTAGCCTAGGCCAACCCAGCCCAGTTCAGTCACCTTGTGATCCTGTCTTAAGCCCTCATCGTGCCAGAGCTCTTGGGTCCAGCTACATGAAAGATGCTGCCTGCCCAGTTTGGACAGGAGCCTGGGTACCCTATGCCATAACCAGACTCACTCAGCCTTGCCCCCCTCTATTCAGTCTTCCTAATTTTCAATCCATAGAGAAAAGTACTGCATTGTCTCAGTCTTGCTCCAAGGACTTTAAAATTTGATTATTGACGAGTTTCCTTGCAGCTTTTCCTTTTTCATTGCTCAAGAATAGCATAGGTCTGTTGGTAACAAACAAGTCAGTACCTTGGAGTCTTAGGGAAGCCTGGCATAAATTAGAAGTGGCCAAAATGCCCAGGAATAATCCTTTTTTCCCAGCATTCTCTATGAGCTGACTCACGTTGTTTTTAACCGAAGGTGATCTTTAAATAAGTCAATAATTAAACTGACCTCCAAAAATACCTCACCACAAACAGCCATACTTTCACATACCTTCATTACATACACATTCACACACACACACATAAACACCAGAAACGTTTCTCGTGGTTGGAAACATTAGCTGTGCCAAATGTTTGATGAAATAAGTTTTGGAAAAACACCACAAGGACTATTGGCTCGCAGATATGCGTCCACATTGTAGACACCTAGAGGGCTTGTAAGATACAGATGGCTGGACCCCACCTCCAGTGTTTCTGATTGAGTAGGTCTGGAGTGGACTCAAGCCTTCGGATCTTTAAGTTCCCAGGTAAGGCTGCTGCTCCTGGGGAACCATACTTTGAGAACCACTGGCACACACAGTATCCTTCAGGATTGAAACTGTGTATTAGAACATTGAATTCTAGAAAGTTCTGTGTTAAGGAAGCCTGCTTAACTGAGAACTGCTAGGGTGAACTGCTGCTTCTTTGACCATGGAGGCAGTTTCACAGAGCCCATATTAACCCTGCAGTAGAGCAATGGTACTCAGGCCTTTGGGGATACCAGAACCACCCAGGTATTTGGCCTACTTCCACAGTTTTAGGCCAGGCCTAGGAATGTCCTAAATTGGGCGCCCACCACAGTCTGAGACCACTGCTCTGTGGCTTGCACTCAGTCTCAGGTAGTCACACTCTCTGTTAGTGTATATCCACAGAGTATATACAGAGAAGTGTATATCTTCTTGTCGAATTGAGTCTAGGAAACAATATGGAAAACAACAACCAATACCCTTCTTCAAGCTTCTTGAAAAACAAATGCTAAAGTTTTCCTCGAAGAGTTGCCCTTGTACCTGGAGGGAACACGAATCCTTAAAGGACTGAGCAGGGAAGTGATCTGTAGCCCTTATCCTCACCTTCCTCACTGGCCTGGTCCTAAGCCAATCAAGTTCACTGAGTGAGGGAGTGATAGTCACTCAGTCTTGTCAGACTCTTTGTGACCCCATGGACTGTAGCCCGCCAGGCTCCTCTGTCCATGGAATTCTCCAGGCAAGAATACAGGAGTGGGTTGTCATTTCCTTCTTCCAAGTTCACTGAAGAACTTGTCAAAGGAGCCAGCAACATGTATCCAAATTTTCCAAACAGCCATAATCCAAGTGAACACAGTGGAGGAAATGAATATCCAATAGGATCATCTCTTCATCTACACTGACTGATTATTATTAATAACCAGTCTGTGGAGAAGGCATGGCGGAATCCAGGGCTGATGACCATTTTGAATAAATGTCATCCAGGTGCCTTAGAAATCTCATTTAGTTGAGGTGTGTTATTCATGAGATAAATTGAAATGTGCCCTCACTGGCACATCATATTCCTACCAACAGTCTTTCCAAGGCAATCTAGACTTCTACTATCATGCTTCTCAAACTCTTCCAACCTCTAGTTAAAGCCATTTCCACATTTTAGATCTTGATTATAGCAGCACCCTATTATAGTACCAGAATCTGTACAGGAATGTGGTAGTGGCAAAATGGATGACCATTTCCAATCAAAACCAAGTGGAGAGCTGTAACTAGGGTAGGCATTTGTGCCCCAAATTATTAACTTTATTGACAATGACAACTTATCATACCTTTCATCACGCTATATGCCAAAACATGTGGTCCCAGGGTTTGGCTTGATGCATTTAGCTATCCTGGAATGAAGCCACCTGGCAACCATGCTAACTTTTTCTGACACCTTGGGTGTGCCCTTTACCCCTAATGAATGGGAATGCTACAAGCAGGTACATGCAACAGAGTGTGCCTTAAATTCTGGATTCCTATTTAGCTCTAAATGAGAAAAAAAAGGGGGGGGGGGAATCCACACTTTGAGAAAGGGGACGACAGAGAATGAGATGGCTGGATGGCATCACTGACTCGATGGACATGAGTCTCAGTGAACTCCGGGAGTTGGTGATGGACAGGGAGGCCTGGCATGCTGCGATTCATGGGGTCGCAAAGAGTCGGACACGACTGAGCGACTGATCTGATCTGATCTTTTATGAATCATCACATCCTGGACCTTTTTAATCTCTAAACATTGTGCTACTTTTTAGAGGTTAGTTTGAATTTGCTACACAGAGAGCAATATTCTATGCCAAATAAGTCAGCCCTTTTGCTAATACACATGAATACAAATGTCTGGTATTTTCTTCATCACACTTACTCTAATAAAAAAAATAAAGGAAAGTACAGGGCATCTTCCGGGGATGTTTCCACTTCTACGTGGGCATTCTTGAAGAGGTTTGTAACAGCTGCAATTCTGTCATTATGCATGCAGTCTTTCTAGAACACCCAATATGGCTGGTTTTCAATATGAGGATTCCAAACGAATTTACCAAATATCAATGCAATCTCTTCTTTTCTATTAATTTTGTTTCACACACTCTGCCTCTCTGTCTCTCATCAGTCACTTCACACACACACTCACACACACACACATACAGAGATGTGACCCCAAAGATTCTCAGAAATGCTCTGTTTCTCTGGGAGGATAACATATGTCTATTCCATAGGGACACTGGGACAGCCAAGTTTAAAAAACCAGGACTCAAGACAGAGATGGCCAACAGGTACCTGAAAAGATGCTCCACATCACTAGTCATGAGGGAAATACAAATCAAAATCACAGTGAGATACCTAACCGCACACCTGTCAGAACAGTTGTTACAAAAAGGACATGAAATAATAAGCATTGGTGAGACTGGAGAAGCAGGAGCCCTCCTACACTGTTGGTGGGAATGTAAATTGGTGCAGCCTCTATGGAAAACAATATGGAGACTCCTCAAGATATAGAACTACCATATGATCCAACAATTCCATTTCTCCATATTTGCTTAAAGGAAACAAAAACACTCATTTTAAAGAATCTGAAAAAGAATATATATATATATATATACACACATATATATATACAGATGTATATATATATAACTGAATCACTTTGCTACAATAGGAAACCAACACAACATTGTAAATCAACTACAGTTCAATTCAAAAAAGAATGTAAATAAGATAACCTAAAAAAAGATATGTGCACCCTTAAGTTTATTGCAGCACTATTTACAGTAGCCAAAATATGGAAGCAACCTAAGTGCCTATTGGTAGATGAATGGGTAGAGAGGATGTGGCATATAAATATACAGTGCAATAGTACTCGGCCATGAAAAAAATGAAATCTTGCCATTTGTGACAACATGGAAAAAGCAAACAAAACAAAAATAGACTCATAGGTACAGACAGCACACTGGTGGTTACCAGAGGGGAAGGAGGTGGGGGTTGTGCAAAATAGATGCCAGGGATTAAGAGGTACAAACTTTCAGTTGTAAAATAAACAAGTCATGGGGATGTAATGTCCAGCACAATGAATAGAGCTAATAATACTTTAATAATTGCGTGTGGGGACAGATAGTAACTAAATTCATTATGATCATAGTGATCATAATGTGTAAAAATTTCAAGTCACTATATTGTACATCTGAAGCTAACATAATATTATAAGTCAACTATACTTCAAAAAAATACTAGGAAGAATAAAATCAGATTTTAAAAAATAGTGCCCCCTGGCTTCTGAAGCTGTCCTGCCAGCTATGACACTTCTTTTCACTAAGGAGAATTGTTCAGATTTGTCCCCACAACATGTTAGCATGTCTGTACATTCTGTACTCTAAATAATTGTGTGCTCTCAATTTGTTTTCAATTCTGCAAAGTTAACACTTAGAGTAAGAGAAATGTACAAGGGTAATGACTGAGTAAAAACTCAGCTCCTTGGAGTCAATTTCTCAGCTTGTTGGCTCAGTGGATATTTTTTACCTTATAAGCCTTCAGTGCACCGCAGCACATGACTGAGGTCTGGAGAAAGCATGCAGGCAAGGATAAATGGATTGACACTGAGTGAATCTTGCAGAAAAAAAGATATTTTAGGGTTTGAGCAGTGGGGACATTTTCCTTCCTTATTGGGATTAGTAAAGTGGAACTCCAACTGGAAATAACTATGCAGTTTTACATTCTTCATATATGTAAACCTCCGCATCACTAATACCCTCGTATAATACAAACCGGATGGTTCCAACCCAAGTGTTCTTTTCTTCTTTAAAAGTTGCAAAACTAGGATCAATTAGTTCTCAAAGACTGGCTGTACTACAGTTTTCCCTTTAATATAAAACAGCTGAACAAAACAGCTTACACAACATTTGAGTTTCCTGGGTCTTAGGGACATTTCAAAGTACATCATCATTACATTCACCAATGTGCTGTATGCCAAATCCACACAAAACACTTCCCTATGGTGTGTGTATGTAGTGCATAGGGCACTAAATAGAGTCCTGCTACCTACTCTTATGGAAGTTTCAGTGAGGAGATATCCAAATATCCTTGAAGTCACCCATATCAAGTAGAATATCATGTGACTAAACCATGCTAGAAACCAAATACACAGGTTCTGCTTTCCAGAAACTCTCAGTCTAAAATAGTCAACAGACGTGCAACTATCAACTTTAGTCAGATTAGGACAAACACTGTAATACATATAATCAAGGTGTCAGGAAAACACAGCGGTGGAAGAAAATTGATTAGAGAAATTGAAAAAGTTTCAAAGAGGAGTTCATCTGAGTGGAGTCTTAAAAGACAAATAGGACTTCAACAGTTAGAAAGGTAATATAGATGACTCTAGGACCAAAAACCAATATAAGCAAAACATAGAGTCATTAAAAAGCATTGAATGTCCAGAAAACATTAATTAGACTAGTGTAGCTGGACAAGAGGAGGCAGAGCCCCTGCTATGCATGCAAGAGATGCTTGGGAAGAGAATAACCTCCCCACCATGCTTCATTCCATTATGTCTCATTGCCGGAAAGAGACTGTGAGCCACCTAGGTCTGGATTATTGGCATGTATAATATAAGTTTTGAAGCCTAGTTGTTCTATATGTTTTGTAAAATCCCAGTGAGTAAATGGCTCTCTTCAGTAGACAAAGATGAAAGATAATGATCTATGAGCAAAGTATGAATCACAATCTTGCCTATTAGACTGGAGTGGATGGGTCTTACTAATTTTCCCTTCTCATCTATTGAACAATCTGTTCTTTGCCAGCTTTCAAAAAGAATTTGTCAAGCAATATGGGTTGTTTGACCAGTACAATCACATAGAGAAAGAAAAGCCGCAGCAAGATAATGAAAGGAAAACTTTCTTCCAGCAAATTCCTTCCATCTAAATGTACATTTTAAAGATATTTTTCCTTCGAATAAAGTTTATTTGGAGTTTTCAGGTTTCCAAAGTTAAAATAACATCTCTGCCTCCATCTGTATACTCCATCACATACAGGCCCCCACACATGCCATGGGTGAGCTTGCACACACAAACACACACACAATATTTGTATACTTCTTTGGGAAGGAGAGCTAAAGTTTTCATATAATGTAACATAAAAAGTTCTTAAGAATAAAATTAATTTGGCTTGACAAACATAATCACCATGGAACCCAAACTCTTGTAATATAGAGTGTTTCCAGCACCACAACCAGTTTTCTTATGCCCCTTCCCAGTCAATTCCCACCCACCACCCAAAGGCAACCAGCAGTCTGATTTTTTTCACCTTAGATCACTTGTTCCCGTTTTAGAACTTATTATAAATATTATCATACATATGTGGTCTTTGTGTAAGATTTGTTTTGCGCAGGATAATGTTTCTGAGATCCATACATGTTGTTGTGTGTTATCTGTATTTCATCCTGTTTATTGCAGAGTGTTGTTGTTTAGTCGCTAAGTCACTTTGTGACCCCATGAACTGTAGCCCGGTAGGCACCTCTGTGTGTGGGATTCTTCAGGCAAGAATACTGGAGGGGGTTGCCATTTCCTTCTCCAGGGGATCTTCCTGACCCAGGGATCGAACCCAGGTCTCCTGTATTGTCAGGCAGATTCTTTACCACTGAACCACCCAGGAACATAATTTGGCTATACCCACAGTTGGCTTACCCATTTCCAGTTGGCAACACCTGGGCTGTTTCCAAATTTGGGCTGTTGGAAGAGAGCTGCTATAAACAGCTTCATATGCAGGTTTTTGTGGAAACAGGCACATAAGTAAATACCAAGGTGTAGATCTTCTGTTCTCCTGGAGTAGGTGTATGGTTCATTTTATGCATCTGTCAGAACTTTCTCCAAAGTAGTACTTTTTTTACACTCCTACCAGCAGAGTATAAAATCTCCAGTTGCTCCAAATCCTTGTCAGCATTTGTGTCTTCATTCTTTTTCATTTTAACCATTCTGGTATGTGTGTAGTGGTTATCTCATTTGGCTTTAATCTGCATTTCCCTGATGATTAGTGATGTCTACCACATTTTCATGTGCTTATTGGCCATTCGTGTATCTTCCTTTGCGACGTGTCTGCTCCCATGATTTGCCCATTTATATCACACTGTCTTTTTATTATTGATCTGTAGGAGTTCTTTATATAACCCAGATACTAGTTCTTTGTCAGATACGTGATTTGTGAATATTCTCTTCCACTTTATGGCCTTTTTATTGATTGTTTTAATGATGTCTTTTAGTGAGCAGACATTTTAATTTTGATACAATCTAATTTATAAATTATTTTCTTGCATTATTATTGATTTTTATGTCTTATCGTTAGCTTTTATGTTTTATATATATGATCCAGCTCGAACTAACTTTTGTGTACAGTATAAGGTCCTAGTTGAGGTTAATTTTAAAATGCGAATATCCAGCCCTGCTGGTTGAAAAGACTTTTATTTCCACATTAGGTTGCTTGGTGTTTTTGACAAGAAATCAAATAAACACGTATATGTGTGAGTCTATTTCCAGACTCTCTATTCTGTCCTACTGGTATATTTATTGATTCTTATGTCATTACTACACAGTCTGCTGCTACAGCTGCTAAGTCGCTTCAGTCGTGTCCGACTCTGTGCGACCCCATAGACGGCAGCCCACCAGGCTCCCCTGTCCCTGGGATTCTCCAGGCAAGAACATTGGAGTGGGTTGCCATTTCCTTCTCCAATGCATGAAAGTGAAAAGTGAAAGGGAAGTTGCTCAGTTGTGTCCAACTCTTAGCGACCCCATGGACTGCAGCCTACCAGGCTCCTCCATCCATGGGATTTTCCAGGCAAGAGTACTGGAGTGGAGTGCCACTGCCTTCTCCAACTACACAGTCTAAATTACTTTAACTCTCTCATAGGTCTTGAAGTCTGGTAAGAATTCCTTCCACTTTCTTCTTTTCTGGATAGCTTTTGAACATCCTAGGTCCTTCTCTGGGGAGCTGGATATGTCCCACAAGGCTTCCTCTTTAATCTGCCCTTCTACTTTTCCATCCCCTCCAAGTGCTCACCTGATCTCATGTTTTCATTCATCATTGCTAACTAATGAATCTCCAAATCAAATCGTAATCTCTGGCTAAGTCCAATTCATGCTCCAAGCCCATGTAGACATTCCCCTAAAGCTTAGCTATTTCTCCACATCAGCAACGAATTGAACTCACTAGGCTTTCCCCCAAGCTGGCCCAAATGAGAAGTAAGATCACTCTTACCAGCTTCAAGCTCAGAAATACAAGGTCTTTGAATTGTCTCTTCATCTCCCATGGCTAATCACTGACAGTTACAAATATTTATTTGTTTTTATTTTCTATTTTTTTTAAACCATTCTCAGAACCACCTTCTCTGGAACATTCCACCTGAATTAATGCTATTGTCTCCCACTACCTCCACTTCATATCCCAGTTAGATAAACTTCCTAAAAATCCTTTGGACCATATTGTTTCCTTATTTGATAATGTCTGATCAATTTCAAACCTCTGCATTTGGTCCTTGGAGGCTCTTCCACATGTGTATGCATGCTCAGTCACCTCAGTCGTGTCTGACTCTTTGTAACCCCATGGACTGTTGCCACCCCCCCTCCACCCTCCTCACCAGGCTCCTGTGTCCATAGGATTCTCCAGGCAAGAATACTGGAGTGGGTTGCCATGCCCTCCTCCAGGGGGTTTCCTCCAACTCTCTCACTTCCTCTCCTAGCAGACTTTATAAATAAATGTGCTATCTGGTAGTTATTTGAGCCTTTCTTTTTTTTAATTAATTAATTTATTTTAATTGGAGGCTAATTACAATATTGTAGTGGTTTTTTGCCATACATTGACATGAATCAGTCTCTTTGAGCCTTTCAACAATATTTTTCTAACTACATAAAATCCAGCCTTTCCAGTGTAGCTGTAAAAATTTTTCTCAGGTCAGAAGCAAAAAAAAATTACTTAGTCACCATGCCATATTAAATGTTTTCACTTTTCAATAGTCATTTTGGCATAAACTTCAATTATTTACCTATCTCACCTTTTAAAATATTCTTGCATCTATTGATGAATAAAGCTCTGAGAGCCACCTTAGATTGCTTCATTGTTCTAGCACTTGCTACTCAGCATTGGCTATGTAGTTCATCAAAACCTCAGGTCCTCTGCAACCTGACCAACGATGCTAAACAGGAATGCTTTTGAATTGTGTTCCTAGACACTTCTGTAGGGAGCACAATTTAGGCATTTTTTCTTTTGCTCTAATGACAAGGCAGGTATTTTCAGAATGTACATTAGGAAATACTGACACTTCTTTTCGTATTTAATACATGACTAATCTCCCACTACATCCCTCAGTCTAGGCTCCAGATCATTCCAACTCATTGTTTCCTAAAGAAATGCCTATCATTGTAGAAAGAAGCCGAGTGTGGTTTTCATTTTGTTAGAATTTGGGAGATAGGCACTCCAATTCTAGCCATCTCACTCACCTGCTTGATGAGTTAGGATGAGTCACTTCTCCTCTCTCTGGTTTTTCATTTGGAAAACGTGGGGTTCAGAATCAATGTTGAAGGTTATTTCAGTTACCCCCATCTAAGATCATATTTAAGGTCTGAATGTGTCCCTCCAAATTTCATACATTGAAATCTTAATACCCAATGTAATGGTATTAGGAGGTGAGGCCTTTGGAAGGGGCTTAGGTCCTGAAGGTGGATGCCTATTGAGTAAAGTTAGTGTTTTATAGAAGTGACAGGGACCCATCACCCCCTCCCCCACAGGAGGACACAACAAGAAGTCTGCACCCTGGTAGAGGGCCCTCACCGTCAGTGCTGGCACCCTGACTCTTGGACTTTCAGCCCCCAGAAATAAATTTCTGTGTTTATAAACCACCTAGTCTGTGGTATTTTTGTTATAGCAGCCAGAATGGACTAAGATAAAGGCCTTCTGGGTGCCTGGGTGTGAAGTCCTTCCCTCAAAATATAGAACGTAGGAAATTTCCAGTCTATTCAAACATTAAGTTGGCCCTGGATCTAGAACTATTGTATCACTGGACCATATTTGGACCCCAAAACTTGAAAGTAAAACTTACAGAAATGGTCAAGAGAATGAAATATGCTACCCTTACTATCAAGTCTGGGGACCCCAAAACACACATTTTCCAAGTATGATGACCTCATCTATCACACTTATTCATTTATCATAAGTGTATTAGGTTCTTACTAAGGTCCAGGCCTTGTGTATGCACTTAGAATATAAGGATGAAATAAATTCGATCCTTGTCCTGGGAAAGAATATAGTCTAAAGAGGAAGATAGGACATCTACAAATAAACTACCCTATTGACTGGAATGCTAGGTATAATCTTTACAAAGTGTCCAAGGACCACATTCTGCTAAGTTAGCAACATCATAGCAAATAGAGTTTCTGCCACCAATTAGGAAACTAGAGTCAGTTCAGTCCCTTGGACTGTAGGGGTTTTTAAGGAAAACTCATTGCCTTTTCTTCCCTGGCATTGCTAGTGTGAGAACATATCAAGGATTTTACATTTTCTAAGAACCAGAATTGTTCTTGCAGTATAAAATATAAATATAGTGAGAAAATGCCCTAAACCTAAAACTAACCTTAGTGAGGTTGAGAGACTGTCATTTTGAAATCCACTATGAAAAGATTCACAGGGTAAAATTTTAACAACAAACAAACATAAATAAGCAAACCTATATTGTCATAACTCTCCTCCATTATTGCATTATCCTTGTACTTTACTCTCTGATCCCCAGAAGGTGGTGTTTCTGAGCCTTTCTTTTTTGCCATGACATTCACGCAAATGGACCTATTGTGATTCGTTTCAATTTCTAGATTACTGGCTTTGACTCCTCACCTCTTCTCTTCACTTGAGGAAAGCTATCAAAATGTAGGTGAGTGCAACATAACAACTGTAGGACTAAGCACAAGTCTTCCCTGACTAGCTTCTTTATATTTTTGTCTTGAAATTATGATAGATTCATGGAAGATGCAAAGAGTACAGAGAACTTTGTGTTCTCTTTACCTACTTCTCCTAAAGGGAACTATCCTAGGATATCCAAACAAGGAAATTGACACTGGTACAATCTACGGAGCTTATTCAGATTTCATCAGTTTTACAATGTGTGTGAGGGTCCCTGTAATTTTATCACATTTATGGATTTATGTAACTACCACAATGATCATGATATGGAGCTGTTTCATCACTGCTAAGATCCCACATATTGTTCTTTTATAGTCACATCCATTTCCCTCTCATCTTTCCCATCCATAAAAGCTAGTAACCACTAATCTGTTCTCCATGTCTACAATTTTGTTATTTCAAGAACGTTATATAAATGTCATCATACATAATACAACACTTTGAGATTTGTTTTTCCCACTCAAGCAAATTCCCCTGAGATTCATCCATGTTCTTACATGTATCAATAGTGTATCCTTTTTATTGTTGCATAGTATTCCTTGGTATGGATGTGCCACAGTTGATCTAATTATCAACTTGTTGAACTACATTTGTATTGCTTCCAGTTTTCAGCTATTACAAATAAAGTTGTTATGAACATTCATATACAAGACTTTTTATGGAAATTAGTTTTTATTTCTCTGGGATAAATGCACAAGAGTATAATTGCTGGATCATATAATAATTGGTTTTGTAAGAAACTGACAAATTGCTTTCCACATGGCTGTATCATTATAGATTCCACCATGAACATATAGTGATCCAAGCTCTCTACAACTTCACCAGCAATTGTCAACATTCTGTTTTATTTTAGTCAATCTGATAGATGCATGTCATGTATCACCATGATTTTAATTGCATTTTCCAAGTGGCTAATGATATTGAACATTTTTTCATGTTTTAATTTTCCTCTTTTGTGAAATTTCTGTTCATAGCTTTTATCTATTTTCTTTTAAATTTTTAAAAATTTTCCACACAGTTTTATGAGTTTGTTATGTACCCTAAGTATGAATCCCTTGGCAGAAATACAGTTTCCAAATTATCTTCCAGTGATTGAGTATTAAAAGTATATAATTAGGGAAGACCTTTGGGAATGGTAGTCAGGACCTATGAAAATAGTTTCCTTCATAAAAGCCATGAGAACACTGGCAAAAATTTTAAATCAGCCTTTTGAGAACCCTAGAAATTAACCAGACCACATAAATAACTCTCACAACTTGACAATAAAAAGACAATAACCCACTTGAAAATGGTTTCATGATTTGAATAGTCATTTCTCTGAAGACTACATAAAAATAGCCAATAAGTACATAAAATGATGCTCAACATTGTTAGTCATTTAGATAATTCAAATCACAACCACAGTGAAATTGCTGTAAACACACCCAGTAAAATGGGAATTTTTTAAAAAAAACACATTAGTGAGAATATGATGAAACTGGAATCTTCATACACCAGTGGTGGAAATGTAAAGTGGTGCAGCCACTTTGGAAAAAAGTCTGACAATTCCTCAGAAAACTAAACATAGAGTTACCATATGACACAGCAATTCCATTCCTAGGTATAGATATAAGAACTTTTTATTGAAGTATAGTGGATTTATGTTTCAGGAGTACAGTAGAGTGATTCAGTTTTATACATATACATATATATATATATATATATATTCTTTTTCAGATTTTTTTCCCATTATAGGTTATTATAAGATATTGAATATAGTTCCTTGTGCTATACAGTAGGTCCTTATTGGTTATCTATTTTATACATAGTAGCTCACAAAAACTTATACATGAGTATTCACAGTAGCATTATTCACATAACTAAAAAATGGAAATAACCCAAATGTTCCACCAACTGATGATTGGATAAACAAAATGTGGTATATCTATACAATGGAATATTATCCAGCCACAAAAGGAGCTGCTGCTGCTGCTGCTAAGTCACTTCAGTCGTGTCCGACTCTGTGCGACCCCAGAGACGGCAGCCCACCAGGCTCCCCCATCCCTGGGATTCTCCAGGCAAGAACACTGGAGTGGGTTGCCATTTCCTTCTCCAATGCATGAAAGTGAAAAGTGAAAGTGAAGTCGCTCAGTCTTGTCCGACTCTAGCGACCCCATGGACTATAGCCCACCAGGCTCCTCCGACATGGGATTTTCCAGGCAAAAGTACTGGAGTGGGATGCCACTGCCTTCTCCATAAAAGGAGCTAAGTACAGACATATCTACAACATGAATGAACCTTGAAACATTATGCTAAGTGAAAGAAGGAAGACACAAAAGGACACATATTTGTATGACTTCATTTATATGAAATGTCCAGAGTAGGCAAATTGATAGAGACAGAAAGTCAATTAGTAGTTGCCATTTGCTGGGGAAAAGGAAGATTAAGGAAAGAATTATAATCAGTATGGGGTTTCCTTCTGAAGTGTTGAAATATTCTGGAATCCATGGAGCTGTTCGTATAATTTGTGAATATAATGAAAACCACTAAATTGTACACTTTTTTTAACTTTAAAAAGTACATAATTGGGAATTTCCTGGTGGTCCAGTTGCTAGGACTCTGTGCTTTCACTGCCAAGGGCCCGGGTTCAATCCACGGTTGGGGAACTAAGATCCCACAAGCCACATGGAGTGACAAAAAATAAAAATAAAATAAAAAGAACATAATTAGCAAACTTTGGTCATTGAACTAGTATTAGTAACAAAATATGTTTCATATGTTTCAAAGCATATGTCAGGTCAATGCAATTGAGACCCACACCTCTAAAGAACACAGAAAGACAGCACTTCCTAAAGGCTCTGCCAGAAAAATGGACTTCACCTTTGCAGAGTTCTTTGGTTCCTCTCTGCTATTTCATGTGCTGGGGTGTCATTCTGATGATGTAGAACTCCTTATCCCTGGATTTCTTTATATATTAAATAAGGATCATAATAGTGCCTTTCTTATAGATTTCTTACGAAATTTAAATTAAAGAGCGTAGAACAGGGCCTGGTACATGGTAAATAAGAAATGTTCACTATATTACGTAACATGAAAATAGAGGTATAAAACAAAAAGTAGGGCTCAAATAACAGCTTAATGTTTTTGTCATTATTATTGCTGCTGCTGCTACATCACCCCTTTTGGACACTGAGGGGCATATTATATTGTCTATTGGTCTCTGTTGAACAACTTCCTACACAAATGAGTATGTCATTATGAGAAAAGAATGATCATTTTCTTTCTTTAATTATAAAATATGTAATATATGGTAGAAAATTTGAGACCTATAGAAAGGCATAAACTTTCTGAAACTATAAAAATCACCAAATTAAAAATAAATAACCACTATATACCTGTGTGTAAAAATACATGTACCTGTGTGTAAAAATACATGTACTTGTGTGTGTATATGTATATGTATACATATATAAAACAGATGTAGCAGAATGTCAGAGACAGCAGGAACCTCAGTTTAGTATCTGCTGTTTCATATTTTAAAAACATGCCATCTTCTGTCCTGTCTCTTATGTGCTTATTCCTGAGGTTCACAGTACAGATATTGGATAGTTTACTATTCTAATGTATAATTTGGTTGAGCACTTCACCCTAATCCAAACATTTATTTTTACAGATGAGGAAATGGAGAAATTGAAAATTTAAATCCCTCGACCTTGGTCACAGACTTCATAAGTGACCCTCCTGGTCCCAGACTAGTGCACTTCAGACTGTACCTCACTGATTGGACTTGGGCACATTAGATTCAGTGGCAAAAGTCATGTTGCAGTACATCTGTATTTGGAACTGAGAAATTTAATTTCCTTTCTGAATGTTTATGTGTGTTCATAAGTTCCAGGTGAACTTCAGGAACTCTGTGTAAGATCTGTGTACGCATGCTCAGTTGTGTCTGACTCTTTGTGACCCTGTGAAGCGTAGCTTGCCAGGCTCCTCTGTCCATGGAATTTCCCAGGCGAGAATACTGGAGTGGGTTGTTGTTTCCTTTTTCAGGGGATCTTCCCCCAACCCAGGGATCAAACCCACGTCTCTTGCATCTGCTGCATTGGCAGGTGGGTTCTTTACCACTGGCACCACCTGGGAAACCCTGTGTAACATGGGACTTGACTAAAATCCAAATATCCACCTATGGAATAAGCAAAAGAATTGAAAGGATGGCAGGGGATCTATTTCCTCTTTGGAAACCAGGTAAGAGTGTTATTTACCTGTCAACTTTTAAGAAATATTTTCTAAATATTAAGAACAAATTTTCTTCTAAATATTGAAGAAAAGTGCCAATGCCAGTCTTACCTCTTTTTGGAAACAGCATCAGAGAATTATGGTCACATGGAGAGGGCATCAAAAAGGCAACAACTGAAGCTAACCTGGCCTCTGTACCCCGGCACCAAGTTAAATCCCTGAGACAAGAGTTTTGGATGAAGTAGGAAAGAATAGCTTTATTGCTTTGCAAGGCAAAAGGGAACACAGCAGGCTAATGCCCTCAAAACTGTGTGTCCCAACCTGGAGGGGGTAGTTTTATAGTAATCATTCAAAGAGCACATGATCAGCTCATGGACATTATTCTGATTTGTTGGTGGTGAGATAAGTGAACATTAGCATCATCAACTTCTAGTTCCAACCAGTCTGGGGTCTACATGCTCCTGGGCATCATATTATTAACTTTTCCCACGTGGTGAGGATTTCAGTATCTGCAAAACAGCTTGAAGGGGAACCAGGACACTGCCCCGAGGCTGCACTATTGTTTCTTGACTATTCCTCCCTTATCTCTGCATCCTCTCCCTTACCTCAGTTCAGTTCGGTTCAGTCGCCCAGTCATGTCAGACTCTTTGCAACCCCATGGACTGCAGCACTCCAGGCTTCCCTGTCCATCAACAACTCCCGGAGTTTACTCAAACTCATGTCCATTGAGTCGATGATGACATCCAGTCATCTCATCCTCTGTCGTCCCCTTCTCCTCCCACCTTTAATCTTTCCCAGCATCATGGTCTTTTCAAATGAGTCAGCTCTATGCATCAGGTGGCCAAAGTATTGGAGTTTCAACTTCAACATCAGTCCTTCCAATGAATTTTCGGGACCGATTTCCCTTAGGATTGACTGGTTTGGGCTCCTTGTATTACAAGTGACTCTCAAGAGTCTTCTCCAACACCACAGTTCAAAAGCATCAATTCTTCGCCACTCAGCTTTCTTTATAGTCCAACTCTCACATCCATACATGACTACTGGAAAAACCACAGCCTTGACAAGATGGACCTTTGCTGGCAAAGTAATGTCTCTGCTTTTTAATATGCTGTCTAATTTGGTCATAACTTTTCTTCCAAGGAGTAACCATCTTTTAATTTCATGGCTGCACTCACCATCTGCAGTGATTTTGGAGCCCAAAAAAATAAAGTCTGACACTGTTCCCACTGTTTTTCCATCTATTTGCCATGAGGTGATGGGACCAGATGCCATGATCTTAGTTTTCTGAATGTTGAGTTTTAAGCCAACTTTTTCACTCTCCTCTTTCACTTTCATCAAGAGGCTCTTTAGTTCTTCTTTGCTTTCTGCCATAGGGTGGTGTCATCTGCATATCTGGGGTTATTGATATTTCTCCCAGCGATCTTGATTCCAGCCTGTGCTGCATCCAGTCCAGCGTTTCTCATGATGTACTCTGCATAGAAGTTAAATAAACAGGATGACAATATACAGCCTTGACATATTCCTTTTCCTATTTGGAACCAGTCTGTTGTTCCCTGTCCAGTTCTAACTGTTGCTTCCTGACCTGCATACAGATTTCTCAAGGGGCAGGTCAGGTCATCTGCTATTCCCATCTCTTTAAGAATTTTCCAGTTTGTGGTAATGCACATAGTCAAAGGCTTTGGAATAGTCAATAAAGCAGAAATAGATGTTTTTCTGGAACTCTTTTACTTTTTTGATGATCCAGTGGATGTTGGCAATTTGATCTCTGGTTCCTCTGCCTTTTCTAAAACCAGCTTGAACATCAGGAAGTTCACAGTTTGCATATTGTTGAAGCCTGGCTTGGAGAATTTTGAGCATTACTTCACTAGTGTGTGAGATGAGTGCAATTGTGCGGTAGTTTGAGCATTCTTTGGCATTGCCTTTCTTTGGGAGTGGAATGAAAACTGACCTTTTCCAGCCCTGTGGCCACTGCTGAGTTTTCCAAGTTTGTTGGCATATTGAGTGCAGCACTTTCACAGCATCATCTTTTAGGATTTGAAATAGCTCAACTGGAATTCCATCACCTCCACTAGCTTTGTTTGTAGTGATGCTTCCTAAGGCCCACTTGACTTCACATTCCAGGATGTCTGGCTCTAGGTCAGTGATCACACCATCGTGATTATCTGGGTCATGAAGATCTTTTTTGTATAGTTCTTCTGTGTATTCTTGCCACCTCTTCTAAATATCTTCTGCTTCTGTTAGGTCCATACCATTTCTGTTTTATTGAGCCCATCTTTGCATGAAACGTTCCCTTGGTATCTCTAATTTTCTTGAAGAGATCTCTAGTCTTTCCCATTCTATTGTTTTCCTCTATTTCTTTGCATTGATCACTGAGGAAGGCTTTCTTATCTCTCCTTGCTATTCTTTGGAACTCTCCATTCAAATGGGTATATCTTTCCTTTTCTCCTTTGCTTTTCACTTCTCTTCTTTTCACAGCTATTTGTAAGGCCTCCCCAGACAGCCATTTTGCTTTTTTGCATTTCTTTTGCATGGGGATGGTCTTGATCCCTGTCTCCTGTACAATGTCACAAACCTCTGTCCATAGTTCATCAGGCACTCTGTCTATCAGATCTAGTCCCTTAAATCTATTTCTCACTTCCACTGTATAATCATAAGGGATTTGATTTAGGTCATACCTGAATGGTCTAGTGGTTTTCCCTACTTTCTTCAATTTAAGTCTGAATTTGGCAATAAGGATTTCATGATCTGAGCCACAGTCAGCTCCTGGTCTTGTATTTACTGACTGTATAGAGCTTCTCCAATTTTGGCTGCAAAGAATATAATCAATCTGATTTCGGTGTTGACCATCTGGTGATGTCCATGTGTAGAGTCTTCTCTTGTGTAGTTGGAAGAGGTTGTTTGCTATGACCAGTGCATTGTCTTGGCAAAACTCCACTAGCCTTTGACCTGCTTTGTTCTGTACTCCAAGGCCAAGTTTGCCTGTCACTCCAGGGTTTTCTTGGCTTCCTACTTTTGCAGTCCAGTCCCCTATAATGAAAAGGAAATCTTTTTTGGGTGTTAATTCTGGAAGGTCTTGTAGGTCTTCATAGCACCATTCAACTTCAGCTTCTTCAGCATCACTGTTTGGGTCATAGAGTTGGATTACTGTGATATTGAGTGTTTTGCCTTGGAAACAAACAGAGATCATTCTGTCATTTTTGAGATTGCATCCAAGTACTGCATTTTGGACTCTTTTGTTTACTATGATGGCTACTCCATTTCTTCTAAGGGATTCTCGCCCAAAGTAATAAATATAATAGTCATCTGAGTTAAATTTACCCATTGCAGTCCATTTTAATTTGCTGATTCCTAAAATGTCAATGTTCACTCTTGCCATCTCTTGTTTGACCACTTCCAGTTTGCCTTGATTCATGGACCTAACATTCCAGGTTCCTATGCAATATTGCTCTTTACAGCATCGGAACTTGCTTCCATCACCAGTCACATCCACAACTGGGTGTTGTTTTTGCTTTGTCTCTGTCTCTTCATTCTTTCTGGAGTTATTTCTCCACTGATCTTCAGTAGCATATTGGGCACCTACCGACCTGGGGAGTTCCTCTTTCAGTGTCCTATCTTTTTGCCTTTTCATACTGTTCATGGGGTTCTCAAGGCTATAAGAATACTGAAGTGGTTTGCCATTCCCTTCTCCAGTGGACCACATTTTTCATGACCCATTTACACTTTGTATCTTTCTGCCTGAAATATGGATATGAGGGTTGGAGGTCAAATAGCCACCTTGCAACCAGGAGAGGGAAAGTCACAATACGAAGATAGAAAAAGCTCAGATTTTGATGATACCCCTGAGTACATCACTGAAATAAACTCGTCTTTTTAGACACTGTTAGTCTGTTTTCTCATACACATAGACAAATGTGAGTGGATTTTCCCTAATTAGCAACTATTTGAACTGCCTATGGGAACTCTCAGGGAGAGCTGTAGAAGCTGAATGAAACCTATTTCCTATAATCAAGAAATGGGAGGGGAGGAGTGTGCACGGGTTGGACAGAAAGGCTTTTGGGCCCAGGAGCCCCACAGGATCCTCCTCTGTATCACAACAACCACCTCATTTGGAAAGGCAAGGGCTGCAGGCAGGAAAGAAACTTAGGGCAGATGAGAAACAAGCCTCCTTGAGCTCCCTTTGCCAACAGAGAGCTAGAATATCAACAGACAAATACCCGGGAAAGCTCCGGGAGGCACAGAGCTACCAGGAACAGATAGATAGCCAGCTGTACAGATGGCTACATTTCTGACAACAGCCCTGGGAAGAAGGCCAGACAAAGCCATCAAAGAACTGAAATGGAGGCTAGGTTAAAAGATATCTAAGTATATAAAGCTGTCCCACTGCGCAATGGCTTTACCAAAGAGAAGGAAGATATCACAGAGAGATGAAAATCTCTTTTCTGGGACTTGCCAAAGCACCAACTCCTTCTCCACACTCCTCCACCACAGAGTTTTGTTTTGTTTTGTTTTGTTTTTTCCACAGAGTTTTTTTAAACATATATCAGTCTGTCTTCTTGAATAGCAAACTGGTAAAAAGTAAATGTGCTAAAGGAAAATCTACTCACATTTGTCTGTGTGTATGAGAAAACAGACAAGCAGTGTCTAAAAAGATGAGTATATTTCAGTGATGTACTCAGGGATGTCATCAAAATCTGAGCTTTTTCTATCTTCTTAGTGTGGGACTTAGTGTGGGACTTTCCCCCTTCTGGCTGCAAGGTGGCTATTTGATCTCCAAGCCTCACATCCAAATTTCAGGCAGGAAGATACAAAGTGTCAATGGGTCATGCCAACTTAGTAGGCTCCATATAAAAAGTTTTCAGCAGGCCTTATTCCTCTCCCTCCCCACATTTGCTTGTATTTCATTGGCTGGGGATTGTGTCACATGACCTTACTCAGCTGCAAGGAAGTCTGGGAAGGAAGGCAAGGTAAAGGGTATTATAAATTTCTTTGGAATGTCATGTCACTGTGTTGGTCACACTTTGGAAATGGGGAAATAGTGATCATGGACGACTTCTCCTCTTTCAAGAGAAAGGACATACTTTTAAAAATAATTTATGGAAGGGAAGAAAAATAAATTTTAGGTAACATTTTAATGGGTATTATTAGAAATGGAGAGTATAAAATAAGAAATTAAATCTGAAAGTATGAAAAAGGAAAGTTACAGAAAGTCTTTGGCTAAGAGAATGAAAAAATCAAAAGAATTTGGAATAATGGTAACATATAAGGAAAATTATAATTCACCAAAAGAAATTAAAATCTTTAGAAGAAGTGACGAAGATCAGAACACTACAATGATATTAAGGTTCTGCCAGTTAAAAAGATGATTATAAAAAGGAAAGGAAGGATGGGTATGAGGGATCAGGCAAATGCAGACCATTCATGCTCTTGTACAAGGAACCAGAACAAGATGAGAAACCAAAATAAGCAAGATATAAGAAGGAAAATATTTCTGAAGAAGTAAAGATCTGGATCTGCACACCAAGAAAATTTTCTAAGAAAAATTAATACAGATATGGAGAAAAATTGGGCAAAACTTTTCATTTTTATGATCGAGAAAACAAACGTAGGAAAAAAAAAAAGTAAATTTGCAGAGGAGGAAAAATCAGATTGGCCTCAGACATCTGAGGTTAATGGAAGATAACAGAGCATGGTTGGAAGAAAACTTTCCAAAATATTTTTTGCTTCAGCAAGTTCCAAGAAATTCTCCAAGTTCCAAGAAAAGGTTTTGTTTTGGGTTTATGTTTGTTTAATCAAAGAATTTTACAAAATGCTGCAGGTATGTGTCTGCTTGGGTGGTTCAGTAAAGCACATTTGATATATTTTTAAATTTTGAGAATTTGTGTGACAAAATTTTAACTCCATACCTCCTCAAATTTATTTGACCCTTTTTTCATGTAATAATGATGATATTCCACATTTATAGAATGGGTTTGGGGAAATTTCAGACCTTGTTTTGAAGGTAATGTTTTAAGTCAAATATTATCAAGTCAGGTAAGTTATTATTGTCATCTTCCCTGTAGTTCAAATGGTAAAGAATCTGCCTGCAGAGCAGGAGATGTGGGTTTGATCTCTGGGCCGGGAAGATCCTCTGGAGAAGGGAATGGCAATCCACTCCAGTATTCTTGCCTGGAGAAGCTCATGGACAGAAGAGCGTGGCAGGCTACGGTCCATAGTGTTGCAAAGAGTTGGACGTGACTTAGCATATTACAGATAAAATTTCTGAGCTTTGGCATAAATTTTAAAAAACAAAAATAGCCTTTCTGTTCATCAGCCAAAGTAATACACATCAAAATCAATAGCCCCTGGGCATCCCTGGTAGTCCAGTGGCTAAGACTCCAGACTCCCAAAGTAAGGGGCCAGAGTTCCATCCTTGGTAAGGAAACTAGACCCCATAGAAAGAAAGATAGAAAGTGAAGTCACTCAGTTGTGTCTGATCTTTGCGATCCCATGGACTGTAGCCTATCAGGCTCCTCTGTCCATGGGATTTTCCGTGCAAGAATACTGGAGTGGGTTGCCATTTCTTTCTCCAGGGGAATCTTTCCGACCCAGGAATCAAACCCAGGTCTCCTGTATTGCAGGCAGACACTTTACCATCTGAGCCACCAGGGAAGCCCTAGTGCTGCACCTAGAAGATCCTGTGTGCCACAACTGTGGCACAGCACAGTCAAATAAATAAACTGTTGCTGTTGTTCAGTTGCTCAGTCGTGTCTGACACTTTGTGACCCCATGGACTCCAGGCTTCTCTGTCCTCCTCCATCTCCAGGAGCTTGGTCAAACTTATGTCCATTGAGTCAGTGATGCCATCCAACCATCTCTTCCTCTGTCGCCCCTTTCTCCTCCTGCCCTGAATCTTTCCCAGCATCAGGGCATTTTCCAAACAAATAAATACTTAAAAGTAAATGAATAGCCCCCAGAATGGAATGTATGACTTCTGAAATCCGTTAAATACTTTGGTAAAAGCCAAAGGTCTACAAGGTTCTATACATTCTGCCATCCTTTTTACTTCTCTGACCTCATCTCCTAATTCTCTCCCTCTTGCTCACTCTGCTCCAGGTACACTGGCCTCCTTACTTTTCAGACTCATTTCTGATTTAGAGCTGTACTTTTCACATGCTGTCCTATCTGGAACATTGTTTACCCAGATCAGGATCTGCATGGCTGACTCTCTACCTTCTTTCAAATCTCTTCTCAAAGTCACTTTATCAGAGCATCCTTTCTGAACCACCCTACTTAAAATTGCAACCTCTCTTTTTACCGTCAGTATTCAATATCCTCTTTCCCTGCTGATTTTTCTTCATAACACTTATCACCACCTGATATATTATAGAAGGTTTGGTTCGATCATTATCTTTTTTCTGCTATGAGGGTAGAGTCATCGTCTGTCTTATTTTGTAGCTGGAGACATATCCCCAGTGTGAAGAACAATGTCTAGCCCAGAGTAGGTACTGAATAAATATGTGTTGAAAGGAGGGATGAGTAAATCATTATTTTCAAGTGACATTATAATTAACATGGAAATAAAAGAGAGAAAAAAACTGATAAATTGTTAAGAAAAATAAAAGGTGATCTGTTTTGAGTAACAGAGGAAAATGAAGAAGGACTTGAAAGAAATGAAAGTTAATGAAAGATAGAGAGGAATGAGGCAGAAAAATGAATAGGAATAAAATATTAGAAAGGAGAGGAACTGCAATGGGCAAATCATTAGTGAGAGGCTATAGTGATTGTATTTTTGCAAGATAAGAATGTGAGCTTTATTGTTTTGGCCAGTGGCTGGGGAGCTACAGACTTTACAGGTGTGTATATTCAATCCAGGGCTATTGCAGTCGGTTCTGTTTAATTTTGGAGCAAGAAGAACTTGCAATCTTCAGAAAGCACATGGACAGTGGATAAATACTCTCTGTGTTACATTTTAACCACATGCTTGTTTTCACCCTAAGTATTATAGCTTGAAAATTTTCCTAGGAAATTGAGCCATGAATAATGGGCTAGGGGCTTCCCTGGTGGCCTAGTAGTTCAGAATCCACCTGCCAATGCAGGGGACACAGGTTCAATCCCCGATCTGGGAAGATTCCATTGAGGGAGGAAAGGAACAGGCTGAGCTGACTCCATCTTTAAGAAGAAGGAAACTCCATCTTGCACTTTCAGTGAACTTTGGACCATGTGCCCGGTAACCATGGGGATAACATACCTACGGCCGAACTGGCCTCCCGGACTGATAAACACTAGATTCCATACCAAGATTTCCCATCACCAAAAAGAATGTAATAATCCCCTATGTAGTCAATCACATTTGTAATCTTTATGGCACCCATTGGTGTAGGCTACAATATATAACCAACTGACCCTTCTGATTATGAATCATGGCTGTAACCTGATTGTATCTCCCTTTAACACTTTCCAGGCTAGGTTTAAGGAATTTGAGGATGTGGGTTTGAGCAGTACACTTAAAGTATATAAGGTTTCCACAAAAGTTGGTCGGGGTCCCTGGCTAAAGAGGAAACTCTGCCTCGCACCTGCCAGTGAAATAAACTGCACTCCACTATCCACGTTGTCCTTCTGAGTGAGTTTTTTTCGTAGAGCGTTTGGCTATAATACCATGGAGCAACTAAGCCTGTGTGCTGCAACTACTGAAGCCCACACCCCTAGAGCGGGTGCTTCAACAAGAGAGGCCTGCACACCACAATTAGAAAGTAGCTCCTGCTCGCCGCAACTAGAGAAAGCCTGCAGGCAGCAGCAAAGACCAAGCATAACCAAACATAAATAAATGAATAATGGGCTAGGTTTTGCTGCTTACTTTTCCATATGAGTAAGTACTTTCACATTTTCTTAGCTTTCCTTAAATAGACATCACGAATAACACAATCTAGAATAAGACCTGACTAGACTGAGGTAGCCAACAATGCAAAGTTTCGGAGAAGGAACGTTCTAACGTTCTAGTCAAAATAATAGCAATTAAGTGACATCAGTGGGAATGATGGAATAAGAAACTTCGTAAACCCTATCCTCCATAAAATCAATGAAAAGATTGTCGTTGACAGAATCAACTGTTTTGGAACTCTGAAAATTAACCAAAGGCTCAGAACAATCTGGGAGCATCTATTCAAGAAAAATAGTTGAGTCTTGGTAAGGAAAGGGAGCTTTACAGCATTTTAATTTCCCCTTTTCCCAAGCTCCTTTTCCCTGCTCTACAGAAGCTGGACAAGCCTGGCAGCCATTGGAGGGGACAGAATGGCATTGGACTCCTGTGAAAGGTCATTCACAGTACTTTACCTGGTGGCTCCTTAGTAGATAACATTCCCAAAGCTTATCTTTATCCAACCTGACTCAAAATGAACCCAGTGCTAACTACCTTTTTCTTGAAGGTCTTTGACAAAAACAATTGCAGCAGTTGTTTAAAATTACAGCTGTTTGAGGGGGTAGATAAATAGCTGGGGCAAACCAGAGGCTAACCAAAATGCTTAAAAGGAAGTCTTGGACATGTGTTGTACATAGAATGCTTCAGAAAGCTCTGATTTCTGGAAATCTGGAAGACTAAGCACAGGTATAGGGGTGTGTGCATCCCCAGGGCTTTGTGAATGTTCAAGGAAGATCTGAGAAGGTCCTGAGCTCTCACCTTGAGCTGAACTTAAAGTCTTTGCAAGAAGAAAATAAAGACTAGAGTTGGAAACGATCAAGTTGGCCAGAAAGTTGGTTCAGATTTTTCTGTCGCATTTTAAGGAAAAACACAAATGAACTTTTGGGCCAACCCAGTATGTATTGAAGTGTGGATGGCATGCCCAAGCTTGAGAACAGAGCCCTTCAGCAAACACTGGGAAACTTTTTGTTCCAAGCATTTAGGAAATCTTTGTCTAACCATTAGTCCAACCATCAGACTCTCTAACTGAGCAGAGTGATCACACACAATAAATGATTTCCTTACAGTACACACAGACTTTAGAGAATTAGTTTCAGAAGGTGACTAAACCAGCAAACAACAGTAGCAGAAAGAGCAACCCCTAAGGAAAAGGAGGAGGGCTTTGATTTCCAGCTTTGACACGTTATATTATGTAAAATGCCCAATTTTGAACAAAAGAAATGTGAGCCATGCAAAGAAGCAAAAGGTATAGCCCACAAATGGCAAGAGAAGTCGTCAATAGAAAATGTCCCTGAAGAAACATAGTTGTTGCACTTAGGTAGAGTTTAAATCAACTGTCTTCAGTATGCTCAAGATCTAAAGGAAAGTGTGGACAAAGAACAAAGGACACCAGGAGACCTATGTATCACCAGATAGAAAACATCCATAAAGAGATAGGCATTCGAAATGTACAGCTGTAAACGTCCCTTTAAATACTTCTTTAGGTTCATCTCGAGTTTTGGTGAGTTGCACCAAAATGCTAATAGTAAGAGCAGGGGTTGAGTTTGGGATGTATTTGAAGGTGGAGTACACTGAACTTGCTGAAACATTGATTCTGGGTCTGAAGAGAAGGAGATAAGCCATGAAAGCACTTAAGATCTTTACTTATGCAATCTGGCTGATGGACATGCTCTTCAATAAGATGGGAAACACTGGGGATATTAATTTTGTGGGTAGAAATCAAGGGTCTTGTTTGGGACATTTTAAGATTTAGATGCTTATGAGATATAAATCTGGATGAAATCTAGATGTGATGCATGTGTGTGTGCTAAGTTGCTTAAGTTGTGTCCAACTCTTTGTGACCCTATGGGCTGTAGCCCACCAGGCTTCTCTGTCCATGAAATTCTCTAGGCAAGAATACTGGAGTGGGTTGACATGTCCTCCTCCAGGGGATCTTCCTGACCCGGGGATCAAACCTGCATCTTTTGTGTCTCCTGCATTGGCACGTGGGTTCTTTATCATTAGCGCCACCTGGGAAGCTCTAAGATACGAGAATTTTTAAAATTAATTTTTATTGGAGTATAGTTGCTTTGCAATGTTGTGTTAGTTTTTACTGTATAGCAAAATGCATCAGCTATACATATACATTTATACCCTCTTTTTTTGGATTTCCTTCCCAAGATGAGATAGGATTTAGAGATTGGATAAAAGATGAGGGAAAACTAACAAAGGAGGTTGACATGGAAAAGCCAGTAGGGTATCAGGAGAACCAAGGGACTAGAGAATCCTAAAAGTTAAGTGAAGAGACTGTTTCAAGAAGAAGACAGTGATGAACTGGGCCAAATATTGTTGATGAATCCTTAATAAAAGGAATGAAAACGGATCACTAAATTTGACAAGGTGAAAGTTGTTTCAATGGGGTGGATGGGGGTAAAAACCGAACTGGTATGGGAGGTGAGAAAATGAAGATAGTAAGTGTAGGCTACTCTTTTGAAGAGTTGAGCTAGAAAGGGAAGCAGAGGACTATGGGAATATCTAGGGGAGTATGGTAATCAGATCTAAACTGCTTTCCCATGATTCCCTGTGTGAGTACCAGAACTCCTCTGGAGTTCTGGCTGAATTTAGTGACTCACTTCTAAGAATAGAATGCGGCAGAACTTATGGGGTGTCACTTCTGGGAGATTAATTTACATCAAGGCTGTAGCTTCTCTCTCTTTCTCTCTGAACACTGGTGCCTGGGGAGGCAAGCTGCCATTCCAACTCGATGGAGAGGACCAGGTGGTATGGTCAGGAACTGAGGACCTCAGTCCAAGCGCCCACGAGAAAATGAAGCCGACCAGCAACTTAGTGACTAAGCATGAAGGAGAACCTTTCAGCTCCAGGAGACTTGGGACTATAGCCTTGGCCGACAGCTTGATGACAGCCTCCTGAGAGAACCTGATCTAAAGCCACCAACTTATTTGCTCCCAATTTCCTGATCCACAGGAACTGTGAGATAATCCCTATTGTTTTCAGCTGCCACGTTTGGGGGACTTTGTTACATGGCAACAGATAACAACTTTGGGGGTGGAGGAGTGGGGAGGATGAATGTATGTTTCCCAGTGTAAGAAGGGTTTCCTTTTTAACGGAGACCTTTTATAGCATGTTTCTTTTTTCTGTTTGTCACAGATCATTCTCATCAGCATACAGTGATGCAGTAGAGAGGGATGCTAATTAAAATCCTTGGGTAGGGATCCTGGACTAAGGCAGAAAGGTTGCTGTTACATAGGAAAAAAAGGATGAGGCACTGTGTTTGTGTATAATGTAGTGGGGTTAGTGGGTTTGGCAGTGGGAGGATGTGTAAATTCTCTTCTGATTGCTTCTCTTTTCTCGGTAAAAGAAGGAAGGTCACCACCTCAGAATGAAGAGAGACAGTGAAACTAAATTAGTGATATGCAGACTGAGGGACTTCACTTTCACGCATTGGAGAAGGAAATAGCAACCCACTCCAGTGTTCTTGCCTGGAGAATCCCAGGGACAGAGGAGCCTGTTGGGCTGCCATCTATGGGGTCTCACAGAGTCAGACATGACTGAAGCGACTTAGCAGCAGCAGCAGCATAACAATTAACCTATGGTGGAAAGGCAGTTCATAGAATTTGTGAACAATAAAACCATTGCCAGTACAGAGTAACTATGATTTCCTTCAGCTGTTGTCAAAATGCTCCTTCCTTCAAGCTTTTAGATTGTGCATCCCTCTCCCTAAACTGCATAAAGATCTAATAAATATAACTTTTACCACAGTCAAATAGAATGGCCACAGAAATTCCCAGGAAGTTTTCTTTGCAACATCTATCAGTGAGGACTATATACATAGACAATAAGGAGAAGACGCATTTGAGGATGTCAGAGAGGAACTTTGTCATTCAGAGATCACACTATTGAGGCAAACTCTGGGACTGGGACTAGGATCCCATGAGCTATGAAATTTAGGTCCACTTATGTCTGGTCAGGGTAATTTGAGCTAAGTAATCTGGCATCAATCAGAACTAGAGAACAGGAATTGGCTGGGTAGTCAGCTAAGAATTATCAGGGGTTACAAAATAATGAAAGAATTAGAAATCCACAGATACCAAAACAAAACCGTCTAAGAAGGTACATATATAGTGAGGCTTGGAATTGGCATTCTGATAGTCCCATCATTGCTAAATGAATAAATAAAACATGCCTCCATTCCAATCCACTGAGAAGTGCTCAGAGCATGATTTAAAATAATTGAGCAGTAATACAGTGAACCTGTACTGCAAATAGAAAGCTTCCAAGTGTAATCAGTTTCAGTGTCCAAGGTCTAACTACCATCCCTGAAAAGTTGACTATGAGATTCACTTTAACTTTGCAGGTGCTGATGGGAAACATTTCAGATATGTCTGCATATTTGGAAGAAAGTTTGAAGTGGATAATCATAATAACAGCAGTTTCATACTTGAGCTGACTTTCACACATGAACCAAAAATTTATTTTCTCTCCTAAGCTAAATCATAGATCAAGCCCAATGACGGAAGGATCTTCTGACTCCATCTGACATTTATTTTTACCCTTTTCTACATGGTGCATTGGGAAATCTTTGCACTTATATATAGCATGAGGTATCTGAAGTCCACATCTAAATAGTGGACATGATTCCCAAAAACATGATTTTGGTCCCCCAAAGTAGAAGTAAAAGGAGTACCTGATTACCTGTTCATCTGGTCTGTAACTAGATCCCACATACCACAGCTAAAAGTTTGCCTGCCATTAAGTAAAAGTCCCTGCTTGCCTCAACGAAGATCAAAGATCCTGTGTGTCGCACTAAGACCCGGTGTGGCCAAATAAATAAATATATTTTTTAAATATTGTGAATACTTATGTACATAAAGGTCTGCAAGATAGATCAAAAAGATCCACATAAAATAGAAAACAGTATGTTCCTAGAATTTATTATTATTCTATTAATATTAGAATAATATTCTATTAAAATCCTATTAATGATATTCTTTTAATATTCAGGGGTTTTTTTTCTGTGTGGGATAGTGTATATAATCTGATTGCAAAATTTGTCATGTCATATTTTTTTATTTTGCTGATATTTTCAAAACAGAGAATGAAAGGTAATTCCCTACTCCCCTTCCCTCCCCCTCCTCACCCTTACCCCAGGGTAGTGAGGGCTTTTGGTCCTGCAAGTCTGGTTCCCTTGGCCCAGGTAAGTCTTCATTTAATTAGTTAGTTTTGTGTATACTAATATAAGGGCTTCCCTGGTGGCTCAGACGGTAAAGAATCTGCCTGTTATGCAGGAGACACGAGTTAGATTCCTGGGTTGGGAAGATCCCCTGGAGAAGAGAATGGCAACCCATTCCAGTATTCTTGCCTGGAGAATTCCGTGGACAAAGGAACCTGGTGGGGTATAGTCCATGGAGTTGCAGAGTTAGACACAACTGACTAACTAACATACACATGCAGACACACACATATACTAATATAAATCTTAGGAGCACAGAACTGTAGTGGTAATAATCTTCAGATCATTACTATTGGGCTATTCATGGGCACTTGGGCTTCCATGGTAGCTCAGCTGGTAAAGAATCAGCCTGCAATACAGGAGACCTGGGTTCGATTCCTAGGTTGGGAAGATCCCCTGGAGAAGGGAATGGTTACCCATTCCAGTATACTTGAGCTTCCCTGGTGGCTCAGTTGGTAAAGAATCTGCCTGCAATGTGGGAGACCTGGGCTTGATCCCTGGGTTGGGAAGATCCCCTGGGAGAATGGAAAGGCTACCCACTCCAGTATTCTGGCCTGGAGGATTCTGGACTATACAGTCTATTGGGTCACAAAGAGTCGGACACAACTGAGCAACTTTCACTTTCAAAACATTATTATTATTATTTCCCCCTCAGTCCTATCCCTTTACTCCAATATAAAAAAGAAAATAGAGTGGGAAAATATTTATAAGTACACATTTAATCATAAGAATGATCAAGGAAAGGCAATTTGAGAAAGAAGTTGTAAAAAATTCAGTGAGTCCTAATGCTGGCTTCAGTGTGGCAGAACCAGTATTATCATATGTAGAAAATTTAACTGAAAATTTTAGAGCTCTCTTGGAAAGCAATTATAAAATATGCAATAAAATATTTATACCTTTTGACTAATTAATTCCACTTCTGGGAGTTATGCTTAGGAAATTTTTCGAAATATAGTAAATGTTATATGGATGAAAGTACTCCATATAGCAATACCTAAAACAGCCATCCTAAATGCCTGGCAACAGGGAAATGGGTAAAGAAAGTATGATGCATCCTTCTATTAGGATATTATGCATTCATTAAAATGATAAGTATAAAGGATAGATACTAGTACTTGAAAATATTTTGGCTTAAAATCAATATGATTCAAGCTATAAAAAAGAGATTCATGGAAAACTGTAAGAAAAAATACAAAAATGTTAGTAGTTATATTAGAGGGGAAAGGAGATTATGTATTTACAAAATCCCACCCTCCCCCCTATCTTTGGCTTCTCTTTTCATGGTTTCAGTTACTCACAGTCAACCATGGTCCAAAAAGATTAAATGGAAAATCCCAGAAGTAAGCAATTCATGACTTTTAAATTGAGTGCCATCTAGCAGTGTGATGAAACTTCCTGTGGTCCACTCACTCCTGGCCGGTGATTCATCCCTTTGTGTGGCTTACCTGCCTGTGTATGCTCCCCACCCTGTTAGTATAGGAAAATCATAGTGTTAACATATAGAGAGTTCAGCACAATGTCCAGTTTCAGGCATCCCCTGGGGATCTTGGAATGTATCCCTCATGGATAAGGGAGAACAACTGTACATGAATAAATGTAAGGAGTTTCTAACCTTGGTCCAAAATATATACAAAATTTGGAAACACATCTGAATCTGAGAAGACTTTCTTGTTTCTAAGATACTAGGCTATAATTTTAAAATTAGAGGACCATTTCTTAATGTATCCAGAACTTCTGGGCTTGTGTCATTACAGAGCAATTATTTTCAATCCTGGCTATTCATAAGAATGATCTGGGGAGTTTTCCCAAAAATGCTGATGCCCAGGCCCACCTCCAGAGGTTCTGATTAAATTGGTCTAGAGTGGACCTGAAATATCAAGGGTTTTGTTTGTGATATTTGTTTTGCTTTCCACTTTCTAGATGATACTATATAGCCGGGATCGAGATCCCCAGTCTCAAATTCTGAAAGCCCCTTTTCTTACAGAGTTTCAACAGTTACCACATCTCAGCTGCACTTAAAAAGGCATAAGATTTTTTCTTTTAATTAGTTAATTAATGTTTATGTTTGGCTGTGCTAGGTCTTCCTTGCTGCTCCCGGACCTTCTCTAGTTACAGAGAGTGGGGGCTACTCTTCGTCACAGTGCAGGGCTCCTCATTGCAGTGGCTTCTCTTGTGGAGTACGGAATCTAGGCGTGTGGGCTTCAGTAGTTGCGGCTCACAGGTTTTAGTGTGCAGGCTCGGTAGTCGTGACACACAGGCTTTATTTGCTCAGCAGCCTGTGGAATCTTCCTGGACCAGGCATCGAACTCATGTCCCCTGCATTGGCAGGTGGGTTCTTATCCACTGTGCCACCAGGGAAGTCCCAAAAGGCATAAGATTTTTAAGAAGAAAAATCTCAATCTGATGTGAATTTAAGTGAACCAATTTAACATCCTTTCTTCAAATTACACTCCTCCCTTAAAAATCTCATAAATAATAAAAACAGTGCCTTTACAGGATATGGGCTTCCTTTGTGGCTCAGCTGGTAAAAGAATTCGCCTACAGTGCAGGAGACCTGGGTTCGATCCCTGGGTTGGGAAGATCCCCTGGAGGAGGGAAAAGCTACCCACTCCAGTATTCTGGCCTGGAGAATTCCATGGACTATAAAATCCATGGGGTCACAAAGAGTTGGACATGACTGAGTGACTTTCACTTTACAGGATATAGGTGATAGACTGAATATTTGCACATTAAAAAAAAAAAAAGACTTAGGTATACTAAAAACCTGAGCTTCCCCAGTGGCTTAGTGGTACAGAATCCGCCTGCCAATGCAAGAGACATAAGAGACAGGTGTCCAATCCCTGGATTGGGAATATCCCCTGTAGGAGGGCATGGCAACCCACTCCAGTATTCTTGCTTGGAGAATCCCATGGACAGAGGAGCCTGGCTGGCTATAGTCCACAGGGTCGCAAAGAGTCAGATCAGACATTTCTGAAATGACTGAGCATGTACACATACTAAAAGCCTATTTAAGTCCACAGTTTAAATGTAGAAGTAGTGCCTGCTTGGACTCCCTTAATAGATATTTGGTATCTGCACTTGTCATTCTTCTTTGGCTGCCCTCTTTAGATGACCAAAGGCTGGGACTTCCTGGTGGTCCAGTGGTTAAGAATACACTTTCCAACGCAGGCGGATTCAATCCCTGGTTGGGGAATTAAGATCCCACATTCCGTGGGGCAACTAAGCCTGAGCACTGCAACTACTGAGCCTGAGCACCTCAACTAGAGAGTCCTGCCTCCCACAACTAAGACCCAGTGCAGCAAAAAGTAAAATAAATAAATAAATACTAAAAATTAAAAAAAGATGAGCAAAAGCTACAAGCAAGGGGCCAGGATTGTGATGGACTATGAAACTATGCAAGATCTGGGGATGAATGATTTCAAGAAGAAAAGACACAAAAGTACACAATAAAAAAGTACCCAATAGCTTTCTTCAAATACTTGCAGGGTTGTTACATGGAAGACAGACTGAGCAATGTCTGGATGTCTGGAACTTAGAGATTAGATTAGTTCCATATGGTCCTACATTCAAATACTAGGATGAATGGTTGAAGATAGATTTGGGGCTCAGCACAGACTTGAACTATTTAATAGGCTTGTTTAAAAGAGCACTGGACTGCTTCAGGAAACTGTGAGACACCCATCATTGAAAGGGTTCAAGAAGAGGGCTGAAGATGCCCCAGTGGCTCAGACCATAAAGAATCTGCCTGCAATGCTGGAGACCCGGGTTCGATCCCTGGATCATGACAATGCCCTGGAGAAAGGAATGGCAACTCACTCCAGCATTCTTCCCTGGAAAATCCCATGGACAGAGGAGCCTGGTGGGCTGCTGTCCATGAGGTCACAAAGAGTCGGAGACAACTGAATGACTAACACTTTCACTTTCAAAAAGAAGGAAACAATTATTCAACATGGATGTTCTATTGAAAACACACACTATACAGAGGATTCTGAAATGTAAATATAAATATTTTCTAATGTTCCTTTCAAACTTGAAAAGTTCTATGAATTGTTAATACTCCAAATTACCCTCCTTCCCAACTTAAGCTTCAGCCTATGTGGTTTTTGTATATTAAATTTCACTTCTATATCAAAAAGAAAAAAACACAAAATAGTGGTCCATAGTTCAACATCACTTTTTAGTAAATCTGTTGGGCTTTCCTTTTCAGTATTAAGTCACAGGGAAGGTTTATCTTTGTGTAAGTTTACATCAGGCAGAAATATGTTGCCAGATACCAGTCTCTGCATCTCCATGGCACTGCTGGTTATTACCTGTCCAACAGCCGTGCTCCTCTGCCACCTTGCTAACAGAACTCTGACTTTGTTCAGGATAGTAGCAACATGCCAAAGCTGCTCCAATCTAAACCAAGCATGGTAACCCCATTGCTCTCTTGCCAGTGATTGGTTTCCAGTTGAACATGTGACCCAATTTTGTCTTAAAAAAAAGTAAGAGGAATTCTTCCAAGGGGAGAATTCTGTGCTTCTGTGAAAGGTTTCCTCTCTGAAGAAGAACAGAGGATGCAAAAAGAGAAAGTATCTTCTTCCCACTTTTTGACAGGTCCTCTGACAATGTGATCCTTTGAGCTGTGATAGCTATCTTGCAACCATGAGGGGGAAGCCAAAATAATTGCAGAGAAATCAACGGAGACTCCTGCATTATAGACCCCAGCAGAAGGCTAACTATGGAGCTCTATCAAGTGAGACAATAAATCCCTATTGTTTTAAGTCATTTTTAGTCAGGTTACTTGCAACCTACATATCCTAGTTAGGGTCCCAGAAGAATTCAAGTTGAATGAACTGCAGAAACTATGTGACAAACACACACACACACACACACATATATATATGGGAGAAACTTCTATACTTGGATGGTAGCATAATTAATTAGCCATAGTGGAATGTAGATTTTGTCTGTCAATATCTATGTCTATTTATCTATTTTTCTATCATCTATCTACCTATCTATAATTTGGTAGCTATAGCAACAAAGTTAAGAGAAACAGCCTTTCTCAGTGTAAACAGTCTGGCTTAATGATCAATTTGAGTCATTTTTAGCACTCATCCCTGATTGTCTCAGCCATAAACCTGCTGTGTGATCTTCATCCAATCACCTGCGAGTTAAAATTGCATTGGCCAATAGTAATTACAGAAAAACCTGAACAGTTTAGCCAACCCAATACATGAACACTATGTTACAAGAGGAGGAATCACTGACCTTGAGTAAGAAATCCAAGGCCGTGTGGCTAGAAACTGGTGAGGGCAGCAAGGGATAAAATCAAACCTCATGGGATCTGATCCCTAAACCCTTGTTTCTAATAAGGACACCATACTATCCCCCATACTGAAAGGTAGCATGATAAAGGTAAGGAATGAGAGATATGATCAATAAATATGAGACAAGGAGGATGTTCTAAGCTTGGTAGAACCAGTGGCAGTGATTAAAATGGGTTTCCCTGGAGTTCCAAGTATCAGAAAAGCAAAGCTTCTAAATAGAGCCAACACACTAGGTCCAAGACTTGCAATTAAGTGAGAGAGCAGTAAAGAGGATGTTGCAGGGAGGAAGCCAACTCTGACTCTATGTTGGAAACTGTTTCTATGACTTGCTTTTATTATTATAATCATACTCAATGGTTGGTCTGGAGGACCCTGCTCCCCTCAGTCAGTTCAGTTCAGTCGCTCAGTCGTGTCTGACTCTTTGCAACCCCATGAATCGCAACACACCAGGCCTCCCTGTCCATCACCAACTCCCGGAGTTTACTCAAACGCATGTCCATTGATTGAGTCAGTGATGCCATCCAACCATCTCGTCTTCTGTCGTCCCCTTCTCCTCCTGCCTTCAATCTTTCCCAACATCAGGGTCTTTTCAAATGAGTCAGCTCTGCACATTAGGTGACCAAAGTATTGGAGTTTCAGCATCAGTCCTTCCAATGAATATTCAGGACTGATTTCCTTTAGGATGGACTGGTTGGATCTCCTTGCAGTCCAAGGGACTCTCAAGAGTCTTCTCCAACACCACTGTTCAAAAGCATCAATTCTTCGGTGCTCAGCTTCTTTATAGTCCGACTCTCACACTCATACATGACTACTGGAAAAACCATAGCTTTAACTAGATGGACTTTTGTCCCTGCTATGACTAGACAGACCTGCTCCCTTGCTTGACTGTAAAGTGCCTTTGTTCAGCTCCTGGAGAGATAGTTTGTCCCTGCCCACCTGTGAATAAAAGAGATTAACACACACCTTCTGAAGGCTGGTCATTCCCTTGGAGATGTTTTGCAAAACTGAAGACTCTTTCACTTTACTTCCCCACTGCATCTCCCTCTCTATTCTGCTTTTTGACTTTAGTTCCTCATTGCTTCTCTCTCTCAGATCAGAGATAACAACCTGGCATCCAGACCCCAATAAGATGGTTATTTTGAGGCACTAGCTTGCCATCTTCTCAGTCTGCTGGCTCTTCCTTGCCTCAACACCTTGTCTCTCGGATTCATTGGCCTATTGTGCGGTGAGCAGAGTGAGCTTGGACTTGATAACAAGGAAACACAATGTCTTATGAAAGAGTGAAAATGCCTTTTTCTTCAACTTTCATGGATTTCTACTCATCACTAGAAACAGTTGTTTCAGTGTGCTAAATGGGAGTAGTAACCTGGTTCCTCTCACTCTGTCATATTTAAAAAGCCAACTTTTGATGAGAAAATGATGGACTGTTTTTTCTCCTTCTCCCTAGAATCCTCTGACTTCTTGCCTTTTCTATTTAGAATTCCAAATATTTCAGGAATAGTTTTGCAATAACAATTTTTTGCGAACTCTTTTTGAACTGAAGGAGGAAACAGAGCTGGACTCCATCTTAGGCCAGGCTGTAAACATTAGGCTACATGCATGGTCATCCTCCCAGTGGACGCTGAACTTTGTACCCAGTGTCTATAGAAATGGCATACCAATGGAAAACCAGACCCCAGGATAAAAGAGCCTCAGGACTTGTACTTGGACTCTCCGTTGCCTAAAAGAATATGCTAATTACTTCTGTAACAGAACAAAGTGGTAAATTCCATTATGTTTATCAGGATATGACCACAGGCCTACTGATAAATATCCACTGTTTATCTCATCTCGTGACACATGAATCATGGGTTAACTTTGATCGTATCTCTCTTTTACCTTGTCCAGACTAGTTTCAAGGAATCTGGGGAGGTGGGTTTGAGCAAGTACACTTAGGGTTTATAAGGTTTTCACAAAAACTGGTTGGGGTCCTTGGCTAAGAGGAGACTCTGCCTTGGCCCCACCGGTGTAACAAACTGCACTCCACTATCTGCATTGTCCTTCTGAGTGAGTTTGTTTCCGGGAACGCATAGCTACAACAGAACATTTTAGAAATACTCATTTAGTTATGGGTTATGGTAAAGTTCATTTAAAGAATACCATTCAATTCCTTGGTGCAAATTGCCTAACACCAATATCAATGATATTGCCTAGAAAGTGAAACATTTTACTTGCATGTAGAAGAAAAGCCATTTAGGTAGGTTGTAGGTAGGAGTGAAGGTGTGTAGGTGCTAGGGTTAATGCATTTTCATGTGCCCGATGGACAGTGAGGCCAAACTGAAAATTCAGAGTTTGGAGCAGAGAAAGGTTTACTGCAGAGCCATGCAAGGAGACAGGTGACTCATGCCCTAAAAAGCCCCAACTCACTGAAGGGTTTTGGCAAAGCACTGTTAAAAGCCCCATGAGAGAGTGGGGTTGCAGGGTCTGCTATCAGCTTGTGCGCCAGTCTCTGAACGGCTGATGGTGAGGTCACAGGGGTTAACATTATCAGTCCTTAGGGTCCAGGAGGCTTGGGGCTATGTGCTCATTGCCATCAAGTAGTTAAACATCTTCCATTTGTTGGAGATGGGGAGGTTTTTACATCTTCAAAGCAACTCAGGAAAGGTGCATCAAATTCTATTATAGGTATTTCAGATAGGAGCTAAAGCAGAGGATATGGGGGAAGGCCATACTAGTCTCTGCTACCAAACTTAACTCAGTGAATAAGTTGGGAAAAATAACACAGCCTCTCTGAGCCTCTGGATCCTCACATGGAAAATGAGGGTGCTAATACATGTGCTATTATGAACTTTTCGGTACTGTTCTAAGATCATGAGAAGCCATAGATTTGAAATTCTTTTGAAAGCATAAAGGCATTCTATACACAGTATTTTTTTATTGCTATTCATCTAAACATTCAGAAATATCAAATTTTCATTAATCCAAACTGGCCTCTTAAATATTTCAGGTATGTGTGTATTCAAGATGAAATCGAACGGAACTGTGTATTGCTTTGAAGTCACAGCTGCATTTTTTTTTTGGCGGGGGGAGGGGGCTTCACTGATAGCTCAGTTGGTAAAGAATCTGCCTGCTTGCAATGCAGGAGACCCTGGTTCCATTCCTGTATCAGGAAGATACAGGAAGAAGAGATAGGCTACCCACTCCAGTATTCCTGGGCTTCCCTTGTGACTAAGCTGGTAAAGAATCGGCCTGCAGTGCGGAAGACCTGGGTTCGATCCCTGAGTTGGGAAGATCCCCTGGAGAAGGGAAAAGCTACCCACTCCAGTATTCTGGCCTGAGAATTTTACAGTGAACTTTCACTTTTAGCTTTCTTTCAGCTGCATTTTTAGGCTGAGAGATGGGGAAGGAAATGGGGGTGGCAGTGCTTATAGAATTGGAGGCAATAAATACCTTCTGAATAGGAGAGATTATATGGAAAAATGAGTCATCATTAGACAACTAGTGCATTCCCGGGGAAGTCTATTAGTAACTATTCTCTAAAAGCCCACAAGGAAACCCTAGAAGGGTGTGTATCAGAATGACAATAATGTATTCACATAATTTTGCAGAAAATCATGATGGTGTCAGAAAGAGATGATCTTTTTCTTTAGTTTCATCTCCATTAGAGACAGAGCCAGTCGGATTCCATGAAGCTGAGATTTATCTGCTGCTTAGGTGCCTAACAAGACACTAAATGCCAGAAAGATTTTTGTGAAAGAATTACGAAATCGTTTTTAGTTTCTGCTAGCTAACGTCAAAGCTTAGGCAGAATAGGCCTTAGGGAGTGTGAAGGATTGACAGGTCTATAGCGGCAGTGCAGGGGTTCAGGGAGTCTGTTTCATTAAAAACTGGCTTATTAGTAAAAGCACCACCACTCTTATAACTTGACCATGTATTTACATTAGCTGATACCTTTGCTCATGGTCAGCCCATTAGCCTTGATTAGCATAAAGGAATCTCAATAAAAATTTGCTTAACTGTAGAGTGACTCACTCCTAATGGTTGTGATTTTATGCAATTACCAAATAGGCATTTGAGAAAATTTCTGAGCCCAATTTAGAGCTAAGGGATAGTAGAAGCAGTAGATGCTCTGATTCTTCTTTCTTCACAGAGAGAAAATAGTTGCTCCACAAATGAGCACAGGATTTTACCATCATGGGATTTTGCAATGGTGTCCTCTGTAGGCTGGGTATTGTACATTTCATTGTCTTATAAAAATGCTGGAAAGAGTGATTTTAAGACTCTGGTGTATGATCCTAGGTTACATATTTAGTCTTAGAAAATCTTAGTTTTCTCTTCTGTAAAATTTGGAAATAGGTTTAGATAATATCCAGACATTCTCCAAGCTAAAAAAAAGAATGTGATACTGGCCTTCAGGATTGTTCAGGTTTGTGAAGTTGGGTAAGAATAATTCAGAGACACACAGAAAACTGAATCATAACTCCTCTCTAGAGTGACATCATTATTTTTGAATGATAGTTTTTACATTTTTCCATTTGCTCCATTTCAAACATAAAACCGCATAACTTAACGATACATTTGAACGATACATACATAACACACATAAGGTATTGGAATTAAAAGCAAATATGTAAATCAAAAGAAGTTTATTTGGGTTGGCCCCAAAAATGATTCAGGTTTTCCCATAGCATCTTTTGGAAAAACCCGAGCTAACTTTTTGGTGAACCCCAAATTTTGACATGTTCAAGCAAATTATATTAAGAGAAACTTTCAGTGACCTTCTAAGAATGATTCACTTCCCAATCTCTATAAGAGCCACATGTAACCAGACATCCTATCCATCCATTTTACTACCACTTTAGCCAAACATTTTAGAGTGGTGTTTTCTTAAATTTTATTTTTAAATTAATTTTATTGGAGTGTAGTTGCTTTACAATGTTGTGTTGATTTCTTCTGTACAGCAAAGTGAATCAGCTGTATATATACATATATCCCCTGTTTTTCGGATTTCCTTTCCATTTAGGTCACCACAGAGTACTGAGTAGAGTTCCTTGTGCTATACAATAGGTTCTCATTAGTTAACTATTTTATACACAGTATTGATAGTGTACATATGTCAATCTCAATCTCCCAATTCATCCCACGCCCTCCTTCCCCCCTTGGTGTCCATATGTTTGTTCTTTACAAGGAGTGGTGTTTTAATTTATTATAAGTAATTTTAAATAGCCAAAACGTTTTAACACTCATTCAGGATTTTAAAAATCATATTCTGTGAAAAAAATTTTCAAATTTTATTTTACATTTATTTGAATCTTCAGTCTTTATGCTGCTGCTGCTGCTAAGTCGCTTCAGTCGTGTCCGACTCTGTGCGACCCCATAGATGGCAGCCCACCAGGCTCCCCCATCCCTGGGATTCTCCAGGCAAGAACACTGGAGTGGGTTGCCATTTCCTTCTGCAATGCATGAAAGTGAAAAGTGAAAGTGAAGTCGCTCAGTCGTGTCCGACTCTTAGCGACCCCATGGATTGCAGCCTACCAGGCTCCTGCATCCATGGGATTTTCCAGGCAAGAGTACTGAAGTGGGGTGCCATTGCCAGTCTTTATACAACCCTGCAAAAAGAAATCTTCATATAATTTTAAAAACAAGAAATAAAACACACTAGCATCAAGAGATGGCAACCCACCCCAGTGTTCTTGCCTGGAGAATCCCAAGGACGGGGGAGCCTGGTGGGCTGCCGTCTATGGGGTCGCATAGAGTTGGACACGACTGAAGTGACTTAGCAGCAGCAGCAGCAGCATAAAGATAAACACAATATAAAATCTACAGTGGGGATACACTTTTCCATACATTATAAAGCTTGAAAGCAAATAGTTTCATTGCAAAGTGAAAAGACTTTGTAGTTTCATTATGAAGGAACAATGGTCAGAGTGATTTTATTAACACATGCTATGTCAAACGTGGGATCTCTGTACAGTTATTTTTTTCATGCAGTTGCCTTAATTTCCCTATAGGTGTAATCTAACTTTCAGGGTGATTTTACCCAAAATATAGTAACAACTACAAGGTGATTCCCATAGACCAAGAGGGCAGAACTGATTCTGTGTGTGCTTGCTAAGTCACTTCAGTCACTTCAGTCTGTGTGACCCCATGGACTGTAGCCCGCCAGGCTCCTCTGTCCATGGGATTCTCCAGGCAAGAATCCAGGAGTGGGTTGCCATTCCCTTCTCCAGGGGATCTTCCTGACCCAGGGATTGAACCCATGTCTCCTGTGTATCCTGCATTGGCAGGTGGATTCTTACCAGTGAGCCACCTGGGAAGCCCCAGAACTGATTCTACGGCCTTATATATTCTATAACATTTGGGCTCCTAACAATATTTCAGAAAAGACCTCAGAGTCACGATTCAGAAATCCAGAGCCAAAGCAACCTTAGCCTCCAGAGACGATCTTCGGAAATGACCAGACTCTGTTGCTCCCAGAATGTTGAGGCAGGTTGGAAAAGGTTGAGCACAGGTTGGAAAAGAATTTCCAGACAAGGGCATTTCAGAAAGGTGTGAGTTTATTAAGAACAAATAGCAGAGATAAAATGGGCTCTGAGAAGGCAGTGGGCCAACCTCCTGACAGACCAGGGAAAGCTGAAAGCGTTCATGGGTCAGTAACCAATCTTTATAACCTCAAGACAGGGACAATTCCTGCTGGAAAGTTTGCGTTAGGTGACTGGTTGGGGCGCTATAAGGTGTTTACTGGAGTGCACGTTTTTGCCTAATTGGGAATCAGGAAGCTTGTTAGTAATTATCAGGGGGCTTTTGGCAATGGGTACAAAGCGGGTCAGTCAGCTTTTGAGGTGACCTTGGTTTTGGGCTCCGCTTCTGTGGTCTTGGCGCAAGGCTTGCACCTGTGGCCTTGGAGGCAGGACTCAACACAGAGCCAATTCCCTGCCTGTCACACTCCTTCCTTCTGCTTCTGGGGCAAGCTGCCGATCCTCTGTTTCAGAGATCTGGGATAAACACACAAAAATGAGACCATTTTCCCTTGTATGTCAGGAATCCATGCCCACCTCCCTAGAGTGACAATGAAGTGGGAGGAATTACTGATCTCTATGAAGCAATAACATAAAAGAAAAAAAAGGCCCAGGTGAGATACCATCATACCATACATGATAAGAGAATGGTAGCTCAAAATAGAGAATTTTTCTGATACATTCAGTTTTAAAAGGGTTTCAGGAGAGCATGTCTTTTGCAGCCGCATAGTTTCCCTCTAAAATGCCGATGAAGGCACATAAAAATGAAAGCTCGGCAGCAGTGAAAAGTCAGATTGAGAGACAACTGACTGACAGACTCTGGGAAGAATTTTTATGATTATAAGACTGACTGACTTCCCTGGTGGTCCAGTGGTTAAGACTCGACACTCTCAAGGCAGGGGGTCTGGGTTCCATCCCTGGTTGGGGGACTAAGTCCTTCAAATGGCATAGCCAAACAAACAAACAAACAAACAAAAAAAGACTGATTGAGCTCAGAAAAAAAAGATCACTTCCCCATTAGTGCCCACTTCTCCCTGTCTCCCCATGTAGCAGAGCAGCCTGGTCTCTCATTTACTACTTGGCGCTCAGCACAGAAATTCCAGGTCTGTACAGACCTGAAAATTGGGACAAGCAAGTGTTTGTCTATTGTAAGACCCCTGTGCTTTGAAGTGACCAATAAACTATTCCACAATACCAGACCTCTTTACTTAATAAATAAAATAATATTTACTTGGATTTATATTTACAAAAGGGATATGTGTTCTCAGTGGAATTTTTTAAAAAAAGAGTAAAGTGATTCCTAATGTTGCTATCCAGCATATTAAAAAGCAGAAACATTACTTTGTCAACAAAGGTTCGTCTAGTCAAGGCTATGGTTTTTCCAGTAGTCATGTACGGATGTGAGAGTTGGACTATAAAGAAAGCTGAGTGCCAAAGAATTGATGTTTTTAAACAATGGTGTTGGAGAAGACTCTTGAGAGTCCCTTGGATAGCAAGGAGATCCAACCAGTCCATCCTAAAGGAGATCAGTCCTGAGTGTTCATTGGAAGGACTGATGTTGAAGCTGAAACTCTAATATTTTGGCCACTTGATGTGGAGAGCTGAGTCATTTGAAAAGACCCTGATGCTGGGAAAGATTGAAGGCAGGAAGAGAAGGGGACAACAGGATAATATGGTTGGATGGCATCACCGACTCAATGGACATGAATTTGGGTAAACTCCAGAAGTTGGTGATGGACAGGGAGGCCTGGAATGCTGCGGTTCATGGGGTCGCAAAGAGTCAGACACGACTGAGCGACTGAACTGAACTGAATGTCACTGTCCAGAGATAACTATTATTTGCTTGAGACTGGATGGTTCAGTGCCTAAGTTGTGTCTGACTCTTTGTTACCCCATGGACTGTAGCCTGCCAGGCTCCTCTGTCCATGGGATTTTCCAGGCAAGAATACTGGAGTGGGTTGACATTTCCTTCTCCACTGAGAATGGAACAGTTCAGTTTAGTCACTCAGTTGTGTCCGACTCTTTGCGACCCCATGGACTACAGCACGCCAGGCTTCCCTGTCCATCACCAGCTCATGGAGCTTGTTCAAACTCATGTCCATTGAGTCAGTGATGCCATCCAACCATGGATAGCCTTTCATTTTTATGTATTACTTTATTTTTACAAAAATAAGAAGATGGTAGATAAATAAGATTTTGTAACTTGTTTTTAAATTTAAAATGACATAATTCATGTAGTTAAATTGTTTAGAACCTGAATGTTAATAAATATGTATATACATACTGAATAAATATACCCCATTATTATATATAATATTGTATATATTATATTCCATTATTCCCTTCAATGCATGCACCCCACATATTTTTAACCAGTCTTCCACTGTTGGACATTAAGGATGTTTACTGTTTTTCTCTATTGTTAATAATATTCTGTTGAACACGTGTAGGTTTTAATATATATCCATGTATATTTTTCTTAGGATGCGGTTTTTAGAAGTGGAATTTCTGGGTCAAAAGAAATGTTTAGTTTTTCATTTTAAACAATATTCAGATGTATTAAACAAATTTTTAAAAGTATACTGGGACTTCCCTGGCAATTCAGTGGTTAGGACTCCATGCTTCCACTACAAAGGGCTGGGGTTCCATCCCTGGTTGGGGAACTAAGATCCTGCAAGCCATGGGTATGGCCAAAAAAAAAACGTATAGAACGTTTAATCTTCTTCAGCTTTAAGGTTTATGTTGCTCCTGATTTTGGCATGTAATTGAACTTTCCAATCTGCTCACACTTGCTGAATTGATTCCACTATGAACTCTAAGATGTCATTTTCCTCTTGCAAATTTTTCTTTGCTTCTTCTAACATTTATGATGTTTCTTCTTGAAAATGGTGAAAGCATCACCAATGGGATAAGGTGTCATTAGGCCGTCATCCACCAGCCTGATGTCATCACAAGCATCTTCTACAGTTTGGAATTGTTTCTTTACCCCTTCTTTTTCTTCCTTTAGTTCTGGGCTTTAGTCAGTCTGCGCAAATGTATTATCTCTTGTTGATCTTCAAAAGTAATAGTGACATCTTTTGTAAGGTCCAGTGAACTAGTAGCACTCACTCCATGAATCTGTGAAGATTAAATGTAATAATCCAGGTGAAGTGCCCATCTTGATGATCAATGCAGTCAAAGGGACCTTTGGCTTTGCAGATCCTAAGGGCAAGAATTGTGGGGTCCTTGGTTGTGGGGTCCTCAGACTCCCCAGGAGTACTCTCAGCCAAAGAAAAGGTGATCTAAGGCCCACTGAGATGGTGCTCCATTTTGGTTGACTGGGGACCTTATCCCACACTGGGCCTCAGCTGCGTATTGTTAGCATCCCACGCCCCCCAGCACCCCGTGGCCAAACCCCAGGCTCTGCCTAAGAGCCCAGGACACCAAGTTCTTCATTCCCCCAGGAATGCTTATTTTTAATCCCTTTGAGGTATAATGCCAAACAGCCACAAGAAAGATGATACCATTTATTAGCAGTGTCTGAGAGTGCCTGGGTTCATGGGTTACCACTAATCCTGAATATCATTATCTCTTTTTATCTCCTAGGTGAAAACTTTTCTGTTTAAATTTTGTTCGTTTCATTACTGTTTGGTGTTGACTGTTTGGCATACATTTATTAGTCATTAGTGTGAACAGTATTTGCATACCTTTTGCCCATTTTTCTGCTACCAGGTGTTTATTTTAGTTCTCTTAGTATGTATTGTCTCTTCATCTGTGTGTCTATTAATCTTTTGTCTGTTATATGGATTGCAAATTTTTTTCCAGTTTATAATTCACCTTTTAATTTTGTTTATGATGTTTTTCTGCTATTTAGAAGTTTTAAAATGTTCCTATAAGCTGTGTATGACTTGCTTTCCTCCCTTGAACCTGATATGACCAAAATGGAATCCTTGATCTAAGTTGGGTTAATTTGACTTTTTCCCCCAAGAACTTGACTTTGAAACACTGAGACACTGGGTCATTTACATGATTGAAGAAGGCACTTAGAATAGAATGCTGGCATGGAGTTGCCACCATGATATTTCCACAGCCTCACGAAAGTAATTGATATGGAAGAGGGAAATCTAAAGGATTTCAGAGAAGGCCACTTTGTCACTATAAGAATTAAACATATGTATAGAGAAAAGACAAAAGAGTGAAATGACAGGAGCGATTTTGGACTGCAGGATACCAGACCTCAGACTGAACTGAGGTCTGAAGTAAGGTTCTATACTGAAAATAAGGAAATTGGTTGCAAGTTTTCATATTGAACACTGAGAGCCCACAACCCTATTTTCTCTGTTGGCTCCCAAAACAGGGGCCCTAAAGATTAGAGATGAGAGAAATCTTCTCTGTGAAAACTGGCCCTAAACAAAATGCTGCACACACACACACACACACACACACACAAGCACGTACATTTAGGTGTCTCCCACTGAAAGAAGTTCCTGATTTATGATGTATTTCACATACAGAAAATCTTATTTCCCAAATATAGAAATTCCAGTGAGATTTTTAGTAACACAATAATAAATATGAATGGATAGCAAATAATCACACATATTTAAGCAAAGACTGCAATATTAAGCGATTCCTGGGTTGGGAAGTTCCCCTGGAGAAGGAATAGGCTACCCATTTCAGTATTCTTGGGCCACTTGGTGGCTCAGATGGTAAAGAATCCACCTGCAGTGTGGGAGAACTGGGTTTGATCCCTGGGTCGTCGGGAAGATCCCCTGGAGGAGGGCATGGCAAACCTTTCCAGTATTCTTGCCTGGAGAATCCCCATAGACAGAGGAGCCTTGCGAGCTACAGTCCATGGGGTTGCAAAGAGTCGGACACAACTGAATGACTAAGCACTAATATTAACAATAGAGTTCAAAATGAACAAAAGTAAAGAACTTGGAGGAAATAGAGATGATGCAAGGAATAAAAATAAAACTTTAAATGACACTGTAATTTATATCCTCTGAGAATCAGAGAAAATCCCATCACTGAACATGAACAGGATGCTATTTTAAAGGAATATTCTGAAAACAAGGTAGAGCTCTTGGAAATTAAATATGTAATTGCTGATGTGAAAATTTAATGAAAGATTGGAAGATAAATTTGAGCAAATCTCAGTGAAATAGAAGAAAAAGGGGAAAAGGGAATAAAGGGAATACAAGGGAATAAAGACAAAAAAATTAGACAATCATTACAAGAAGCCAAACATCCTACTAACTACAGTTTTAGAAATAAAGAATAGTGAAGTCATAGACAAGGAAATTATAAAGTGTATGACACAACTTCCTGGAACTGAAGGATATGAGTTTCTAGATCAAAGAACCCACTAAGTGTTCAGCACAATAAATTGGAAAAATTATCCATACTAGGTACATCATCATGAAATTATACAAAACCAGAGCTAAAGATTGAATGCTAAATGTTCCATGGAGAAAAAAAATTGGTCACATATAAGAGAACAGGAATCAAAATGGCATTGAGCTCCTTAAAAATAACAGTAGAACTAGGAAACAATGGAGATGGCATCCACTTTTAAAATTGGCAGCTAGACAATCAGAATAATCTATAGAGTACATCTAAAAAGTCGGATGCAATATAAAAGTCATATTAATGAAGCACAAAAGAACTAGAGAAAAATCCATATTCTAGGAGAAGAGGAGAATGAAGAGGGAATCCCAACATTCAGAGTGACTTTGGTTCTGAGCGTATTTTCTACTCTGAAAGAAACAGCCATAAAATTGATCTGCATTTTGGGTAATACCTTGGGATGAAGAGAAAGAAAGTGAAAGAGTCATGTCAGACTCTTTGCAACCCCGTGGACAGTAGTCCACCAGGTTCCTCTATACATGTGATTCTCCAGGCAAGAGTGCTGGAGCAGGCTGCCATTTCCTTCTCCAAGGGATCTTCCTGACCCAGGGATTGAACTTGGGTCTCCTGCATTGCAGGCAGATTCTTTACCATCTGAGCCACCCAAGGCCTATGGGATGAGGAGGAGGATGATCAAATCCCAGGATCCTCCTAGGGGGAAAGATTGAATAAATTACCACCCACTCTAATTCTTGGGTTAAAGGTGAATTAGAAGTAAATTGGACCATAAATGGTCCTGGGTGGTCTGCACAAACCTTAAATATCTATTAAGGTATTCCTGGAAAAGCAGTGCCCACAGGCTCCTGCTGTAAGCAAACAAAAAGTCTTCCATAGGAGAAAGCTATCATTCTAGGCTTCATGTAATTCCTGCTAACAACATTTCTTATCAAATATTGAGAAAACAGGCAACTGTAACTAGATACATAAGGAAACAGGACACTAAGAACAGGAATCAACAGAAACCACAGGCAATAGAAACATATCACATGTGATAGGCAAAATTCTATGAACACAGCCCCTTAGAGGTCCCCCAAATTCTGTCCCCAGCTATTCAATCAAACATTAATCTAGGTGCTGCTGTAGAGGGATTTTGCAGATATAATTAAGGTCTTAAATCAGTTGACTTTAAGATAGGGAGATTATCCTCTGTGGGCCTGAATTAATCAGACCCACAGAGGACAATTTATAGGACTCTTTCTGTTGAAGGGATTTGAAGCATGCATGAGCGGGATTTGGCACAGGGAAAATCTCTGTTGCTGGCTTTGAAGGTGAAGAAAGCCACATGGCCAGGAATGCACAGTATCTGGGAACAAGTGTGCTCCCCAGCTGACAGTAAACACTAAAAGAGCCAACTCAATCCTATACAACAGCAAGAAATGTAATTCTGCCGCAACAACGTCAACTTGGAAGAGACTCTCAGCTGCAGATGAGAATGCAGCCTGCCCAGATCCTTGATTTTAGCTTTGTGAAACACCAAGCAAAGAATTCTGCCTGAATTTCTGACAGGCAGAACTGTGGGCTAGTAATTGGTTGTGGATTTAAGTGACTAAATTTGCAGTAATTTGTTATGCAACAATAGGAAAATCATAATCAAGAAAGACCTGAGAAATTGGAACAATCTGTAATCAACTATAAAAGAGCTATGCTTGCTGTATTTAAAGAAATAAAAGAAAAGCTTTAAAAGATCAGCACGAAACATGAAGCCATGAAATTTGTCACAGAGTTCTACAGTCATCCATGGTAGAGTGATCAAGATGGGATTTACTCTTCTGGCTTAAGCAACTAGAAAACTGGATAAAATAAACAAATCAGCTTTTCAGGCTGGACAACAGGAAGCATAGGACTATTATCACAAGGAGAAAAGAAATAAATGAGGCGATCCCTCAAATTGCTCCAACGTATGGCTGGGAGGTTTTTCTAAGCTACAATGCAGAGGGAAGTGGGAGCCAAACACAGCCTTGTGGTGTTGCTGAATTGAAAAGCTAAAGAACAAGATTCAGGGAGGCCAGTGCAGCTGGTAATCATGGGATAGAGTAGCAGAGAGGAGAAAGCTGCAGAAAGAAAACTCCAGAGATCTGTAAAGGTGTTCCCTTGAGCTCTCAGCTTATTATTCCTGTGCATGCATGAGAGGAAACTACCAGGCACAGGAAATAGAATCACGTAAAGCACTAGGCTGAACAATTTCCAAAGCTCCCGTAGGGATGGGAATATTCTGTGCTCTCACCAGCCAGAGTGAAAAACTTTATCACACAAAGGACATAGGTTAGGGTTGTCAGGAAGATAGTACCATGGTAGAGGAGATATATTAGCTCTTGAGTCAGGGACACTCCAAGAAGGCTTAAAGGCTCCTTGACATTGGTCTTGGCAATTATTTTTTTTTATATGACAGCAAAAGTGCAAGCAACAAATGCAAAAATGAACAAGTGGGATGACATAAAACTAAAGAGCTTCTGGAAAAAAAAAAAGAAACAATCAGCAAAATGAAAAGGCAACCTATGGAATGGGAGAAAAATATTTGCAAACCATCTATTTGATAAGGGGTTAATATCCAAAATATGGAAGGAACTCATACAACTCAACAACAAAAACAAAAAAACCCCAATGAATCTGATTTTAAATGGGCAAAGGACTCAAATAAATGTTTTTCTAAAGAAGATGTACAAATGGCTGACGAGTATGTGAAAAGTTGTTCAACATCACTAATATTCAGGGAAATGCAAATCAACACAATGAGGTATGACCTTATACCCATTTGAGTGGCTATTGTCAAAAGGCAAAATGTAAGTGCTGATGAAGCTGTGGATGTGAAGAAAAGGGAACCCTTCAACACTGTTGGTGGAAATGTAAATTTGCACAGCCACTATGGGAAACAGTATGGAGATTCCTCAAAAAAACTAAAAATAAATATACCATATGATCCAGCAATCCCAATTCCAGGTGTACATCTTAAGGATATGAAACCACTATCTGAAAGAGATATCCATACCCCCATGTTCATTGCAGCATTATTCACAATGGCCAAAACTTACAAACAACCTAAATGTCCCCTGATGGATGAATGGATAAGTAGAATGTGAGATATACAAAATGTGAGACACACACATACACACAAGAATATTATTCAACCATGAAACAGAAGGAAATCCTGCTATTTGTGACAACATGATGGACCTTGAGGGCATTTTGCCAAGAGAAATAAGACAAAGAAGGACAAATACTGTGTAGTCTTACTAATATGCAGAATCTAAAACGCTGAACTTATAGAGAATAGAGTGGTGGTTGCAGGAGCTAGAGGGTAGGGGAAATGGGAAGATGTTGGTCGAAGGGTACAAACTCTCAACTAAATAAAATATGAATAGCTCTGGTGATCTGATATACAGAATGGTGACTATAATTAGCAATACTGTATTATATACTTGAGAATTGCTGAGACTAGGTTGTAAATATTCTCCCCACAGAAAATAAGTGTGTAATTATACGAGGGGATGGAGGTGTTAACCTTATTGTGATATCTTGCAATATATATGTGTATCAAGTCATCACATTGTAAACCTTGAACTCACATATGTTATGTGTCAATAATATCTCAATAAAGCTGTGGGGGGGAATGTAAAAAATATAGTTTAAACAGACAAACAAAACAACATATGCTGTCTACAAAAGATGAATTTTAAATGAATATTCACAAATAGGCTGAAAGTTAAAAGATGGAAAACAATATATAAATAATACTATAAGAAATCGGGATTGATTATACCAATAAAATTCAAGACAGTTTTATTAGTGAGAAAGATGGGCATTTCTTAATGATAATAGACAATATCTTAGGAGAAAATAAGAATTCTAACTCTGCATATGCCTAAAATACAGCCAAAATGTCATTAAAACAAATTTGACTATATTAGAGAAGAAGATAAACCCCAAAACATAATCAGAGATAAATACCCTGTCTCAATAATTGATAGAGCTAAATGAAAAATAACTAAACATATAGAAGATTTGTAGAATGCTATCAACCACTTCAACCTAATTGGCATTTATAAAATGTAACATCAAACAACTGCACAGAGTATGCATCCTTTTTAAATACACATGAAATGTGTACTAAGATACACATATACAAGGATATCAATCAAGTTTCAATAAATTTCAGAAGTTTTTTTTGTAAGTTTATTTTTCTGATTACAGTGAAATTAGGTATCCATTGCAATAATAAAACTAGAAGAGCCCTAATTATTTGGAAATAAAGCAACATATTTCTAAATAATTCACAGTACAAATAAGAAATCAAAAGGTAGATAAGGTAGTTCACAGTACAAATAAGAAATCAAAAGGTAGATAAGGTAGTTCACAGTACAAATAAGAAAATAGATAAGGTAGTTCACAGTGCAAATAAGAAATCAAAAGGTAGATAAGGTGGTTCACAGTACAAATAAGAAATCAAAAGGTAGATAAAGGTAGTTCAAATGGAAAGAAAATGAAAATACAAAACAACAAAGTTTGTGATTGGCAGCTAAAGCATGCTTGGAAGGAAATTTATAATAAATGTTTATATAACAAAGAAAGAATGAGTAAAAATAATTGTTACATTTCTATCTTATGATCCTAGAAAAATAATACCAAACTGAATCCAGTTAGTAGAATGAAAAAAAATTATAAAGAGCAGACATCAATGAAATAAAAAATGTAAAAACAACACAAAAAGCTTACTAAGTCAAATGTTAGTTTTTGAAGAGGTTAATAAAATTGATGAAACCCTAGGAAGACTCACTTAAAAAAAAAAAACAGAATTAAAGCAAATAATTAGTACTAGGAATGAAGGAGCAGATATCCCCATCGGTTCTACAGATGTCAAAAGGGAAATGTTATGCCAGTACATTAGACAAGTGAGAAAAAAATGCACTTGAAAAATAAGACAATCAAAACTGATACAAGATGAAATAGAAAATCTGAATGCCTTATACCTGTCAAAGCAATTGAACTTATTAGAAACATCTACACTAACAAAACCCGTCTCAGATTATCTCACTGGTAAATTCTATTGAACATATCAAAAAGAAATAAGAACAATTTTATACAAAGTCTTTCAGAAAATAGAATAACCCTGATACCAAAACTTGTTAAAGGTATTCCACCAGGAGGACAAATCCAAAAATTTGTATCAAATATTAGCAATTGTATCTAATACGTAAAATAGAAAATACATTTTGACTGAGTGTGATTATCCTAGCCTAGAAGGTAAAAATAGTCCATGTAATTTACATGTAATAACAGAAAATAAGATTAAATGTTGAAAAATTATATTTCATAAAAATTAAAAATGTCTCCTCTTCACAAGATACCATTAAGGAAATGAAGAGGCAAAAGATAAGCTGGGTACTATGTCTGTCATAGTCCCCAGGTTTCCTGTAAAAACTGCAAGCATAGCTGAGGAATAATTCCTTAAAGGCATTGGAGTATTTCTCTGATTCTCTCTCACCTATGTGACTCCCCAAAGGGCTTTCTAACCTGAGCTCCTACATGCTCAGCCTCCAAACTGTACTGCAGAAATCAAAGCGTGTTCGAAAGACCTCAGAAGCCTGCCTCCTTCCAAGAGTCATAACCAACCCCTACTTCTGGGCCATTGCATGGACTGGAAGGCCTGATGACCCGGCCACAGGGAGTTGCTAACCCTGGCATGGTTTACCCACCTACTATGGCTTCTTGAGACTATTAATATCCTTTGTTGTGCTGCTCAGTGAAGCATCCAGGAGATTATGTTTTGTGCTATAAGCAACAACTATAGGTTCAAAAAGCAGTTTCTAAAACTTTGGACATGACTGAGCGACTAAGCACAGCACAGCACAGCACATAACAGCTATCTAGCCAACATGCTATGATCTTAGTATAGTAATTAATTCCCTGGCATAACCCACCATAGAGGCACTCTCTGTAGGCTGAAGGACAATGTAATATGAGAAACCAATGCCCTAGACAAACAGATACTTCATTTTGGGGTGGGGTGGTGGTAGTAATCTTAAAGGTGAATCTCCATAGGCAGTTATTGCGGACAGGGCTGTTTGTCAATTGCAACGAAGAGCAGAGGAAGAGTTGGCTTTGGCTGATGCTAGGAGAGCTTCATGGGTCTCTGTAACAGATCACAAGTTTGTAGCATGAACATTTGGACAATGAAATCATGTGGCAAGAAAGATTTCTTGGATCTATAACAAGCACATACTGCAAAGAGCTGTGAAGTCAGCCCCAATACTCTTATTCTCAGGGTACTACTATGTAACAGGCAAAGGCCAAGGTGGGGCCTTCTGCTGTACAAATGGTGGAAAGCAGAGAGAAAGTAGGTCACCAGGCAGTGGGCAACCAAGAGGAAATCTGTGTCTGGACTGTCTAGTTCTCTGTTCTAACTCTGACATCTTCAAGGCACTCTTTCATCTCTCTACAAGGTTTAGCAGGGTATGGTTTTCAGAGCCAGTGGCCGCAGCATCCAGCCAGGTATCATGTAAGGACCAGATCTAGCTGCGTCTTAGGGAAGCAGGCCTAAACACGTGGTATTTATGGAAGAAGTTGAATGTACTCATGAAAGGTACTCTGTGCTGGGCACTGTGCTAAACTGCAGTTTACAGGCAAAAATTGTCTTAATTCTTGTGAAAACCCACAGATGGAAGAACTCATTATTCCCATTTTACAGATGAGAAACTGATGTTCAGAGGAAATAAATGAATGTCTGAGATCACACGGCCTGTCAGTGGTGAACTGCTGTCTTGAACTCAGTCCATCTTTCTGTTGTTCTGGTTATCTGGATGGCCTCTTACCACCCCTCTATGAAAAGAGCAAAGGGTGGTCTTTGAGCATCCAATGGACAAGCAAAAACCTCAAATGTTGACACTCACAAAGGAGGGTGAATAATTATAATTCATAAAAATTAATCTCAGATTTCCACTATGACACCATGACAACTGTTTTGAACTTAATACAGTGCATGAATGTGTCTATAAGAACTGTATTTTCTTTTCCTTTTTAAATTTCAATATAGCTGATTTATAATGTGTTAATTTCTGCTGCACAACAAAGCGATTCAGGTGTGTGTGTGTGTGTGTGTATATATATAGGAAAGCAATCACTGGAGACTATCTGCCTCTTGTTGGCTTACAAAATCAAATATCCCAGGAATTGTTTCTTCTTAGAGGAAACCATGAATGTGCCAGCATCAATAGAATTTATGAATTTTATGATGAATGTAAAAAAAGATATAACATTAAACTATGGAAAACTTTCACAGACTGTTTTAACTGTTTACTGATAGCAGCCATCGTGGATGAGAAAATATTCTGCTGTCATGGAGGTTTATCACCAGATTGTCAATCTACGGAGCGGATTCAGCAAATTATGCGAACAACTGATATACCAGATCAAGGTTTTCTTTGTGATCTTTTGTGGTCTGACCCCGATAAAGTTGTCTTAGGCTGGGGTGAAAATGACAGAGGAGTGTTCTTCACATTTGGTGCAGAAGTGGTTGCAAAATTTCTCCATAAGCATGACTTGGATCATATACATATGTATATATTCTTTTTTTTATATATTCTTTATTGTGTGCTCAAATAAATATTTTTTTTGTTATTCTTTATTTTTTTTTTACTTTACAATATTGTATTGGTTTTGCCATACATCAACATGCATCCACCACGGGTGTACACATGTTCCCCATCCTGAACCCCCCTCCCACCTCCCTCCCACTTTCACTGCCAGGGCTTGAGTTCAATCTATGGTTGGGGAACTAAGATCCCATAAGTCGTGCAGCACACAAAAAGTTTGAAAAAAGAAATAAATCGTTTCATTAATATTTAATAATCATTAGGAGCTGCTTGAATTGCCTGCCTTAAGGCCAGAGAGTGGCTTATATGTAATATTCCTATTTATGCTTTTGTAAGAGAGGATAAAAGGATACATTCTGTAGGAAGCATCATGCCACTATGTAACTAATAATTGCTGCTTCAAGTCTATTTTTGGGAATGAAGTCGGGTATAGATAATAAATGAAATCAATATGACCATAATTTCCTCTGTATACCTGTTTAATCTTTCTTCTATCCCACCTCACTCTTCCTGTAAAAGTCTCTGCTCCATTAAGTTCATGCCAATTGCTGTTCAGCCCTCTCCTTCCCATCCCCACTGAAATCTCCTTCTGACCTGTAGACATTCCCCTTTTTGAATTAAGCTTCCCTGGTGGCTCAGATGGCAAAGAATCTGCCTGCAAGGCGGGAGACCTGGGTTCCATCCCTGGGTCAGGAAGATCCCCTGGAGAAGAATATGGCTACCCACTCCAGTATTCTTGCCTGGAGAATTCCATGGACAGAGGAACCTGGAGGGCTACAGTCTATGGGGTTCCAAAGTCACACATGAATGAGCAACCAACACTTTCTGTACCCCTCCCCAGTCATCATGTTCAGCTCCACCTCAGCTACCACCATCACTCTGGGAAGTCAACATGCCCAGAATGCCCCCAGCCAACTTTCTGGTCTCAAACCCTTACTTCCTCAGAGCCAATGAGGAAGTCCTTTTTCCCCCCTCCCCCAATTCAACCTGGTACTTACCCTACCCCCCACCAGGGCAATCCCCACAAAGTTATCATGAGAAACCACTCCTCTGTAATCCATTTCAAGCCCCCCAACACTGACCACTTCCTCTATCCCTCCAGCTCTCTGTGGACTCATCTCTTGGACGCCTCACAGATACCTTCAACTCAACAGGATTACAACTGAGAGGAGCCAGAAGCACACCCATATATTTAAGTTCGTTAATAACACGTGCAAGTGTTAACAGCACAGGGCTTCTTGGGCCTTGGGAGATTTTGGCGATGAATAGGCCAGTGTGGACTCTCTCCAGATTCTGGGACTCAGGTATCAGCAGTCCTTCCCACATCAGAACATTTCATGAACCTGAGATTTGGCGTCCTTGTCAAAGACGTGTTGGAGCTGTGGGTGGTTGTGCTTTGCCCTGTGAATCTTGCAGTTGCTCTGGGTCTCATCGCTCACCAGCTTCAGAACGTTGGAAGACACATTTTTGAGAATGGCAGAGAGGTAAATTTGGGTGGTCAAGTTCTGGTTATGGGCATCCTGGTTTCCCTGGAGGTGGTGATCCACATGGCTCTTGGAGAACTGCAGCTTAGTTTTCATGGTGCAGGGGACTGTACGCTTCTTAAGCCCATCGGAGCTGTGATAGCTTCTATTTCCAGACATGATGTTTTGCTCTATTGACCTAGCTTAACTGTTTAGCTGGTCTGAGCCTTTCAAGACACCAGTCACCCGTGCTCATTCCTGCCAGCTCTGTCCCCCTATGCTCCAGCTGCCAACTGGTCAGGGAGTAGCCTTTGTGACACCATAGACATCAGAATGTCATTGGTACCCACTGGGCTCTGATCAGTCCTCAGCCTAGAAATGTACATATTAGGTTATCCTAACTGGATAATTAGTGTTATCCAGTTATGTATGACTGGATCAGAATGTAACACTGACATGCCCTTCAGAATGGCTGATAATATTTAATGTGGATGAGGATGTAGAGCAACTAGAACTCTCCTACATAGCTGGTGATGTGGAAAACAGTTACAACCACTATGGGAAAAAGTCCAACAGTTTCTTATAAAACTAACTAATATACACCTACTTGATGATCCAGCCATTCTTCTGGGTATTTATTCAAGAAAAATAAAATTATATTTACACACACACACAATGTGCACTAGAGTGTTTACATCCCTTTTATTCATAAAATCCCAAACTGGAAATAACTCAGGTGTTCACTAACAGAAAAATGGATAAATAAACCATGATATCTTCATACATTCTGCAAAACAAAACCCAAAATTAGAACTACTGAAACACACAATCACAAGGATGGATTTCATAGATACTGTGCTGAATGTAGAACCCAGACACAAAAGAATACATACTATATATATATATATATATATATATGTTTATGTACATGAAATGTTGTATATATGTTTCAGTTCAGTTCAGTTCAACTGCTCAGTCATGTCCGACTCTTTGCAACCCCATGAACCACAGCATGCTAGGCCTCCCTGTCCATCACCAACTTCCAGAGTTTACCCAAATTCATGTCCATTGAGTCGGTGATATCATCAAACCATCTCATCCTCTGTCATCCCCTTCTCCTGCCTGCAATCTTTCCCAACATCAGGGTCATTTCAAATGAGTCAGTTCTTCGCATTAGGTGGCCAAAATATTGGAGTTTCAGCTTCAACATTGGTCCTTCCAATGAACACCCAGGACTGATTTCCATTAGGATGGACTGGTTGGATCTCCTTGCAGTCCAAGGGACTCTCAAGAGTCTTCTCCAACACCACAGTTCAAAAGCATCAATTCTTCGGTGCTCAGCTTTCTTTATAGTCCAACTCTCACATCCATACATGACCACTGGAAAAACCATAGCCTTGACTAGACGGACCTTTGCTGACAAAGTAATGTTTCTGCTTTTTAATATGCTATCTAGGTTGGTTATAACTTTCCTTCCAAGGAGTAAGTGTCTTTTAATTTCATGGCTGCAATCACCATCTGCAGTGATTTTGGAGCACAAAAAAGTAAAGTCAGCCACTGTTTCCACTTTTTCCCCATCTATTTGCCATAAGTGATGGGACCGGGTGCCATGATCTTAGTTTTCTGAATGTTGCGCTTTAAGCCAACTTTTTCTTTTGTTTTCTGTTTTCTTTTTTTGAGATTTTATTTTATTTATTTATTTTTAACATAAATTTATTTATTTTAATTGGAGGCTAATTACTTTACAGTATTGTATTGGTTTTGCCATACATTGACATGAATCTGCCACAGTTGTACATGTGTTCCCTATCCTGAACCACCCTCCCACCTCCCTCCCCATCCCATCCCTCTGGGTCATCCCAGTGCACCAGCCTTGAGCATCCTGTATCATGCATCGAACCTGGACTGGCGATTCATTTCACATATGATAATATACATGTTTCAATGCCATTCTCCCAAATCATCCCACCCTCGCCCTCTCCCACAGAGTCCAAAAGACTGTTCTATACATCTGTGTCTCTTTTGCTGTCCAACTTTTCCACGCTCCTCTTTCACTTTCATCAAGAGGCTCTTCAGTTCTTCTTCATTTTCTGCCATAAGGGTGGTGTCATCTGTATATCTGAGGTTACTGATATTTCTCCCAGCAATCTTGATTCCAGCTTGTGTTTCATTCAGCCCAGCAGTTCTCATGATGCGTTCTGCATATAAGTTAAATAAGCACGGTGACAATATACAGCCTTGATGTACTCCTTTTCCTATTTGGAACCAGTCTGTTGTTCCATGTCCAGTTCTAACTGTTGCTTCCTGATCTGTATACAGTTTATGTACATGTATTTGTATATGCATATGAAGTTCTAGGTGAGTCAAAATTCTGGTTGCCTTTAAGGTGGAGGAGGGGCAGAATTGATTGTAAAGGGAACTCTCTGGATATGGGTGTAGACTACATGGATATATCAATTTTTTCAAAATTGTGCAGTTGAAATACGTGTATTTTAATGTATGTCATTCTTAACGATAAAAGAAATATACAAATGTTACAATCAAGTCTCTTGGAAATTGGGCAGGAGATATAGATGAAACAAAAATGGTAGAATGTTGACAGTTGTGGAAGCTAGATGATGGGTACATGAGGTTTCATGATTTTATTTAGCTTATTTTGTTTTTTGTTTGAAATTTTCTGTAATTAAATTAAAGAAACAGAGGTTGAAAGAATGAAAGAAAAAAGGTAGTCATTATTAATCCATCATGGTATCCTCATCTTAGAATCCTTTTTAGTCTGTTACACACACACACACACACACACAGAGGTAACCAGAACAACTTACTCCTATATATTAAAGTATTTAATTTCAGGTGGTAGGATTTGAGAGATTTTTACCTTCTTTCTATTTTTCTGTACCTTCCAAATATATAATTATGAATATGCATTTCTTTTATAATCAGAAAAGTAAACTATATGAAAATTTGAAAATATAATTTTCATTGAGTTTCTCCTGTATTGTTACTATGGTTTCAAAAATTCAACAGACTTTACCACATTATCACTCTCAGGAAAAGCAATGCTGCTAATCATATTATTTGTTAGCAAAAAAAGCTTTTGCCAAGGTATGAGCCTCCAGGGTACTTTTTTTGTGAAGATAAAAATGCAATACTGCACAGGAGATCTGCTTATTAGACATTGGGCATGCTCTCTGTAGAACCAAAATAACTCTTCAGAAATTTCCTGCCAAATTCACAGCTAAACTGTTATGCAAATGTAACTACATCTAAATTAAAAGTGTTGAAATGATACAGCCAACAGACTTTGAAGTATGATTGCTTTTGGTGGTGTAGGCAGAAAGGTTGAGATGTTTTCAAGTAAACAAGCTCTATCACACTTTATTTTGTTTCCTGTTTGGTTGGGGATTTATAGTGTATGAGAAAGAAAAAGTGATAAGTGAAAATAAAACAGAGTGAAACCTTCATAGAGCAAAACAAAAAACTGGACATGAACTTAATTGCAGGTACAGTCTGTAAAAGCCTTAGAACCTTACACAAAAAAGGGATGATAGACTTTGTACTGTATATGTTGCAGTCTTACTATTTAGCTTTCTGTTTATATCTTGCCTCTCCAACTTGATCTTATTTATTTATTTTCAAGCTTTTTATTTTGTATTGGGGTATAACCAATTAACATGTATACCTGTGGCAGATTCATTTTGATATTTGGCAAAACTAATACAATTATGTAAAGTTTAAAAATAAAATAAAAAATTCAAAAAGTGAAAAAAAAATAATATACTGATTGCAACCAATTTAAGGAACAACCTTTTGAAAGCCACCTGTGCTTATATTTATCAAGTGCTTTGAAAATATTGAGGAAATAAAATGAATATGTAAATTAAAAAAAAAAACAAAACAATGTTGTGTTAGTTTCAGATAGTTTGAGCAGTGAAGGGACTCAGTCATACATAACCGTGGATCCATTCTTCCCCAAACTCTCCTCTTACCCAGGTAGCCACATAACATTGAGCAGAGTTCCCTGTGCTCTATAGTAGGACCTTCTCCCCAACTTAATTTTAACATAGATAGCTCCCAAGAGTGGAGAATCTATTTTTCACTTTTGGTTACTTGTCATTGGGCTATACGCTCTAAGAGGGCACACTCCATCTTCTCCATAGTTATACTCTTAGAGCCTCGTTCACTACCTGAGACATGCTAGGCATTCAATATTTGTTGAATAAATGAACAACTGCTCCCAATAGCATGTTATCTGGTGCCTTGTCCATAGTGGACATTGAGTAGATATGTGTATTGAAGTAGTTATCCGTTAATCCATTTATTCACGCCATGAATATTATTGAGTGCCTGCTATGTGAGAGGCACTCTTCAAAGTGCTGAGGACAGGACGTTGAGCAAAACAACATTCCTGCTCCCACAGCACTTACATTCTAATGAAAAAATGACTATCTAGACAACATAACAGAATGTGATCTTTAGTCTTCATTGACATAAATGACAACTTCTCTCCATTTTCAATGTTACCACATTAAACAACTCTTGGGTGCATTGGGCCAGCATTTCACTTCTAGGGCACTTCACGTTGCTAGGTGAATGTGATTAAGAGTGGTTAAAGGTGACATGTATAAGCACACAAAATTATTGCAATTGGAGGACTTTCCAAGATAACACATGAAAATCATTACAGAATATACCGTTCTTAAAGACTGCATGCTATAAACAACGAGAGAGATGGTTTCCAAAAGAAACAAAGATGCCTTTTATTGACAAAAGATGAATTGTTCCACTATGACTCTCCTCTTTCTAATTTCCTGGCTAGTCAAGAATCAGTCAATACTCCTTAGACAGTACCCATTTAAGGCTCTGACAAGTGTTATTTTTTTAGAGGCCATTCTTTAAGCCTTTCATTAATGAAAAGCAGTAGTGTAGCATCTATCGCCACTTCTGTTTCCTGGCCCTGCTCAGTCTGGGCCTGATATTACAAACAGCTGAAATCAGTACATTGTGATATTATGCAAATGTGCCCTGGCAGGCTGAGCTAAGAATAGTGTGTGCATTGGGCTAGTTCACTTTATTTGGTGTATGGATGAATTTGGCATTTTTAAATTACAGAATTGTACAGACACTTTCAAAATCTCTGCATTAGCAGTGTCTTTCCTTATGAAGGTTAAATAAACCCAAATCTGTGGAACAACCTTAAACTTGCTGAGTTTAAAACTAGGAATTCAGAGAGAAAGAAAGAAGAGGGCATTGCATTGGGAAAGCAGATATTAGTGTGTTTCATGATGTCCTTTTGGATGAGTTACAGAGGTGTGGGCTGCATGCCCAGTAGAGCTTGGTGGATTCAGCCATGGTCGATTCACTGTAGCCAAAAGGTGCTCATTAGAGCTCATTGCAATCCTGAAGGGAACTTTCTAGTATCATACAGAAGAGCTGGAAATTTGGTCTTGACCTGTTCCACAATTTTTCAGTGACTTGGAGGAGGACATCCATAACATAGGTATAAAATCTGCTTATCACAAGAATTTGGTAGGGACAGTGAATGTATTTTTAAGACATAATCAGGAGCTTTAAAATCTATCCCAGCTAGATACTTCCTCTGAATCTAAAAGCTGAACCTTGATTGATATAAATAAATATAAAATTTTATATTTATGTTGATAAAAGGCTTTTTCATTTTAAGGGAATTTTTAGTCAAATATCAGGGAATACTTCTCATTTCCAGGCTCTAAATTAACTGATTATTTTCATAAGGCAGCCAGCGAAAGATTTTGAACTCAAAAAATAAAAAAAGAATTTTTCAACAAAATATGATGGGGATAATATTAAAGAACAATCAGTTTTTACCTGTAATGATTTTTCAATCCTAGTTGCAATGTTTCTTCCTTTAAAAAAGTCTGAAGAGTATAAACGCCACCCTTCTTCACTTTCTCAGGAGAACCAAGCTCCTTTGGCATCACCTGTTTAGTGCATCTTAGGGGAGTGTACGTCTGACTCGTACAACCAAGATGATTGATAATTGTAATGTCTAATCCTGAGTTTTCCTTTCTCATTTGGGACAGCAAGAAGTGGGTTTCTTCTATACCTAAGGGCTTCTCTTGTGGCTCAGCTGGTAAAGAATCTGCCTGCAGTGTGGGAGGCCTGGGTTCGATTCCTGGGTTGGGAAGAACCCTTGGAGAAGGGAAACACTACCCACTCCAGTATTCTGGCCTGGAGAATTCCATAGTCAATGGGTCACAAAGAGTTGGACATGACTGAGCCACTTTCACTTTCTATACTTAAAATTACAAAAGAGCCAACATACATATTGTCTTAGGACAGAAAGCAAGATGTAGAATTTTTTGAAGAGCACCTCGCGATTTGTTCCCTTCCCTTGTAAAGCATGCAATACATCAATTATTTGGGAAAAGAAGGGCCAAGTACTGATACCACTCTGTAGGAATACAAATGAGAGTTTATTAAACCCACTTTAAAAAAAAAGAGGATTGTCACATGGAGAATTGCAAAAAGCTCCTGGCTTGGAAGGACAGGACTTTTCAAGTGATTCCTGGCACTGTACTGAAAGGAGCATAGTCGGGGAGAAAAAATCTCAGAGGTTTTTCATTTACTGAAAGTAGAAATGAGTGGAGTATAAAACATAACTTCCCCAAAGCTAGTGTAGCCTTGGTTTTATTAAACAAAGTAAAATGTCCAAGAAAAAGAGTTAACGGCTCAGCTTTGTTATATGCTAGTCAGACCATCCTTGTATGTGTTCTGTTCTTTTAAAATATTTATTTGGCTGTGCAGGGTCTGAGTTGCGGCACCTGGGATCTTTAGTTGTGGCACGCAGTATCTTCAGTTACAGCATGCAAACTCTTAGTTGCAGCATGTGGGATCTAGTTCCCTGACCAAGGATCGAACCCAGGCCCCCTGTATTGGGAGTGCAGAGTCTTAACCACTGGACCACCAGGCAAGTCTCTGTATTCTGTTCTGACACTGTAGTTTGAGAGAGATTCACAAACAGAAGTATATCCAAACACTGCTGTCTTTAGAGAGGATGGCAATTCTGGAAGCTACATGATATGGGGAGTGGAAGAAGGACCTGGGAAGTTTAATCAAGAGAAGAAATGACTAAGGGAGGACACAGTAGTGAACTTCAGTTGTGGGAGGCCTTATGGCCAAGGATAAATGGAATCTTTCTCTGACGTCTACAGATTTAGAGCAGGACTGAGGAAGGAGGCAATGTTTGGTTTAATTTAGGAGAGATCCATGTAGCAGAACTCATCAAAAATGGAATGGACCATCCACAGAGACAAAAATGTCCCTACCAGTGGGATGTGTTTGAAGAGGGAATCTCAACATTATGTGGGGCTAGAGCAAAATGGGCCTGCGGTCTCCACCATTCCTAATATTCTGAACTTGTGCAATGACATCAGAGGTCTAGTTCTGAACAACACTGAAATAATCTTCTGTTCTTGCCTAGCACCTCTTTCTTAATCAGTTAATAAGGTCCTGTACAGTGTGTCTTGCATCATTCTTGTATTATTTTATAGTGATCTGAACATTACAATATTCTCCTAATTGAAAAGATACATAAAAATTAACATGTACACATTCTTTGGGGAAGGTGGTTTACAAATTGGCTTACAACAATGGTTAAACATTTTCCATCTCTGTACGGTGGTGTCTTTGCTGTGTAAATTTGTCATAAGATCCATCAACATGTATACGTATGGCTGAGTCTCTTTGCTGTTCACCTGAAACTACCACAACACTGTTAGTTGGCTATATCCCAATACAAAATGTTTATTGTGTTAAAAAATGAATAAATAAATAAAAATTAAACAAAGAGGTGACTTAACCTTCCTACTCCTTTTATCCGGGGTGCTGTGGGTTTACTCTGACCAATAGAATGTGGCAGAATTATTATCATGTGGCTTCTGAGTCTAGGCCATAAGAAGCTTTTCAGTGTCTGTTCTCACTTGCTTCTATCGCTCCAACCTTGTATTTCATCCGGGGTTAATTTTGAGGATGAGATACCACATGCAGACTGAGATTATGTGGTGAGAAAGAGGGGCCCAGCCATCACAGCCCTTTTTAGTGGAGCCCCCAATAGGGGAGAGGGGCATCTAGGACCAGCCAACCCACCAAGAGACTGAACATGCCTGAGTGGGTCCATCTGGCATCATGGGGAAGAGAGGTGAGCCATGGGCCCTGAGCTCTGTCCAAGGTGCCAACCCAGGAAATCATGAACAAATGAATGGCTGGTGTTTGACAGAGCAGTGTATCATGCAACAATAGAAACCGATATGTGCTTTTACTCTGCTAATTTTGTTTCTAAGAATAACCCTATGCATGACATATGTACACATATGGCCGCTAGAGTGTTTCTAATAAGGAACAAAACAGAAAAAATAAAACAGAAAGAACTGGTTTACAAAGCATAGCATATCCATGTAATGGAATACTCAATAGCACTGAAAAGGAATCAGGTGGTTCTCTATTTATACGTGTGGAAAGGTGTCTAAGGTATATTGTTAAATGAAAAAGCCATGTTCACGACAGCGTGAACAGTTAACCTCATTTATCCAAATAGACAAGTCTAGGCATAGGCATCATGGGAAAGACCCTCATGCTGGGAAAGACTGAAGGCAAAAGTAGAAGACAGCGGCAGAGGATGAGATGGTTAGATAGCATCACTGACTCAAAGGACACAAATCTGAGCAAACTCCAGGAAGTAGTGGAGGACAGAGGAGCCTGGCTCCTGCAGTGCATGGGATCGCAAAGAATCAAACATGACTTAGCGACTGAACAATAACAGGCATAAGTGTACATGTTGTAGACACATAGTAACCATCCAGAAGGATGCACAAGAAGTTAATGGTTTAGCTAAGGAGCTGGGCTGGAAATAAAGACCTTTATACTCTCTATTCCTTTATATACTGTCTTATAAGTGTATATTACTTAAACAAGTTAGTTAAAATCAAATTGCCAACATCCGCTGGATCATAGAAAAAGCAAGAGAGTTTGAGAAAAACATCTGCTTCATTGACTATGCTAAAGCTTTTGACTGTGTGGATCACAACAAAGTGTGGAAAATTCTTAAAGAGATGGAAATTCCAGACCACCTTACCTGCCTCCTGAGAAATCCATATGAGGGTCAAGAAGCCAGAATTAGAACTGGACATGGAACAACAGACTGGTTTCAAATTGGGAAAGGAGTACATCAAGGCTGTATATTATCACCCTGCTTATTTAACTTCTATGCAGAGTACATCATGGGAAATTCTGGGCTGGATGAAGCACAAGCTGGAATCAAGATTGCTGGGAGAAATATCAATAACCTCAGATAATCAGATGACACCATCCTTATGGCAGAAAGTGAAGAGGAACTAAAGAGCCTCTTGATGAAAGTGAAAGAGGAGAGTAAAAAAGGTGGTTTAAAACAACATTCAAAAAACAAAGATCATGGCATCTGGTCCCATCACTTCATGGCAAGTAGACGGGGAAACAATGGAAACTGTGGCAAACTTTATTTTCTTGGGCTCCAATTTCACTGCTGATGGTGACTGCAGCCATGAAATTAAAAGATGTTTGCTCCGTGGAAGAGAAGCTATGACCACCCTAGACAGCATATTAAAAAGCAATACTAAAAGAGACATTACTTTGCCGAAAAAAGGTCCATCTAGTCAAAGCTGTGGTTTTTCCAGTAGTCATGTATGGAAGTGAGAGTTGGACTATAAAGAAAGCTGAATGCTGAAGAATTGATGCTTTTGAACTGAGATGTTGGAGAAGACTCTTGAAAGTCCCTTGGACTGCAAGGAGATCAAACCAGTCAATCCTAAAGGAAATCAGTCCTGAATATTCATTGGAAGGACTGATGCTAAAGCTGAAACTCCAATATTGTGGCTACCTGATGTGAAGAACTGACTCACTGGAAAAGACTGAAGAATGTAGGAGAAGGGGACAAAAGAGGATGATGTGGTTGGATGGCATCACCAACTCGATGGACATGAGTTTGAACAAACTCCAGGAGTGGGTGATGGACAGGGAAGCCTGGCATGCTGCAGTCCATGGGGTTGCAAAGAGTCGGACACAACTGAGTGACTCTTTGCAACACATTCTGTGTAATATCACTGCGATAGTATAATTGTAATACCCTTTTTATGATGTCACTCCTCTGTTTACTGAGTCTCAATAACTCCCCACTGCTTAGCAATGGTCTTCAACGTGAGGGATGTTCTATTTATATATTTAAGCTCATACAGTCAGAAAGAAAAAAAGCTCTATTACTTTTGAATATCTGCAAATGCATTGGCACACTCCCTTGGTATTTACGTGACCATCTATTGCATGAGGGAGACAAGCGGTCCCAAGGAATGTGGGGAGTTCCGCCCCACAAAGGGCTTAAGGTGATGCCATAGCTCATCCTTTCAGTTTCCCCTGATATCAACTAGTTACAGTTTCTGTGAACCCAGAAAGCCAACTTACAGATTTTCAAAAATCTAGCTGGAAGTAAAGAAACCTTTGAAAAATTGATGTCACTTAAAAATATCCCTTCAAAGAAACTCAGCTTTGGGGCTCTTATGAATAACATAAGCAGAAATTAATGACAAATAATTGGCTGATCAGACCCACTTCCAATTCCCGGTACAAGTGCTTGGCTATATTACAAGGTAAAAACAGTGATCATCACACAGATGTGACAGAGTTAGCAAAAAAAAAAAAGGTGAACTCCAGAGTTTCAAATGTATAACATCATGTGATACTCAGTCCAATACTTTACCCAAGTTCATTTAACAGTGATGAAAGTTTGCAGCCCCTGCTGAGGATTCTCACTTATTCCCACACCACTTGAAACACTTTTGTTCATTTGCCATGACAAAATGACTGAAATAACATGTGAAGGAAACATGATAATAAAACATAAATGTATTCTTTGTCAGAAAATACTGTTGGAGGATGCATAAAAATTATTGTGGCAGCATAGTAACATGAAGGATTCTCAAAATCATTATGCTGAATAAATACCTTTGTTTGCTTAAGTTTACTTTGAGTTGCTTTTCTATTACTTGAAACTGAGTCTTACTATACTATCTACCAATATCCAAATTTGACAGATCCAAATAGTAAACCAGAGGTCAAGGTCACACTGAAATTATTTTTTAATCCAGAAGATAAAATGGAACAGGAACTGACAATGTTTAAGCTACTACAGAAGCATAAAAATTAACTACGTGGTAGAAAAATATAGGAAAAAGCCTTAATGCTTATCAGCAAAGAACTGGTTGTATAACACCTGGTTCAGCCATATATGAAAATCTATATCTGTCAAAATGAATAGAATATATTTATTATGTATGGGCATGGAAAAAAAGAAAGAATCTACATATAGGGGTACATCTTGTATAATTCCATGGATATGAAACTAGAAATTATAGAAAATGAAATTTTGTAGAAATTCTAGAAAATTCAGACAAAACCTTTGGTGGTGGCCTGTGGCCAGGATCAGAAGTAGAGATGGATTGCAAAGGGTTGCAAGAGATCTCTTGGAGCTGATAGAAATGGTCTGTATCTTGGTTATGGCAGTGGTTCCCTGGCTGTATGCATCTATTAATATCTAAATTTGTACATTGGGGATGGGAGGGAGGTTTGAGGGAGAATGGATATATGTATATGTATGGCTGAGTCCCTTCGTTGTTCAGCTGAAGCTATTACAACATTGTTGATCAGCTGTATCCCAATACAAAATAAAAAGTTGGAAAAAAATTTGTCCATTGAATGGATTTAGTTTATTGTATGTAAATCATATACAATTAAAGTTAACTAAAAATAAATATCAAAAAACATACTAAATTACATGAGAGGAAAACTAAGCAATGTGCTAAAAACTGAAGATACAGTGTTGAACAGGAAAATGCCCTGGTCTTTCAAGTTGATTGCAGGTTATACAGGCAGGTGGCTAGAAGCAAAATAATCACAGAGTTACTCCAGAAAAGGACTATGAAGGAAAGTGGAGATTCTAGGAGAGCCTATACTGAAAGAACTTGCCTTAGCTTGTGAAGTCAGGGAAGAAAGGTGGAAAAGGCCCAAACAGATGGAGAACTACGAACTTCCACGAACTTCGTAAGCCTGATCTCTCATTTGGCATATGGCCAAACTTTTAGTTTTGTCATAAAGAGATATCTTTACTCCCTAACTAATCAAACTGAATGTGGAAGTCACATTACAAATTTCTTTGTATCCCCTTTTATAGCACCTGGAGAGCAGGATACCAGTTGACTAATTTGCCTGCATGCCACAGAGAACAGACGTATCCAGTGTCCCTCCTAAGAGAGCCAGTGGCCAAGGGAGAAAACAGACCAAATGCTTGGCAATCTGCCCTCATCTCTCCCATCCCTTTTGGAGGCCATATGCCCCATGGCTCTGGCTGGCTGTCCCCTAGTCTGCTCTTCAGACAAGTTGTTTGGGGGAAATTTTAAGGTATCTCAGCCTTGTTCGCCCAGGCATTTTCACTTTAGTTTTTCACTTCATAAATTTAATTTGTGCTTTAAAATCCACCTTTTGCCTTCTAACTCAATCAAATGATTCAGTCATTTTGACAGCCATGGCAAGGCCCAAGAAATATGTATCAATCAGTTGAAATGTCAACCTCAGCTCATAAAAGGGCTCACTCCATTGTCCAAGAGCACGAATTCAGTGTCTATCTGAAACTGAGCTGAAAATAACTCTCCCAAAGTTGTGCTGTGGGTGCCATCTTTAAACAGCCCAGATTTAACTGTTACCACATATAGCCTTTAACAGCCAGTATTTTGGATTGTAACGGCTAGTCTGCATGTCATCTGTCTCAACATGCTGTTTCAGGTCACTGTTTGGTCAGGTTGCTCTATTGTGTGAAAATTGGCCATTAGCATGGCTAAAAATAGAGAATTGACTCTTCCACAGATACGTGACTTTAGAGGTATAGGGATATGAAAATGGTTGATATGCTAGAACAAAGAGAACATCTCAGAAGACTTAAAGAATCTCCCAGAAAGTGCTGCTTTTTTCCCCTCAAAAGCTACAAGCAAACCGCCAAGCCACAAATGGAATTACCCTCAGCATGACCATTGATTATTTTATAGACAACTCATTCAACTAAAAGGCTTTTGGTGGCAGCTCTACTAACTAAGCATTGTTCTTTACAAAAAGAAAATTAAGGAAAAACGATGGAATATTTTGTGAAGCATAATATTTATGTAAACTGTGGGTGATGGTTATTTCTGATGTAAACAAGGGCATGAAAACTAAGAAAGGGATTGAATTAGTGTATGGAACATAGTTCTATACTAAACGTTAGGAATCCTTGTCCCTTAAAATAGAGCATCTCTTCACTTCAAAGCCACTGTGCTTTAGAATACTGACAGAACATGTTCAAAGTTAATATAGAGGGAAACCATAGACCTCCAGAACTTCAAATCAAGGAGCACTGCACCACCAAAACTGCATCGATGAATCATGTTATGAGGTGTAGCGTAGGCTGTGACAGATTGGCTATTATTCATGTCACTGTGCTGTATTAGTCTTGATATTGAAAAGAAGACATGAAATATAAAAGCAGCCCTTTCTGTATGTAAGAAACCGGAGTGATGGTGTAATGGGAGAAATTGTAAGTAAAAAAAATGGCAACAGCCAGTTAGCATGAATAATTAACTTTTCTAGGACACTCCAGGAGCCATAGGAAACTAGAATTTGCTGATATACCTTTATGTTTTAAATAATTATTTTCTTAGCTACGTTGTAAAATGTCAAAAGGTTTATTCCTTTCAAAATATTACTTATTTGTCCTTATTGTTTCAATAAGGATAATTTTCTTTGCTTGCAAAGTGTCTCATCTTCTGTGATCTTGTTTAGTCCTTTTAACAGCCCTAAGAAACTGGCAGGCAAGATGCTACTTTATAGATGAAGAAGAGAAATTGCAAACTTGTCCAGTGTCATTAGCTAGTATATGGCTGAGCAGGGACTCAGATTCACATCTGCTGACTCCAAATCACTTTGCTGATTGGCTCCTTTCTCCCTTGCTCCTTAAAAAAAAAAAAAAAAAACTTTAATATAGTTATCAAAATGCATTGGCCTTGATTCCTGGATTTTGAAAACTTTCAAAAGCATTTGGTACATGGGCTTGGTTTTGTAGCTGCAGCATGGTCAATATTAAACCAGGCAGAGTGTCTGTACTCTGTTCTTGGACAACTGAAGCCTAGGGCTGTATTGTACCTGTATTGTAATCCCAAAGGCATAGGGATTTGGCTGTTGGTGTCCAGAGTGTTGAAAGACAGTATCCAGGGGGGAAACCAAAATTGAAGCCAGATAAAAGGAAGAGGAGAGTGAAAAAGTTGACTTAAAGCTCAACATTCAGGAAACTAAGATCATGGCATCCAGTCCCATCACTTCATGGCAAATAGATGGGGAAACAGTGGAAATAGTGGCTGACTATTTTTGGGGGCTCCAAAATCAATGCAGATGGTGATTGCAGCCATGAAATTAAAAGACGCTTACTCATTGGAAGGTAAGTCATGACCAACCTATACAGCATATTAAAAAGCAGAAACATTACTTTGTCTACAAAGGTCCATCTAGTCAAGGCTATGCTTTTTCCAGTAGTCATGTATGAATGTGAGAGTTGGACTATAAAGAAAGCTGAGCACTGAAGAATGGATGCTTTTGAACTGTGGTGTTGGAGAAGACTCTTGAGAGTCCCTTGGACTGCAAGGAGATCCAACCAGATGTTGAAGCTGAAACTCCAATATTTTGGCCACCTTATGCGAAGAGCGAACTCATTTGAAAAGACCCTGGTGCTGGAAAAGATTGCAGGCAGGAGGAGAAGGGGATGACAGGATGAGATGGTTGGATGGTATCACCGACTCAATGGACATGAGTTTGGGTGGATTCCAGGAGTTGGTGATGGACAGGGAGGCCTGGCGTGCTGCAGTTCATGGGGTCGCAAAGAGTCGGACACGACTGAGCAACTGAACTGAACTGAAACATACAATTCAAACAAGGATTCTAAATAAGAGTGTAAAGAAGATGGGGAGAATCCAAGAATGAAGAAGTGGGACCTGCAATATAGCTCCAGAGCATAATGGATGGTGGGAAGCAGAAAGCAAGGCTTAGGGGAATTTACTAAGCCTCTTTTCAGTGCACAAGTAGCTCTGGCAATGAGTGAGAAAAGAGTTTGTAAGGGTGTAATGATGGCTCAGATATGCAGATTAAACCTATAAATGATCTCAGAATGAGAGCTGTTCCCTCTCTGTGATTAAGAGAAATCTAAAAAAATAATAATAATAAAATAAAAAAAAAGAATGAGAGCTGTCAAGACTCCTATTTCTTTCTTTCTGGAATCCAAAGGGTCAATGATTAGATGCTTGATTTTATTTAATAATGTGTGACTTTAAAAACTCAATATATTTCCAAATTATTATTTATTTAACATTTGTATCCAGGTGATAGTGAAGGACAGGACAGCCTGATGTGCTACAGCCCATGGGGTCGCAAAGAATCCAACATGACTGAGCTAGTGAACTGATACTGATAGATTAATTGTACATCAGCCAGTCCTTTAAAGAATCATTCTATCTTTCCCATAATTTGATATTATGTAAAACTACCACAACAATGCAACATCTGAGACACAGTTAAAAATTGATTACAACCATAAAAGAGATTAATTGACCAGGCTAATAAAAAGAACACTTTACATATAGGAGAATAAAGCCATATCCTTTCCAGTGATTGCTGTTGTTGCTGTCATTCAGTCTCTAAGTCATGTCCAGCTCTTTGTGACCCTATGGACTGTAGAATGTCAGGCTTCCCTGTCCTTCAGTATCTCCTGGAGTTTGCTCAGATTCACGTCCATTGAGTTGGTGATGCTATCTGACCATCTCATCCTCTGTTGCCTCTTCTCCTCCTGCCCTCAATCTTTCCCAGGATCAGGGTCTTTTCCAATGAGTTGGCTCTTTGTATCAGGTGTTCAAAGTATTGGAGCTTCAGCTTCAGCATCAGTCCTTCCAATCAATACTCAGAGAAATCAACCCTTTAATTTCCTTTTAGGATTGACTGGTTTGATCTCCTTGCAGCCCAAGTGACTCTCAAGAGTCTTCTCCAGCACTGCAGTTTGAAAGCATCAATTCTTCAGTGCTCAGCCTTCTTTATGGTCCAACACTCACATCTGTGCATGACTACTGGAAAAATCATAGCTTTGACTATACTGACCTTTGTAGCCAAAGCAATGTCATCTGTATATCTGAGGTTATTGATATTTCACCTGGCAATCTTGATTCCAGCTTGTGAATCATCCAGCCTAGCATTTAACACGATGTATTCTGCATAGAATTTAAATAAGCAGGATGACAATATACAGCCTTGACCTACTCCTTTCCAATGTTGAAGCAGTCCATTTCCCATGTCTGGTTCTAACTGTTGCTTCTTGACCTGCATACAGGTTTCTCAGGAGGAAAATAAGGTGATCTGGCATTCCCATCTCTTTAAGAATTTTCCACAGTTTGTTGTGATCCACACAGTCAAAGGCTTTAGCATAGTCAATGAAGCAGAAGTAGATGTTTTTCTGGAATTCCTTTGCTTTCTCCTTGATCCAATGGCAATTTTTTAAATTTTATTTTACTTTTTAACTTTACAATATTGTATTGGTTTTGCCATATATCAACATGAATTCACCACAGGTATACATGTGTTCCCCATCCTGAACCTTCCTTCCTCCTCCCTCCCCATACCATCCCTATGGGTCATCCCAGTGCGCCAGCACCAAGCATCCAGTATCGTGCGTTGAACCTGGACTGGTGACTCATTTCATATATGATATTACACATGTTTCCAATGGCAATTTGATCTCTGGTTCCTCTTCCTTTTCTAAATTCTGCTTGTATATCTGGAAGTTCTCAGTTCACATACTGCTGAAGGATTTTGTACTTAAAGGATTTTGAGCATAACCTTACTAGTATGTGAAATGAGCACAATTGTACAGTAGTCTGAATATTCTTGGGATTGGAATGAAAACTGACCTTTTCCAGTCCTGTGTCCACTGTTGAGTTTTCCAAATTTGCTGACACATTGAGTGCAGAACTGTAATAGCATCATCTTTTAGGATTTGAAATAGCTCAGCTGGAATTCTATCACCTCAACTAGCTTTGTTCCTAGAAATGCTCCCTAAGGCCTACTTAACTTCACATTTCAGGATGTCTGGCTCTAGGTGAGTGACCACACCATTCTGGCTCTAGGTGAGTGACCACACAATTCTGGCTATCTGGGTCATTGAGACCTTTTTTGTATAGTTCTTCTGTGTATTCTTGCCACCTGTTCTTAATCTCTTCTATTTAGGTCTTTGACATTTCTGTCCTTTATTGTGCCCTTTATTGTGGGCAATGTTGCCTTGGTATCCCTAATTTTGTTGAAGAGATATCTAGTCTTTCCCATTCTATTGTTTTCCTCTTTTTCTTTGCATTGTTCACATAAGAAAGCTGTCTTATCTTTCCTTACCATTCTCTGAAACTGCACTCAGTTGGGTATATCGTTCCCTTTCTCCCTTGCCTTTTGCTTCTCTTCTTTTCTCAGTTATTTGTAAGGCCTCCTCAGATAACCACTTTGCCTTCTTACATTTCTTTCTCTTGGGGGATGGTTTTGGTCATCACCTACTGTACAATGTCACGAACTTCCGTCCATAGTTCTTCAGCTACTCTGTCTACTAGATCTAATCCCTTGAATCTATTCATCACTTTCACTGTATAATCATAAGGGATTTGATTTAGGTCTTACCTGAATTGTTTAGTGGTTTTCCCTACTTCCTTCAATTTAAGCCTGGATTTTGCAATAAAGAGCTTATGATCTGAGCCACAGTCATCTCTAAGTCTTGTTTCTGCTGACTGTATAGAGCTTTTCCATCTTAAGTTGCAAAGAATATAATTAATCTGATTTTGGTATTGACCATCCAGTGATGTCCATGTGTAGAGTCCAGTGACTGTGGACTTCTAAAGAACATACTTGACAATTGACATAATACAAAGTTTATATCAAATATACTGACTGGCATTTTGATATCTATTTCTAGGAAGTCTTAATTTTGTGGGCTCTGCAGAGTAGAGGGAATTACAGAGAAGTTACAAGTGTATTCAATTTGATGTGTGAAAACATTTTAGTAATCCCTATGAACAGATCATCATGAATTTAAAGAAGAGAATTTGAATTCAGTTCATTTATAAAGTTCAGTAAGAATGTGGTAGGATCTTCTTAGTGGAACCATATTGACTGAACCAAAATTACACTTTTCCAATGACTCAGGATGTTTGGCCATACTATTTTTGGCCAGAATGACTGTTTTCCATTAAGTGCGTGTGCCAAGCTATTTCCAAGATGCACTCTGTTTAGCTGTTAGCCCTGAGCATACATGACCTCAGTGTTGTGATTTAAGTGACAAGATCGAGGGAATAAAATGAGTCTGCTGAAAAGGGAGGAATACAAATAAGAAGGTCTAAATGACATTTTCTGTTCTAACTATGAGAACCAGGGACTCAAATCATGACCCATCTATAATGTAAAAGTTCATTTCCAGAAAAAAAAGAAGTAATAGTAGTAATGAAAGTAATTCAATTACAGAACTAAGTATTAGGTTAAACCATATAGAATAACCAACTGATAATCATTGTTTACCTAGAGAAACTGATTTCTTATGGTATGCCATGATATTACCATAATCATAGCTCAGTGTATTGTATCAAGTATGTATTGATCAAATTCACCTCAAACAAGGGCTGACACTCTGCCAGGATTTGTAGGAACATAGCAACTAGAAGGAAAACCTCATAAGAGCAAGTGGAGATTGAAGGGAACACAACTCAAGGAAGAGTGATTCCAGAGGGAATAAACAAAGTCTTCATGGAGGAGTTGAACTGACCTTGAGTTTTGATCAAAGACAAGAACAGACTGCAGATACAGGGGGGCAACGTTTGCAAAGAGTAATGCACTGGGATCATCTCTAGAATAGAGAGCTATTAAGTAGGTCAATCCTATTTCCAAGGTCCATAGGAAGCTCAGGCCATGTGGCTGAGGATATGGAATAACATGGTGACTAGTTTAGATTTTATTCTGTGGATCTAGTAAAGGTGTTTAGCAGGTGAATGTCATGATCAGAGCTGTGTATTCAAAATTCATCCTGATGACATGGAGAAAAGGGAACCCTCCTACACTGTTGATAGGAATATAAACTAGTACAGCCTACTATGGAGAATAGTATGGAGATTCCTTAAAAACCTAAAAATTGAAATACCATATAATCCAGCAATCCCACTCTTGGGCATTTATCTGGAAAAGATGAAAACTCTAATTTGGAAAGATACATGCATCTCAATGTTCATAGTAACACTATTTATAGTAGCCAAGACATGGAAGAAACCTAAATGGTCATTGACAGAGGAATAGATAAAGAAGATGTGTGTATAGGATGGAATATTACTCAGCCATAAAAAGAATAAAATAATGCCATTTGCAGCACCATGGATGGACCTAGAGATCATCATACTAAGTGAAGTAAGTCAGACAGAGATGACTCATATGATATCACTTATATGTGGAATCTAAAAAAAAATGGATACAAATGAACTTATTTATGAAACAGAAACAGACTCAAGAAACATAGAAAATAAACATTTGGTTACCAAAGGGGAGAGAGGTTAGGGGAGGGACAAATAAAGAGTTTGGGATTAGCAGATACAAAATACAAACTACTATATATAAAACAGATAAACAACAAGAATTTACTGTATAACACAGGGAACTATATTCAATGTTTTGTAATAACCTATAATGGAAATAATCTGAAAAAATAGAAAACTGAATCACTTTAGTACATACCTGAAGCTAACAAAATATTGTAAATCCACTATACTTCAATTAAAAAAAACCCAAAGGACACACCCTGGTGATAACATGAAGGATGGAATGGAGGGAAATGAGAATAGAAACAGAAAGATGACTTAGGGGACTTTTGTCATAATGTTAGGAAAGAATGAGGGCTTGAATTAAGTTAGCTTGACCACAGAGTAGAGGTCAGACTCCATCCATATTATGGTTTTACAATTAATAGGACTTGGTGATTACCTACATAAAATGTGGTTTAAGATAACAGAGATTAACTGTGTGAAAGTCGCTCAGTCTTATCCAACTCTTTGTGACCCCACGGACTGTAGCCCACCAGGCTCCTGTGTCCATAGAATTGTCCAGGCAAGAATACAGGAGTGGGTTGCATTTCCTTCTCCAGGGTATCTTCCTGATCCAGGGATCAAACCCAGGTCTCCTGCATTGTAGGCAGATTCTCTACCATCTGAGCCACCAGGGAAACCCTCACTATGTAGTACCATTAAACAAAATGAGGAAATCCGGAGAAGCAGCTTATTGGACAGGAGTTTGTTAGTCACTCTGTATCCGACTTTTTGCTACCCTGTGGACTGTAGCCCACTAGGCTCCTTTGTCCATGGGATTTTCCAGGCAAGAATACTGGAGTGGGTTTGCCATCTCCTTCTCCAAAAAAAAGGCTTCTTTGACCAGGAATCGAACCCAGGCCACAGAGGTGAGAGCGCTGAATCGTAACCACTAGACCACCAGGGAGCGTCAAGTGATGAGTTTAATTAAAAAAAAAAAAAATTTAGTTTAGGGAGTCTAAGGAACATTTACCTGAAAATATCCATCCGGGAGTTGGTAAGGTTAGATCTGACACCTAGATGAAAGATGAGTGCTAGACATGGAATAGAGAAAAGGAGAGATGAGCAGGCTTGGAGGGAAGAACCAAAGAACAGTAATGGAATCAAAGAACCTGTAGGAATGAATTTGACTTAAGGTGGTGGGGAGATGTTTCTTTCTCTAAAATACAGAAAGAAAATGAGGAAGTAAGTGAACCGAGAGATGACTTCAGAAGTGGAAGAGAAAGACCTCGAGTGAACCAGCAAAGACTGCTTTGATTGTCTTGAATCTTCTCCATAAAGTTTGAATGGAGAGTAAGAAGAGTTAAGGAAGGATTAGGGATTTAACATGTGTAGGAAATGTTCAGAAAAGTCTTTGCATGAAAGGCATGCAAAGTATCATCACTCTTAACATGTCATACTAAGAAACTGATAAGAAATATTCAAATAGCTTTATCTGGGAAGCAGTTCAACTTGTTAACAAACACTGCCAATATATATCTTCTAATAAAAAAAGTCACTATAACATGACAGAACTGAGGAAAATAAATAACCTGTTCATATGTAACTAATTTAATTTATATGTCAAGTGATTTTTGAGTGGTATCTCTAAACTTTTTTACCTTTAAAAACATTCTTTTTCATGATGCCTGGTCACTACAAGACCTTTTAGAAATAACACCCAAAAAAGATGTCCTTTTCATTATAGGGGACTGAAGTGCAAAAGAAGGAAGTCAAGAAACACCTGGAGTAACAGGCAAATTTGGCCTTGGAATACGGAATGAAGCAGGGCAAAGACTAATAGAGTTTTGCCAAGAAAATGCACTGGTCATAGCAAACACCCTCTTCCAACAACACAAGAGAAGACTCTATACATGGACATCACCAGATGGTCAGCACCGAAATCAGATTGATTATATTCTTCACAGCCAAAGATGGAGAAGCTCTATACAGTCAGCAAAAACAAGACCAGGAGCTGACTGTGGCTCAGACCATGAACTCCTTATTGCCAAATTCAGACTTAAATTGAAGAAAATAGGGAAAACCACTAGACCATTCAGGTATGACCTGAGTCAAATCCCTTATGATTATACAGTGGAAGTGAGAAGTAGATATAAGGGACTAGAGCTGATACATAAGAGTGCCTGATGAATTATGGAATGAGGTTCGTGACATTGTACAGGAGACAGGGATCAAGACCATCCCCATGGAAAAGAAATGCAAAAAAGCAAAATGGCTGTCTGGGGAGGCCTTACAAATAGCTGTGAAAAGAAGAGAAGTGAAAAGCAAAGGAGAAAAGGAAAGATATAAAGATCTGAATGGAGAGTTCCAAAGAATAGCAAGGAGAGATAAGAAAGCCTTCCTCAGTGATCAATACAAAGAAATAGAGGAGAACAACAGAATGGGAAAGACTAGAGATCTCTTCAAGAAAAGTAGAGATACCAAGGGAACATTTCATGCAAAGATGGGCTCGATAAAGGACAGAAATGGTATGGACCTAACAGAAGCAGAAGATATTAAGAAGAGATGGCAAGAATTCACAGAAGAACTGTACAAAAAAGATCTTCACTACTCAGATAATCACGATGGTGTGATCACTGACCTAGAGCCAGACATCCTGGAATGTGAAGTCAAGTGGGCCTTGGAAAGCATCACTACGAACAAAGCTAGTGGAGGTGATGGAATTCCAGTTGAGCTATTTCAAATCCTAAAAGATGATGCTGTGAAAGTGCTGCACTCAATATGCCAGCAAATTTGGAAAACTCAGCAGTGGCCACAGGACTGGGAAAGGTCAGTTTTCATTCCACTCCCAAAGAAAGGCAATGCCAAAGAATGCTCAAACTACTGCACAATTGCGCTCATCTCACACGCTAGTAAAGTAATGCTCAAAATTCTCCAAGCCAGGCTTCAGCAATATGTGAACCGTGAACTTCCTGATGTTCAAGCTGGGTTTAGAAAAGGCAGGGATACCAGAGATCAAATTGCCAACATCTGCTGGATCATGGAAAAAGCAAGAGAGTTCCAGAAAAGCATCTATTTCTGCTTTATTGACTATGCCAATGCCTTTGACTGTGTGGATCACAATAAACTGTGGAAAATTCTGAAAGAGACGGGAATACCAGACCACCTGATCTGCCTCTTGAGAAATTTGTATGCAGGTAAGGAAGCAACAGTTAGAACTGGACATGGAACAACAGACTGGTTCCAAATAGGAAAAGGAGTTCATCAAGGCTGTATATTGTCACCCTGTTTATTTAACTTATATGCAGAGTACATTGAGAAACGCTGGAGTGGAAGAAACACAAGCTGGAATCAATATTGCCAGGAGAAATATCAATAACCTCAGATATGCAGATGACACCACCCTTATGGCAGAAAGTGAAGAGGAACTCAAAAGCCTCTTGATGAAAGTGAAAGTGGAGAGTGAAAAAGTTGGCTTAAAGCTCAACATTCAGAAAATGAAGATCATGGCATCCGGTCCCGTCACTTCATGGGAAATAGATGGGGAAACAGTGGAAACAGTGTCAGACTTTATTTTTCTGGGCTCCAAAATCACTGCAGATGGTGATTGCAGCCATGAAATTAAAAGATGCTTACTCCTTGGAAGGAAAGTTAGGTCCAACCTAGATAGCATATTAAAAAGCAGAGACATTACTTTGCCAACAAAGGTCCATCTAATCAAGGCTATGGTTTTTCCAGCCTTGGAATGGATGTGAGAGTTGGACTGTGAAGAAGGCTGAGTGCCGAAGAATTGATGCTTTTGAACTGTGGTGTTGGAGAAGACTCTTGAGAGTCCCTTGGACTGCAAGGAGATCCAACCAGTCCATTCTGAAGGAGATCAGCCCTGGGATTTCTTTGGAAGGAATGATGCTAAAGCTGAAACTCCAGTACTTTGGCCACCTCATGGGAAGAGTTGACTCATTGGAAAAGACTCTGATGCTGGGAGGGATTGGGGGCAGGAGGAGAAGGGGACGACAGAGGATGAGATGGCTGGATGGCATCACTGACTCGATGGACGTGAGTCTGAGTGAACTCCGGGAGTTGGTGATGGACAGGGAGGCCTGGCGTCCTGCGAATCATGGGGTCGCAAAGAGTCAGACACGACTGAGCGACTGATCTGATCTGATCTGAATATATATCTTCTAATAAAAAAGTCACTATAACATGACAGAACTGAGGAAAATAAATAACCTGTTCATATGTAACTAATTTAATTTACATGTCAAGTGATTTTTGAGTGGTATCTCTAAACTTTTCTACCTTTAAAAACATTCTTTTTCATGATGCCTGGTTGATTTTTCATGTTTTCACACATCATGTGATTTTTTCCATCCATCTTTTCTTATACTATTTATGATGCAATTAAAACATAAATTCTTTCCAGATTTTAATCATTTAAAAAATTGACCATACTTCACTTTTATTACAAAAACTTACAATATTACTCTTTTCTTGATTACCACATGCTCGAGAACCCATACTATTGCTTTTAAGTTGTATGGCTGTAATGGAGCATTAAAAACAGTAACCAAATTTTGTTGGTAGTTGGATTGCTCCTTCACCCTTAAATGATCTGTCACAGAATTTTTGAAGAGTCTGTTGAAGTTACCCAGCTTCCTGCATTAATTTGAACTAATTGAGGTTTAGAAAAGAGTGGCATGTTTCTTACTTCCCTATCATTGCTGCAGAGGAGGAATTTGTTAAGACTTTGACACTTCACCATAGGGCAATATTCAACTCATGTTGCCATGGTTACTCTTGGTCAATTTAAAAAAATACAGAAATCACAATTTGTGCCAATGAATAATATTATCAGTCACTGACAGAATCAACAGTTTCCTGCTGCTCTTTTTTTCTTTCTGAGTGAATTCTTGCACCCAGTAAGTATTAACTAAATAGTTATTGAATGGTGCAGACAGCTAAGAAAACCAATTCAGTGGATTAAAATAATACATTTACTCTGGTAATAATAGATCGTAAAGGCTTGAGTCTGAAGAGGAATTCAGAGATCATTTAGTCTGAATCTTCTCATTTCACAGATGGGAATAAATGATTCACAGGTGTAGAAAAGGACTGCTTAACGTCACACAGATAGTAAGTGATCAGAATACATAAACACGATTCTTTCTCATATAGCAAAATGAGGATGGATTTTTATTTTTCAGAAAAGCTATGGAAATACATGAAAAAAAGCTAAGATCTTCCTTATCAGTGATTTAATTGATCATCACTGGGATATATAGCAGTGAGCTCTAGGAGTTCTGTGATGAATTTCAAAGAGAGACAATGTAAGTCATATCTGAGGAACTGCAAATATTGGCCTACAGTCCATCTAATCAGCATGGCTATCTTACTGATGGAGATATATTAAAGCTGTGCTTATGATGTAACATACTAAGATATAAGTCCTTTGGGGGGAGATGCTGTGTCATCTATTCAGTATAAATGCGTACATATGAATCTGAAGAAGACACCATTCTTGTTCTCAAGGAGCATTTTGTATACCCCTCCATACTGAATACAGTGAATTTCCTGGCTTATTAATTGACATGGTGCTCCTCTATCCCTTCTCCCCAAATGACTGCTGTGGTTCGCAGTAGGATGGGTCTGTGTGGCAGGTTTGGATCCTGGTTTGCATAGAGGAAGTGTGCCTCAAATCACATATTCATTTGGTACTTTAGAGCTTACGCATTTGACTTTTGTGTGTTAAGACAAGAGAGGACACAAGCAACTGCCAAGAAGAGGGCACAAGAGGTCCTTGTGGACTCTTCTAACACACTAGATTCAAGGCAGTCAGTTCAGTTCAGTTCAGTCACTCAGTCATATCCGACTCTTTGTGACCCCATGGACTGCAGCATGCCAGGCTTCCCTGTCCATCACCAACTCCCAGAGCTTGCTCAAACTCGTGTCCATTGAGCCAGTGATGCCATCCAGCCATCTCATCCTCTGTTCAAGGCGGTGGTTTCAACAAAATAATTTGAAAAGGAATTTAGAAGCCAAAGAGTTCAGGTGTACTTCCCATGGTAGTCTGAGATGAGAACAGTAATTTTCAAAAGTTTTTAAGGAGGGGAACCTTTTATTTTTTCAAACAAAATTTTGTATTAAAAAGTTCAATAATCATATAAAACATATAAGAGCAGAAGTGCTCTGAATGAGTCTGGAGTAGGGGGCTTGGACCCTCACCAGCTAGGCTTACTCTTTCCTCCTCTTATTTTATCAATGAAGAAAGAGAATTCCAGATAAGTAAAAACGAATTTGCCCTAAAATTCATTGTTAATAAGTGATACAACCAGAACTGGATCCCAGATCTATTTCTACTCTACCATATTGCCTCAAGAGTATTGAATTTTCTTGGGATCTAGGCTATCATAGACTCATTGGAAGGCATGAAAGAAGCTAAAGATGCAAAGTTCTCCTTGAAGGAATTTACAATCATAGTATAAAGATGAAACAAAATTGTATTTATTTGGAAAATGTCTGCTGAACTTTTGCTACTTTTGATGCACTAGGAGTTTAAAGGCTAGTAAGAGCACAGCCTCTCAAGAAGCCCATAGAATTAATTAATGGAGAAAGTGATTGGCTGAATAATGGCCCCCAAAGACATCCAGGTCCTAATCCCTGAAACCTGTGAATGTTACCTTATATAGTAACAAGGGCTTTGCAGATGTGATTAAGTTAAGAATCTTGAGATGGGGAGATTATCCTGGTTTATCCAGATGGACCCTGAATATAATTACAAATGTCCTTACAAGAGGGAGGAGGCAGAGGCAGATTCTACTATAGAAGAGAAAAGACGATGTGACAACCTCAGCAGAGAGAGAGATATTTGAAGTTGTTGGGCTTTGAAACATGAAGGAAGGGGTCATGAGCCAATGAATTTGAGAAATTCAGAAGATCTCTAGAAACTGAAAAAGGAGAGGAAACGTTTTGTCCCCTAGAGCCTCCAGAGGTTCAGCCTAGTGAAATTGATTTTAGACTTCTGGCCTCCAGAAAGTCCAGTTCAGAGAATATATCCATGTTGTTTTAAGCCTTCAAGTTTGTGATAATTTGTTAGAGCAGCAATAGAAAATTATTACAAGGAGATAGTCACATAACCAGAGAATAAAGTGAAATGGGAATGCTCACTTTGTCAGCACGTATATTAAGCCTGGAGTGATAAAGTGATAAAGGGAACGGTAGCATGAAACAAAAACATGAAATATCTCACAGTAGGGAAAGAATAACCATTCAATCCTTTGTTCAGAAAAATGGACTACTCACATGAAAATTGAGCAAATGTAGGTTTCTCTTTCATACAAAAATCAGTTGTAGGTGGCTTAAAAGTCTAATGTGAAGAGCCAAAATTTTACTGATCTTCTACAAGAAAATTCAGGAAAAGATCTTAATGACTTTAGAGTAGAGAAATAGTTTTTTAAAGAAGACAAAGAAAACATGCACAAAGAATAACTTGACACATAACCCCTGTAAAAAAAAATGGCACAAAATTTTTTTTTAAGTAAAAAGACATACCATACATTAGGAGAAAATATTTGCAATGTACATAACTGAAAACAGAATTAGCACCCAGAATATGTAAAGAAATCCTACAAATCAGTAAGGAAAATGTCACTTCAAGAGAAATCATGACGACATTAGTCTAGTTCATGATTTGATGACTCCACAGAGAGGGGACTGAAGGAATGAAAATTCTACCATCCATTCAATTTCCTTCTAATGTTCTCCATGTGAAACCAAATAGAAGTCAAAGACAAGGGAACTCTTGGCTGTCATGCATAGAGTTCAACCCTTGAAACTAAGACAACATTGCAAATCAACTATACTTAAAAAAGAAAAGAAAAAAAAGAATGCATTTTAGTCAGTAGGACTTTAAGTTTTATTCATTTAGAAACTACAATTTCTCTCAGGAAAATTTATGCTCAGTTCACAAAGAACTGCTCAAGGTAAAGGAATTTGTTATGCTATGGCTGTCTTCCCTTAAATTTGTATTGTGCTCTGCTGCTTACAAAGCCTGTAAATCCTCATAGTCCTGAGAGGTGGAAGGGCAGGCAGCTGTACCCCCATTTTACCAGGACAAGTCCAAGCCTGAGAGAGGTACAATGACTTGCCCATGGTTACCCATTGAGTGATGGGACAGGCCTAGAACTTATTCTTTCAAAATTTTAAGTTCAAAATGTAGTCAACTACCCTCTGCCTGTTTCACATTCTCACAGCTGAAGTTAGATCAACACTTGGAACACCTTCTGTTACATAAACACAAATCTACAGAAGAGCTCTTTAGCAAATTTGAATGGGATGAGAGTGCTCACAGACACATTGCTAATAATTTATTTGTACAAGGCAATGATTTATTGCAGTGGGGCAAACTGCCCAATCCCTTAGGAACAGTAAGTAATTGGGATATTCCAATAGGGCTTCCTATGTATAATGTTTTTCAAAGTACACAATCTGATTAAAAGTGTATTCTTCTAGTAATAAATAGCTCCAAGGTTACATTTCTTCTATGAGACAAGAAATTCTATAAATGAAGTCAATGAAATAAAGCTGATGTGTTCTGTTAATAAAGTGATCATGAAAATTGTCCTTGGGCCACTAGGCTATAGAGTTTTTTAATAGAGACTGGGAAAACACTGTTAGAAATGTGTCTAATTTACACTTCTACTTTTCTCCCAGCAGCAGGTCAGTAAGCCTATGTAAGAGTCCACAGAAGGGACAAAAGGTGATCTCAGTGCAGTTGCAGATGATCGACTGGTTTAAAAAGATTAATTTATTGGATTTTATACTCAGAGATATTCATATAGCCCAAATGCAGTTAGTGCATTGAATGAGAACTGGCACTGAAACATATCAATGTTTACTTTTGGAAACCCCCTCTGACCTGACTTTTTTTTCTCTTGATATTATGGGGACAAACAAAGGTATGACTTATCTTCTGCCTTCAAGAAATTTACAGTTGCATTTGGAATCAGTAAAACATTTTGACACAGTTAATTATGAGGTATAGACTGCAAGCACTGTTTGGAAGACAGTAATTGCAATACCTAGCAGATAGTTATTACTCAATAAAACTTGATAGAATAACATCTGGAGAAACTTTGTCCTTGTGGTTGCTTTCTTTCTAAAACATCTTAGGCATATTGTGAAACCACTGTTTTCCTGAGATGGTTTGAGCCCCACGCTATGTGAAAGGCAGCAAAGTGCAGAATGACTCCTGGACTGATTAATCAACCAACCAAGGGGGTTGCTTCTGAAGCCACTGATTTGCAAAGAAGATGCAATTTAGTTTAAACTACATATACCTTGAGCTGAGAAAAGTTTAAATTGATAAAAATGGCTTGTTTAAAAATTTCAAAACAGTATTTTGTAACTTGTATTATTTCTCAAGTAACAAAGAGATGAGACTTCATCCACTCATCCACTCGTTTACATGTACCCCCCCCATGAAGCATTTAACCATGATTTTAAATACAGCTGGAAATATTTTATAATTAGGACAAGATCTAAAAAAAAGTCTCATAAGAAAAAATAATAAAGCTAGTGTTTAGGACTAAGAAAACCAAAGCAGTATGCAGTAATTGGATGAACTCAAAGAAAAAGAACAAAAGATAAGCAATAACATATTAAATTATTGTTAATTGGAAAAGCCAAGATGTTCCTCCAGGCAGAAATCAGTAATTAGAATGTGGTGAAGCTCATTATCATCATCTGGGTTGGAAATAAAAAGTAGATTGCATCTCCTCCCTACTCACGTTGCTCTTAGTCAACATTGTGATATTTCTGCTGGTGAGATAAAGCCAGGAAAGAGGTAAAATGGAGCGTCACAACCCTTTTATCCCTGAGAGATGGAGTACATCTGCAGGTTTCTGAGGTCCTTCTGTCTTCCATCAGCACCTATGAGCTCAGGGCCACCCCCACACAGCGGGAAGTATGAAACAAGGCAGAGAGCAGGCCGCCTTAGGAAGAGGCTTCCACTCTTGCAGGTCTCAATGATGTACTGATTTCTGATAGTTGGAACATTAACTAAACCCTTCAGTGTTGATCTCCCCACCTTAGTTCATCTCCTTACTCCCATGGCCTCTCCAGTCTTGAATAACAAACCTACCAGCTTCTACCTGGCCTGCCTATTTCATTGTCTGTGCCTCTAGGGTCCTGAGAGTCTAGGGATTCTTCCTCTTAGCCCAAAGCTCCGGATTCCCCAACCTATCTTGGGCTTCAGTATGAAAATTCATCCACCCACACCAAGAAGCAGGCCTGATATTTGTGTTTCTCCAAATGTGCTTCATGCTGCTACTGCTATGTCACTTCAGTCGTGTCCAACTCTGTGCGACCCCATAGACGGCAGCCCACCAGCCTCCTCCGTCCCTGGGATTCTCCAGGCAAGAACACTGGAGTGGGTTGCCATTTCCTTCTCCAATGCATGAAAGTAAAAAGTGAAAGTGAAGTCGCTCAGTCGTGTCTGACCCTCAGCGACCTCATGGACTGCAGCCTTCCAGGCTCCTCCATCCATGGGATTTTCCAGGCAAGAGTACTGGAGTGGGGTGCCATTGCCTTCTCCGAATGTGCTTCATAGACCACCAGAATCAGCAAGGCCTTAGGGTGGGCATGAAGCTTGTTCAGTCACAGATCTGGGAGCTCAGCTCAGATCTATTGAAATCCATGAGGGGAATTGGAGCTCGGAAACTGTCATTTAAATCAGTCCTCTTGGAGATTTTCACCAACATGAATATTTAAGAACCAGTCCTTGTTGCTTGCTGTTCCTTTCCTTGGATGTGTCTTTCCATGAATCCACATCTAGCTTACTTTTGTTCCAGAGGCTTTTCCAGGTCCCTCAAGAGAAAGATGCCCTGCCACCATCCTCAATCATTCTCTTGTCATTCTCTTTTATTTTCTTCATTGGAGTTAACACAATGGAAATGAGAATGCAAACTCCACACAAGTAAGACTCTGATCTTTCTTTATTTTTTTCTTCTGATCTTTCTTTCATTGCACTTTCTTCCTGTGCTGAGGATAGTGCCTGACATATAATAGGTAGATTCTCAGTAAATATTTGTTGAATTAATCACTGATCTAGTGTAAACACTCAGATATTGGAATGCCATGGTATATTAGATCAGTGAGAACGGGGAAGCTATTTGCCTACTCAAGACCTTACTTTGCATAAAGCCAGATGTGGAAATACACAAAATTAAATCTGAAGCAGTTAGGTATGTGCATTTTGAATATGCCACAATGCTTGTGTCATATCCCTACAACTTTACAGTGATTAAGCTTTATAAAATTGAAATCTTTGAAGAAGTAGTTGTTTGAATAAACACTTTTTCTAGATAGGCAAAGATTAACCCTTCGGTGTCAGAAAAGTGTTAATGGTTTACTGACATTGTTTCTATAAGTTTTTAATGTATTGGCAATATTACAATTTATTAAAAATTGGTATTTGGTCATTCATATGACCAAAATATATTTATCATATGTATTTGGTTATTGCCCATATTTCCTGGCTTACAATTCCACAGGCTCTAGAAATTTCCTGAGAAGACTTTAAAGGTGTCTTTCGTTATATTTCCTCATAACTCAGTTGGTAAAGAATACGCCTGCAATGCGGGAGACATGGGTTCAGTCCCTGGGTTGGGAAGATCCCCTGGACAAGGGAAAGGCTACCCACTCCAGTATTCTGGCCTGGAGAATTCCATGAACTATATAGTCCATGGGGCCCCTAAGAGTTGGGCATGACTGAGCCACTTTCACTTTCACTTTTGTTATATTAATGAGATGACTTTTGTAAAGCTTGTAAGGATGGGGGCTGGTTGCCAGAAGAATCAACCTCCTGAATGGAGGGCTGGAAATCTCAGTCCCAGCCCTACAGCTCCAAGGACGGGAGGTGGGGGAGGTTGAGTTCAATCACCCGTGACTACTGGGTTAGTCAATCATGCATATGTAAAAGAAGCCTCCATAAAAAGCCCAAAAGACAGGGTTTGGGTGAATTTGGGTGAATTCACCAGTTGGTGAATTCGTGGAGATTTGGGTAGAGTGGTGCTCCTGGAGAGGGCGTGGAAGTTTTGCAGCCTTTCCTCATATCATGCCCAATGCATCTCCTCCATCTGGCTGTACCTGAGTTATACCTTTTTATAATAAACAGGTGATCTAGATAGTAAAATGTTTCTGGAAATTCTGTGAGCTGCTCTAGCTAATTAATCAAACCCAAGGAGGAGGCTGTGGAACCTCTAATTCATAGCCAGTTGGTCAGAAGTACAGGTAAATACCTGGATTGAGGCTGGTGTCTGAAACCCAAGGTGGAGGCTGTTGGGAAGCCCCACTTTGTAGTTAGTTGGTCAGAAACACAGGTGACAACCTAGACTTGGGACTGGTATCTGAAGTTGGAAAGGGCAGTGAGTGGAGGACAGTCTTGTAGGACTGAGCCCTTAATCTGTGGCATCTAATGCTGTATCTCTGGTAGAAATGGTGTCAGAATCAAGTTAAATTCTCAGGCATCCTGGTGATATCCCTTCATTGCTGTGGGGGAAACCCCTCTGCCTGCCTCCCTGCCACACACATTGGAAATTGAGTCTTAGAACACCAGAAGCGTATTTCTTGGCCTTAAAAAATATGTTAAGGGCAGGGAACCAGGCATATGACTTTGGTTCACCTGAGCAAAGATTCCCAGGCATTCCGATGTCAGGGATTCATTAAGGATGAACTGAAGCCCAGTTCTCTGCATGTGTAGACACTGCAGTCCCTTGAGTTAAAAAATTTATTCTGGCACTTTATCAATGATTTTCTGAGCATTTGGGCTCCTATGGTGGTTCTTTTGAAGAAATGGACCTTGTTTCATTGAAATCAAGCAATTCAAATGATTATCAATCATTTTTTTAGCCACTCTATTTTGGTTTATTAATACTATCATGGGGGTTAAGACCTTCAAAGTAGGCCTTGTTTCACCCATGCATTTGAATATACCACCTGATTAAAAGTTACAGTCTTATATTATTATCTCTATTCTGACAGATGAGCAACAAAAGCTCAGGAAATTTAAATAACTCATCTAAAGTCCAAACAGGTGTGTGAGTATGTGTATACTGATCTTCCTGAAATTGATTACTTGTCTGTCCAGATGAGTAGAACAGGTTTTGTAGCTTTATCTCTTTTATTCAATCTATTTTTATTTTTGTCTTTCCTCTAGAGATCACCATGTGTATGTATGCTAAGTCACTTCAGTCGTGTCCGACTCTTTGAGACTGTATGTACTCAGCTCGCCAGGCTCCTCTGTCCATGGGATTCTCCAGGCAAGTGGGTTGCCATGCCCTCCTCCAGGGATCTTCCCAACCCAGGGATCAAACCCACATCTCCTAAGGTTCCAGCATTGCAGGCAGATTCTTCACCACTGAGCCACCAGGGGAGCCTGATTACCATAAATATCTTTCAATTTTAACAGTCTACTTAGAGCTAATATTTTGTTGCCTCATGGAATATATAGAAACCTTGAGTCGTATAGGTCCACTTTCTCCTTTTCTCATTTATGCTACTTTTTTGTCACGTTCAATGTATAGTTCTACCCAAGACACCGTATTGTCTGTGAGAAAAGTTGAAATTTCATGGTACATCTTAAAGAAAAATCATTTCAAAATCACTTGAAAAGTGATTTTATAGGTTCCCAATGCTAGTAGAAGGAGATCAGCCCTGGGTGTTCTTTGGAAGGAATGATGCTAAAGCTGAAACTCCAGTACTTTGGCCACCTCATGCAAAGAGTTGACTCATTGGAAAAGACTTTGATGCTGGGAGGGATTGGGGGCAGGAGGAGAAGGGGACAACAGAGGATGAGATGGCTGGATGGCATCACTGACTCAATGGATGTGAGTCTGAGTGGACTCCGGGAGTTGGTGATGGACAGGGAGGCCTGGCATGCTGCGATTCATGGGGTTGCAAAGAGTTGGACACGTCTGAGTGACTGAACTGAACTGAACTGAATGCTAGTAGACTATATATTAACAGAGTGGATCTAAGAGAGGCAGGAATCACAGGATCATAGAATATCAGACCTGGAAGGAATCTTAAAAATCCTATCGTCTTTCCCCAGAGGAGCACTACTGGTATTTTGACGGGGACAATTCTTGCTCATGCAGTTACCTGCTAAATGCCAAAAAATAATGTCCCCATGCATCTCCAAAGTCCCAATTGGGTGTATTATACAACCCTCAGTTAAGAACCATTATGAATTGAGAGAGTAGCATTGATTATATACACTACCATGTGTAAAATAAATAGCTAGTGGGAAGCCACTGTATAACATAAGGAGCTCAGCTCAGTGCTCTGTAATGACCTGGAGGGAGGGAGGTTCAAGAAGGAGAGAATATATGTATACATACAGCTGATTCACGCTGTTGTACAGAAACTAACAGAACATTGTAAAACAGTTACCCTCCAATTAAAAAATTATTTAAGGGAAAAAAAGAACCATTGCTCTGTAATGACCTATAAGGGAAAAGAATCTAAAAATAGGATATGTGTATATGTATAACTGAATCACTTTGTTGTACACTTGAAACTAATATAACATTGTAAATCAAGTATACTCCAATAAATTTTTTTTAAAAAGAACCATTGTTACTAAAGTGTTAGTCTCTCAGTTGTGTCCAACCCTTTGCGATCCCATGGACTGTAGCCTGCCAATCTCCTCTGTCCATGGGATTTTTCAGGCAAGAATACTGGAGTGGGTTTCCATTTCCTTCTCCAGGGGATCTTCCCAACCCAGGGATTGACCCAGGTCTCCAACATTGCAGGCACATTTTTTACTGTCTGAGCCACCAGGGAAGCCCAATTGTTACAAAATGACCTCATTATCCAGATGGAGAAACTGAAATTCAGAGAAGATAGGTAACTGGCTTAGAGTTGAACACCAATTTTTTTCAATAGAACTATGATTAAATCCTGGTTCACATTTCTATTCTCTTTTAACTCTATCATGCTCTATCTGAGATTGGGGATGAAAAATATGTTAACTGTAACAACCATTAACTAAACTGAGGAATAGTTTTATTTTGGGGGGTCCTAAATTAGAATTATCTGTTGGAAAAATCACCTTAAAGAAATTAAGAGTTGGGGATTCTGGGTATGACTCTAGTATAAATTTCATGGGCTTTCTATAGCCTTTTAACCACTGAATAAGAGTTGCATTTCCTCTTATTCTCTCTGCTAGACTGATTTAGCCACATTTATCTGCCTACAATGAGGGAGGCCCAGGTTCAATCCCTGGGCCAGGAAGATCTCCTGGAGAAGGAAATGGCAACCCACTCCAGTATTCTTGCCTGGAAAATCCCATGGATGGAAGAGCCTGGCAGGCTACAGTCCACGGGGTAACAAAGAGTCGGACATGACTGAGCGACTTCACTTTCTTTCACTTTCATAAAATGCTCCATGTAAAACTTTCACAGGCAAAAGGCCCAATATAATTTCAGTAGAATAATTAGTGTTTTATTTTGGTTCTTTATAAATAGGTATACCTTTCTATTTTTAAATTCTGAAAAACTCAGCATTTTTTTCTAGAGTTTAGTGAGTATGAATATAATCTTCTGCTGTGTACTGTCATAAGCATAACGACTCAAACGGCTCCTAAAAGCAGCTTGAAAACTCATTCCCCCGCGCTACCACCCACACACAACTCAGCTTGTCCCAACATTCCCAGTGGGAGGTGGGTACTTGGTCTATACAAGATCTGAACCTGCTTCACATCAGTCATGTGGTGAGCAGGGCAGGAGGCGTGGCTGTGGAATAACCACTGAGAAGACGAGCCTGTGGTTCAGAAGTCCTGGGAAAAGATAGAACACCAAGTCTTGAGCAGGAAAAGGCTAAATATGTACCAGACACCTAGATTATGTTTCTTCCTTTGGGCAAGAAGAAGTTCAGATGGGGCTGAAAACAAAGCCACAGGCAAATATATGAATAGAAATATTTAGCAGATGGATGGGGCAGAGGGGGTTCTGAGTGGGTGTTGGCAAAGATTGTCAGAGTTCCTGGATTCTATCCAACCAAACCGATGCTGCTTAAGTATGCAAGACTTTCTTTGTTAGCATTAGTTAGTAACTGATAGGGAAATTTTTCACTAGGGTATTTCATCACTAGGTTGCATTCGATTATTTATTCTTTTTTATATGGTGGTTTAGTTGCTCAGTCATGTCCAACTCTTTGCAACCCCATGGACTGTAGCCCACCAGGCTCCTCCATCCATGGGGATTCTCCAGACAAGAGTACTGGAGTGGGGTGCCATTTCCTTCTCTAGGGGATCTTCCCAACCCAGGAATCGAACCCCAGTCTCCTGCATTGCAGGCAGATTTTTTTTTTTAATCAACTGAGCTACAAGGGAGATTCTTTTTTTTTTTTTAATTTTATTTTATTTTTAAACTTTACATAATTGTATTAATTTTGCCAAATATCAAAATGAATCCGCCACAGGTATACATGTGTTCCCCATCCTGAACCCTCCTCCCTCCTCCCTCCCCATACCATCCCTCTGGGTCGTCCCAGTGCACTAGCCCCAAGCATCCAGTATAGTGTATCAAACCTGGACTGGCAACTCGTTTCTTACATGATATTTTACATGTTTCAATGTCATTCTTCCAAATCTTCCCACCCTCTCCCTCTCCCACAGAGTCCATAAGACTGTTCTATACATCAGTGTCTCTTTTGCTGTCTCGTACACCAGGTTATTGTTACCATCTTCCTAAATTCCATATATATGCGTTAGTATACTGTATTTATGTTTTATATAACAAATATTTATTTAATACCTACTGTAAGTCTAGTGTTGTTCTAAATTGATGTAGTGAGAATGACACTATATGATCTCAAATATGGACTCTAAAAATAAACCTAATTCATAGATATAGAGAATAGATTGGTGGGTGCCAGAGGCAGGGTTGTGGGAGGGTGGGCAAAATGGGTAAGGAAGTCAAAAGGTACAAACTTCCAGTTACAAAATAAAGAAGTCATGAGCATGTAATGTACAGCATGATGACTATAGCTAATAATACTGTACTGCATATTTTAAAGTTAAGAGGGTCGATCTGAAATGTTTTCATCGCAAAAAAAAAATTGTAGCTACGTATGGGTGATGGATGTTAACTCAATGTTTATTGTGATTATTCTGCAATGTATACAAGTATTGAATCATTATGTTGTACACCTGAAGCTAATGTAATGTTGTATGTCAATTATATCAATTAGAAAAACTGCTCCAGGCACTCTAGGGATGAAAAGAAAGAGGAAAAGAAAAATAGAGAAGACCTTACCCCTTTGAAGCTAACCCCTTCAGTGGGGGTGGTATACAGACAATATATAGACAATAAGAGGGATAGTAAGCACAGGTGAGGAGGGTTGGGGAATCTTCTCTGATAAAAAATGGTATGAGCAGAGATATGAAAGAAATGAGAGAGATGGTAATGAGAATACCTGGGAGAAGATGGGTCCAAGCAAAGGCAACAGCAAGTTTAAAGCCTGAAGGCTGAGGGAAGCCTAGTATGTTCCAGGAATAGGAAAGAAACAAGGTGGCAGCAAAGGAATAAGAGAGTGGGGTGTGTTAAGAGATGAGGAATACTACCAGTACCGTGAGTGCTAAGTTGCTTCAGTCATGTCCAACTCTTCATGATCCCATGGACTGTAGCCCACCAGACTCCTCTGTCCATGGGATTCTCCAGGCAAGAATACTGGAGTGGGTTCCCATTTCCTTCTCCAGGGGATCTTCCCAACCCAGGGATTGATCCTGCATCTCCTGTGTCTCCTAGATTGGCAGGCAGGTTCTTTACCACTAGCACCACCTGGGAAGCCCCGCCAGTACCATGCCTCCTGTTTAATTTAAAATGTATGGTGAGATTGTGTGACTTTGCAAGAAGACAGAGAGGCTATGGGTGAAACATTTTCTCATTGTTTTAGATCATTTTTTGTGTCCCTTTCTTTCCCAGTACTGACCCTCTGTTCTGTTTAGCCCTGTCTTCATCCACATCTCTCTGTTTATGCTTTCTCCTCTTCTAGAGAATTGAACCTAGCTGATATAGCTAAATCCAGAAGCTAGAGCAGGCATTTGTGGGAAAAAAATGCCAGTTCAGAGTACTGAGATTTTCAGGTGGCTGCACTGCATCCTCAAAGGCAGGCTCAGGATTGTCATAAGAGTTATGGGGAGAAAAGTTAACTTGTCCCCAGAAAATAAGTCCAGCCTTCTCAACTCCTGAGTCCTACCTCTTGTAGACTCTACTAATCTTTTCCTATTAACTGTGATCTTAAACTGTTCCACATAAAGATGGGTGTCTGCCATGACAGTCTGCTTAAAGATGACCATCTCTTCTCCTGCCATTCCAGAAACTAACTTCTGGCCATGATCCTCTGATTTTATTCCTCTCCAGTGGCTTGAGAACCTTCAGAGTTGAGCAATGCTTTAGTGCGCCATTAACACTGTATTCCATATATGCTATGTGTAAAGTAAATTACAGCAGTCCACGTGAAATAGGGTGATGGCTTAGACTAGGGGAAAAGCTATAGGAAGGGAGATATGTGGACAGATTTAAGAAATCTTTAGCTGAGGATCTTGACAGGACTTGGAGATAGATTAAATGCAGATGTTGTAGAAGAAGGAGGTATTATAGCTGACATATAGGTTTCTGACTTACAGAACTGAATAGAAACTCTTCACTGGGGCATGGAGTATTGAAAGAGGACCTAGCTGGTGGGGGAAGATCATAAGGAAAAACTGAGTTTGGAATGTCTTTGAAAAATTGGATATCAAATAGACAGAGGAACAGGTGGATTTCTGGAAGTCAGAAGAGAGATTTACCTTGGAAATATAAATTTTGGAAGTTTTCAACATGTAGTTATTAAATATCTTTAGGTATCGAGGGAAGTCTCAAAAAAAAGAATATAGTATGAGAAGTGATGTCCCCATAACTGAACCACAATGCACGCCATTATTTTGAAGTCAGTTGTGGAGGAAGGACCAAAAAAGGACACTGAGTGGGATGGAAGGAAAACCAGGAGAACATGTGGTCACTCTCAGTCCCTTGTATTCTGATTTGCTTTCTTGAATGAGAAGAAAAGGGATGCAGTTATGATGACTGCCCTGAGACTTTCTCAGAAGAATGGGGTAAGCATATTCATGCCTTCCATTCTATGTACCATGGGAGAAGCAAGTTGAGAATTGATGCATTGAATCATACTATCTTACAGTAGCCAGATAAATATGAAGTCTTTTTATTTTTTTAAAAATTATTTATTTGGCTGTGCAGAGTCTTAGTTGGGGCATGTGGCATCTTTAGTTGCTGCATGTGATCTCTTATTTGCGGCATGTGGGATCTAGTTCCCTGACCAGGGGTCGAACCCAGGCCCCCTGCATTGGGAGTGGACTTTTAGTCACTGGACTACCAGGGAAGTCCCTAAAGTCTTTTTAAAAATGTCTTTAACTAGAGCCAGGAAACTTCAAGAATATTAAGACAAAAATGTTTTTTAAAGTTAAAGAAGAGTAACTTTGGAGGATGAGTTGATGGTGGTGGTATTGTAATGACACTGGTGAGACACATGAAACCCAAGTTGTTTGAAAACAACTTATTCCTTGCAAATTATCTCATTACTATTTTAAACTGCTTTCATGTTGATGGTTAATATTTTGTATTAACTATATTAAATAATATAATTTTAAATAATATAGTTTATTATTAAATCCCTTTAATTCCTGGAAATATTTTAGCCTATAGAGCAAAAACATTCTGCTGATCTCAGCCATAACTGGCCAATACGTGTCACTGCAGAGACTGCAGGTAACAGCTTGTAGGGAGGACAGTACTACTGAACCAAATGCAGTAGTCTGGGTGGGAACAGTGAAAATGCTTTTATGGCTCACACTTAGCAGGAAGTAATGGGCTAATATCATAAAAAAATGCTGAGAATGCATTTTGGGGGGCTTTTGGCTGCTAATCAGCTGGGGCAGCCAATGGTCTTTGATAGAGAGCCACTCTAATTTCTGTGGTAGCTGGGACTACAGACACTTTGTAATGAAGAAAATTACCAGTTCCTGTTCCTAAGGACAGAGTAGTGCCAAAGATGGAAATTTCATTTTGTATCCAAGAAAGGAGGGTGAATTGGAGTTAAGAAGGGAAGGGAGAGAGATTGGTTTCTTGGTGCATGGCCAAGAAATAGTTCATTCCTGACATGAGCATCATGTACAGAAATTGTCTAGGATAATGTCTGGTTCTCACTGAATGTTTAGTAAATGTTTGTTGGAGTTGATCTTCTCTTTAACTCTTTCCCTGACATGGAATAATTATAATTAACTCATTATTCTGATCAGCATCTGGCATCCTGATACTAGATCATTAAATGAAATAAACAGCAACTGAAGAAGTGGTTAAATGTTAACCCTTAATTCTGTATTGCATTGTGTGCTTGTGGTTTATCTTACACCAATAACTTAGTTCTTCACAAGTCTTCTGACCATTCTTCAATACTTCTTAGTAGGCATTGAGTAGGAGTGGCCTGTCAGGAGAGGGTTATTGACCAGGTGACATTGAGCAGCTGTTTATCTTTACTGAGATAAGGGCAAGAGAAAACAGATTTCCACTGTATAAGCACCTCCTGTGATATCAGATAAAACTCAACTATATAATCATTTGAAACTGACACAATATACCCAGATTAAACTTCCAAAAGCATAGCTCTGATTTTATAATTCTGTACTCAAAAATGTTGGATGGCTCCCCATTGGCTGGTGAATAAAATTAATCCCTTAATCTGGCACTCTATGGTGTATATTCTACCTTTCAAGGTTATATCCTGTTCTCCTTCACAGATCCTGAAACTTGATCTAAGCTATTCTTCACATGTTTCCTTGTCTTTCCATCCAAGGATTTCCCTTATGCTATGCTTTCTAATATGTATGTCTTCCCTCACATTCAGATTCATTCAAATTTTATCCATCCTTTATGTTAGATTGGGTTCAGATGTTATGCTCTTCAATAAGTCATCCTTTATTCTTTCAGAATAATCATTCTCCTTTCTCCAGAAACTTTGATGAGGCTTTATGGTGCTGACAGAGATAGGCTGACCATCTCTTTCTTGAAATTCTCAAACCCCCAAAGCTATGAAAATAAAAATAATTTCAAAATTCATTAAAAAATCAGATCTGACCTGAACTCATTTGGTAGTAAAATTCAACCTGAAGTGATGTGAGACTCTCTCTAGTCTTTATTTATCTCATCTAATAAGCATTTATTTCAGTTCAGAAATAGAAATGTATTTGATAATGCACTACTCTCTCAAATCCCTCTGTGTTATTTAATCACTGGCAGGTAAAGAAGCTGTCTGCCAGTGCAGGAGACATAGGAGACTCAGGTTCGATCCCCGAGTTGGGAAGATCTCCTGGAGGAGGAGATGGCAACACACTCCACTATTTTTTGCCTAAAAAATCCCATGGACAGAGGAGCCTGGTGGGCTAGAGTCCGTGGGGTCACAAAAGAATTGGCCATGACTCAGCAACTGAGCATGCACACATGCCTGGTATACTACTTGTACTTGAATACTACTTGTATATGAATCTTATATCCTAAGTCTGAAAATGTATGAATCCTGAAATACATCTGTTTCCAAGATTCTTGGAGAGGAATTGTAAACTTGATTAGATTTATATACAGTTGTCTTTTTTTATTCTGCCTTATATCTAGACAACCATTCTATTCTGAGAGAACCTGCCATCATGTGAGTCAGTGGGAATTAGGGCTCCATCTCCATCATGAATTTTGAAGTCACCTGGTACTTCAACCTCATCTCCCCTGGTATTTGGTCACAGATGTATAACCTAAGCTTCACCATTTGAACGTTCCCTCCTGGGACTTGGAATTCTGAGAGCGATGCAAAGGAACAGAGAGATTTAGAGATTATTCCTTGAGGCGGTAGTTAAGTGACCTGTGGCAGTGATGCCATCACCAGCTGTTCCTGTAAAGTGACTTTGGCTGTATTTCTTGTTGCCTAGTTACCTTTGGTTATTGATTATTTTTTTTCCCTAGTTTTCTTTTTTTTTTAATTTATTTATTTTAATTGAAGACTTATTACTTTACAATATGGTAGTGGTTTTTGCCATACATTGACATGAATCAGCCATGGGTGTACATGTGTTCCCCATCCTGAACTTCCCCTCCCAGCTCCCTGCCCATACCATCCCTCAGGGTTATCCCAGTGCACCAGCCCTGAGCACCCTGTCTCATGCATCGAACCTGGACTGGCGATCTATTTCACATATGACAATATTCATGTTTCAATGCTATTCTCTCAAATCATCCCACCCTTGCCTTTTCCCACAGAGTCCAAAAGTCTGTTGTTTATATCTGTGTCTCTTTTGCTGTCTCACATATAGGATCATTGTTACCATCTTTCTAAATTCCATATATATGCATTAATATACCATATTGGTGTTTTTCTTTCTGACTTACTTCACTCTGTATAATAGGCTCCAGTTTCATCCACCTCATTAGAACTGATTCAAATGCATTTTTTAATAACTGATTAACATTCCATTGTGTATATGTGCCACAAATTTCTTATCTATTCGTCTGCCAATGGACATCTAGGTTGCTTCCATGTCCTGGCTATCGTAAACAGTGCTGTGATGAACATTGGGGTACATGTGTCTCTTTCAGTTCTGGTTTCCTCAATGTGTATGCCCAGCAGTGGGATTGCTGGGTTGTATGCACCCCCACTCCTGTAGTCTTGCCTGGAAAATCCCATGGACAGAGGAGCCTGGTAGGCTGCAGTCCATGGGGTCTCTAAGAGTCGGACACGACTGAGCGACTTCACTTTCACTTTTCACTTTCCTGCATTGGAGAAGGAAATGGTAACCCACTCCAGTGTTCTTGCCTGGAGAATCCCAGGGATGGGGGAGCCTGGTGGACTGCCATCTATGGGGTCGCACAGAGTCGGACACGACTGAAGTGACTCAGCAGCAGCAGCAGCATGGGGGTTCTATTTCCAGTTTTTCAAGGAATCTCCACACTGTTCTCCAAAATGGCTGTACTAGTTTGCATTCCCACCAACAGTGTAAGAGGGTTCCCTTTTATCCCCACCCTCTCCAGAATTTATTGTTTGTAGACTTTTTGATAGCAGACATTCTGACTGGTGTGAAATGGTACCTCATTGTGGTTTTGATTTGCATTTCTCTGATAATGAGTGATGTTGAGCATTTTTTCATGTGTTTGTTAGCCATCTATATGTCTTCTTTAGAGAAATGTCTGTTTAGTTCTTTGGCCCATTTTTTGATTGGGTCATTTATTTTTCTGGAATTGAGCTGCAGGAGTTGCTTGTATATTTTTGAGATTAATTCTTTATCAGTTGCTTTGTTTGCTATTATTTTCTCCCATTCTGAAGGCTGTCTTTTCACCTTGCTTATAGTTTCCTTCATTGTGCAAAAGCTTTTAAGTTTAATTAGGTCCCATTTTTTTTATTTTTCCTTTTACTTCCATTACTCAGGGAGGTGGGTCATAGAGGATCCTGCTGTGATTTATGTCAGAGAGTGTTTTGCCTATGTTTTCCTCTAGGAGTCTTAGAGTTTCTGGTCTTACATTTAGATCGTTAATCCATTTTTGAGTTAATTGTTGTGTATGGTGTTAGAAAGTGTTCTAGTTTCACTCTTTTACAGGTGGTTGACCAGTTTTCCCAGCACCACTTGTTAAAGAGATTGTCTTTTCTCCATTGTATATTCTTGCCTCCTTTGTCAAAGATAAGGTGTCCATAGGTGCATGTATTTATCTCTGGGCTTCCTATTTTGTTCCACTGATCTATATATTGGTCTTTGTGCCAGTACCATACTGTCTTACTGACTATAGCCTTGTAGTATAGTCTGAAGTCAGGCAGGTTGATTCCTCCAGTTCTGTTCTTCTTTCTCAAGATTGATTTGGCTATTTGAAGTTTTTTGTAATTCCATACAAATTGTGAAATTATTTTTTCTAGTTCTCTGAAAAATACCATTGGTAGCTTGATAGGGATTGCGTTGAATCTATAGATTGCTTTGGGTAGTATACTCATTTTCACTATGTTGATTCTTCCAATCCATGAACGTGGTATATTTCTCCATCTATTTGTGTCATCTTTGATTTATTTAATCAGTGTTTTATAGTTTTTTATATATAGGTCTTTTGTGTCTTTAGGTAGATTTATTCCTAAGTATTTTATTCTTTTTGTTACAATGGGGAATGGAATTGTTTCCTTAATTTCTCTTTCTATTTTCTCATTGTTAGTGTATAGGAATGCAAGGGATTTCTGTGTGTTAATTTTATATCCTGCAACTTTATATTGATTAGCTCTAGTAATTTTCTGGTGGTGTATTTATGGTTTTCTATATAGAAGATCATGTCAGCTGCAAACAGTGAGAGTTTTACTTCTTCTTTTCCAATTTGGATTTCTTTTACTTCTGTTTTTTTTTTCTGATTGCTGTGGCTAAAACTTCCAAAACTGTAGTGGTGAGAGTGGGCACCCTTGTCTTGCTCCTGACTTTAGGGGAAATGCTTTCAGTGTTTCACCATTGAGGATAATGTTTGCTGTGGGTTTATTATATATGGCATTTGTTATGTTGAGGTATGTTCCTTCTATGCCTGCTTTCTGGAGGGTTTTTATCATAAATGAACGTTGAATTTTGTCAAAGACTTTCTCTGTATCTATTAAGATAATTATATGGTTTTTATCTTTCAATTTGTTTATGTGGTGTATAACACTGATTGATTTGCAAATATTAAAGAATTCTTGCATCTCTGGGATAAAGCCCACTTGGTCATAATATATGATCTTTTTATTATGTTGTTGGATTCTGTTTATTATAATTTCGTTAAGGATTTCTGCATCTGTGTTCATCAGTGATATTGGCCTGTAGTTTTCTTTTTTTGTGTGGCATCTTTGTCTGGTTTTGGTATTAGGGTGATGGTGGCCTCATAGAATGAGTTTGGAAGTTTACCTTCCTCTGCAATTTTCTGGAAGAGTTTGAGTAGGATAGGTGTTAGCTCTTCTCTAAATTTTTGGTAGAATTTAGCTGTGAAGCCGTCTGGTCCTGGGCTTTTGTTTGTTGGAAGATTTTTTATTACAGTTTCGATTTCCATGCTTGTGATGGGTCTGTTAAGATTTTCTATTTCTTTGGGTTCAGTTTTGGAAAATTATACTTTTCTAAGAATTCATCCATTTCTTCCAGGTTGTCCATTTTATTGGCATATAGTTGCTGATAGTAGTCTCTTATGATCCTTTGTGTTTCTGTGTTGTCTGTTGTGATTTCTCCATTTTCATTTCTAATTTTGTTGATTTGATTCTTCTCCCTTTTTTTCTTGATGAGTCTGGCTAATGGTTTGTCTATTTTATTTATATTCTCAAAAAAGCAGCTTTTAGTTTTGTTGGATTTTGCTATAGTCTCCTTTGTTTCTTTTTCATTTATTTCTGCCTTGCTGCTGCTGCTGCTAAGTTGCTTCAGTCGTGTCCGACTCTGTGCGACCCTGTAGAAGCCAGCCTATGAGGCTCCTCTGTCCTTGGGATTCTCCAGGCAAGAACACTGGAATGGGTTGCCATTTCCTTCTCCAATGCAGGAAAGTGAAAAGTGAAAGTGAAGTCACTCAGTCGTGTCCGACTCTTAGTGACCCCATGGACTGCAGCCTACCAGGCTCCTCCATCCATGGGAGTTTCCAGGCAAGAGTACTGGGGTGGGGTGCCATCACCTTCTCCATTTCTGCCTTAATTTTTATGATTTTTTTCCTTCTATTAACACTGCGGTTCTTCACTTCTTCTTTTTCTAGTTGCTTTAGGTGTAGAGTTAGGTAATTTATTTTATTTTTCTCTTGTTTCTGGAGGTAAGCTTGTATTGCTATGAACCTTACCCTTAGCACTGCTTTTACTGAATCCCATAGGTTTTGGGTTGTTGTGTTTTCATTTTCATTTGTTTCTATGCATATTTTGATTTCTTTTTTGATTTCTTCTGTGATTTGTTGGTTATTCAGAATCATGTTGTTTAGCCTCCATATATTTGTATTTTTTAAGCCTAATTTGCCAGATATCCTGTTGATTCTGTGAACTATCCAATATCCTTTCAATAAACTTCTCCCCTTAAGTTAGCCAGTTAGTTTTTGTTATTTGTCTCTAAAAATCCTAACTGATTTTAGACTGTCTTTTCTTTCAACCTTTATCTTAGTTATTTCAGGCTCCTATAAACAAAGTACCATAGACTGGGTAGTTTACAAACACAACAGAAGTTTATTTCTCACATTTCTGGAGACTGGCTTTCCTGGTGGCTCATATAGTGTAGAATCTGCAGGCAATGCAGGAGATCCAGCTTCTATCCCTGAGTTGAGATCCCCTGGAGGAGGAAATGGCAACTCAATCCAGTATTCTAGCTTGGAGAATTCCATGGGCAGAGGAGCCTGGTGGGCTATAGTCCATGAGGTCACAGAGTTGGACATGACTGAGCAACTAACACTGTCACTTCACTTTTCTGGATACTGAAAGTTCCATGTCATGGTGTCAGTATGGTCAGGTTCTGAGGAGGACTCTCTTCCAGGCTATAGATTGCTGACTTCTCCTTTTATCTTCACAGTGTTGGAAAGGAAGTTAGCTATATCTCTGGCCTCTTCCTATATGGGCACTAATCCCCTTCATGAGAGCTCCACCCTCATGATTGCATCTAAACCTAGTGCAACCCCAATTACTTTCCAAAGACTCCATCTAATAAACATCACATTGGGATTGGTGTTTCAGCATATGAACTTGGGGGGCACAAGCATTGAATTCATAACACCACTCTCATCTAGATTTTTATCTTTGTGTACTCAAAACACCTAGTAACAACAGATAATTGATAACTTTTACATATGGCACTGGTCATACTGGTAGTTTAGAAAGATCACTCTTTTTGATGATGTATAGAAAATGGGGTAGAAGAGGAAAGATTGGAGTATTCCAGTTGGGAGGTAATACTGTCGTGATTAATGTAGTAGATATGGAGATGGTGGGAAATTTTATGGATTTGAGCAATGTTTTAGGAAATAGGTCAGGATTTGATGATTGATTGATTGTGGTGGGAAGTGAATAGGGAGGAGGACAATGACTACCAAATATCTGTTTTGCATCATCAGTTGGATAATGGTGCCATTCAAAGAGTCAAGGAACATAGGAACAATAGCAGTTTGGGGGTGATAAGGGAGAGAATTGGGTCAGCTGGCAATGTATTGAGTTTCAGGACCAATGGACAGGTCCTGTAGAGAATGACTGGTGGGTCTAAAGGTCAATCAGAGTCAGAGATTAGGCATCACCACAATATTGATGGTACTTAAATCCATGGGAGTAAATGAAACCTCACAAAAGGCTAGTATAGATTGGGAAGCTACCTAGGACAGAGCACTGAGGAATATGAAAGTGATCAACTAAAGCCGAGGGAGCCATCAAAGGGGGAACAAGAGAGGAAGGACCACTCCACTGTAAATTGTGTCTGTAACAACCAATAACACATGATCTTTGTCTTCAAAGGTTGCAGGAAAGGGAAGAACAAACACATCAGTGTTTGCAACACAATGTGACAGGTATTAAATCAGAGGTATATTCGTGCAGAAGAGGTGAGTATAAGGAGAAGCCTAGTAATGAATGGGACACATCCATTATTCTGAAGTGTAGTTGACCAATTATCTGTATGGCATAATGTATTCATGGGTATATTCACGTCGGTCACATGACCGACAGACTACATATTTAATATTAAGCTTCCTTTGATTGAATTTCCTTTCAGCACCTCTTTTGCCTGCTAAGCAAGATTTCTCTAGTATTTCTTTCAATCTGCTTTGTGGTGGTAACTACTTACAGGTCAACAGAGATTCTTTTTTGCCAGTGGAAAAAGTCCGTGGGTCTAGTTAAAAATAGTCAAATATCTGACAATTTCTTTTAAAACTTTCTAGATAATTTTATTTAGTATGATTACAATTGGAAGAGAGATATTTTCATTGAATCTGGATGTGGCTGAAAGTGACTGAGTATGAAGTGAGTCAACCATCTTTATCTTCTTGGCTTGTACTTAGCCATTGATTTTTTTTCTTTCCAGCAGGAAATATTTTAAAGCACAAAGAACTCAGTAGTGAAAAGAGGCCCCCTGGTTTCTAATTCTACCTCTGCCACTAGTTAAATGTGTAACCTAGAAAAGTCACTTTTGCACTCTGGGCCTTGGTTGCTACTTCTTGACAAAGGAGTTGCTATCTGTCCCAGGCACCTCACAGAATTGTTGTGGGAATCAAGTGATAAATCGATGCAAAACTCCTTGGATAACATAATGGTGCTTGTGGAAGACACCAGTCCTTTCCCAGCTTTCCATGTGATCCCATAAACAACCTAGTATCCTTTTAGTTATGTTGGAACAATGTGAAACCTCTGCTAATGAACTGAGTGGGTGTGACATGTAACTGCTAAGTCAAAGCATTAAGAGTTCATAGGCTATCTCCAAGCTCTCTATTCCCCTTCTTTAGTAGCCATGGAGATTATACGTTCTGAGGACAGAAGGAGCCTCAGTCTCCGAGTCACTAAATTGTGGAAAACCCCACTTCCCAAATGCTCCCCAATTGACTTTGCATTAGTGAGATATGTTTGGTTCTTTAGTCTCTGTGATTTGGGGGCTATGTGTGGTTGAAACATATCTAAGCCTCTTCTGGTGAACAGTGTCACAACCTAAGGCATGATGATGTTAGATTTTCTGTGGAAGTCTGTGGGAAACTAGAGATGTGCAACTTTAAACAGCTTTTGATGGTAGTTCCTGCAAGAGAAATGATAGGCTTTATTGTTTCTTTAGCAAAAACCCTTCATTTCCCATTGTCTTTCCAAACCATCTCAAAATTCAGTATTGCAACCAAGATACCAGTGCTGCCATTGGTCCTATTTTGACCCTAAGGCTGAGAGCTCACTCCTGCCACTGTTTCCTCCCTTTTAGATTATTCAGACCAACCAAAAGAATGACAACTAGGTAAAGACAATAGAAGCCTGGTAACTGCTCTACCAGGGTGAGTCCAACAGAGGTAGAGTGGGATAGGATAGGGAGATCTCGCTTTGTAAGGGTATTTTTGTACAGGAAAACCCCCTTTCATTTCCTCTGATTATTTTCTCCTTGTCTGCTTCCTATTATTCTGCCTTCTATTTATTTTTTACTCATGAGCTTCTCTTATTTTAAGAGAGAGGGAGTGGCCACTCTGTGCTCAGGGCTGTAAGACATACAGAGCAGTTTAAGATACACTTGCCTTTAAGGGATTTATAATACATTGGGGAAATGAGCTTTCCACACAGCAATCAAAACCAGTGCAAAATTATGGAATTCAGTGCTAAACTGAGAGACACAAATTGGAAACGCTGTAGCAGATAGCAGAGAGGGAGAACAATGGAGGTCATTTGGGGCGAGAGAGAACTCGGAAAGTGAGGGCTGGGATAGGAGGCTGTTGCCATAATCCAAGAGTGAGCAGATAAATCTTTGGAAATTGGCATAGAGAAGGGGAAGGGGCTTCCCAGGTGGCACTAGTGGTAAAGAGCATGCCTAGCAATGCAGGAGACTTAAGAGACACAGGTTCGATCCCTGGGTCAAGAAGATCCCCTGGAGGAGAGCATGGCAACAGACTCCAGTATTCTTGCCAGGGGAATCCCATGGACAGAGAAGCCTGGTGGGCTATGGTCCATAAGATCGCAAAGAATCGGACACAACTGAAGCAGCTTAGCATGTACGCATGCATAGAGAAGGACATGTTTGGATGAAATGCATGCATTTGGTTTTTTTTGTTGTTTTTTTTTTAATTTTATTTTATTTTTAAACTTTACAATATTGTATTAGTTTTGCAAATATCGAAATGAATCCGCCACAGGTATACCCGCGTTCCCCATCCTGAACCCTCCACCCTCCTCCCTCCCCTCCCCTCCCTCTGGGTCGTCCCAGTGCACCAGCCCCAAGCCTCCAGTACTGTGCATCGAACCTGGACTGGCGACTCGTTTCATACATGATATTATACATGTTTCAATGCTATTTTCCCAAATCTCCCCACCCTCTCCTTCTCCCACAGAGTCCATAAGACTGATCTATACATCGGTGTCTCTTTTGCTGTCTCGTACACAGGGTTACAGATGGCTAACAAACACATGAAAAGTTGCTCAACATCACTCATTATCAGAGAAATGCAAATCAAAACCACTATGAGGTACCATTTCATGCCAGTCAGAATGGCTGCGATCCAAAAGTCTACAAGCAATAAATGCTGGAGAGGGTGTGGAGAAAAGGGAACTCTCTTACACTGTTGGTGGGAATGCAAACTAGTACAGCCACTATGGAGAACAGTGTGGAGGTTCCTTAAGAAACTGGAAATAGAACTGCCTTATGATCCAGCAATCCCACTGCTGGGCATACACACTGAGGAAACCAGAAGGGAAAGAGACACGTGTACCCCAATGTTCATCGCAGCACTGTTTATAATAGCCAGGACATGGAAGCAACCTAGATGTCCATCAGCAGATGAATGGATAAGAAAGCTGTGGTACATATACACAATGGAGTATTACTCAGCCATTAAAAAGAATACATTTGAATCAGTTCTAATGAGATGGATGAAACTGGAACCTATTATACAGAGTGAAGTAAGCCAGAAAGAAAAACACCAATACAGTATACTAACGCATATATATGGAATTTAGAAAGATGGTAACAATAACCCTGTGTACGAGACAGCAAAAGAGACACTGATATATAGATCATTCTTATGGACTCTGTGGGAGAGGGAGAGGGTCGGGAGATTTGGGATTTCATATCATGTATGAAAAGAGTTGCCAGTCCAGGTTCGATGCACGATACTGGATGCTTGGGGCTGGTGCACTGGGACGACCCAGAGGGAGGGTATGGGGAGGGAGGAGGGAGGAGGGTTCAGGATGGGGAACACAGGTATACCTGTGGCGGATTCATTTTGATATTTGGCAAAACTAATACAATATTGTAAAGTTTAAAAATAAAATACAATAAAAAAAATTTAATGTAATTGAAGGACAAAGGCTCTTCTGTCAACAAAAGCCTTGTTATCCATAAAATGAGGAAGTTGGACTACTTGATCACAAGAGCAATTCTTGTTCTGACTTTCTATAAATATGGATCCAAATCTACAATCATAGAATATTTTGAAGTTACAAAGCATTGCTGCTAGTTTGTATGGATTCCCACATAGCTTTTGGTAATAGCCACTTTTAAAAGACCATTAATATTTGAATTACCACAATCACTAATTGGAGGTAGTTTTTCGCTAAAATTCTGAGGTCATTTTAGAAATCAAAATGATTCTATCGGAGAGATAAGGCTTACTTCCAGCAGAATGGTAACAAGAGTGTGGAGGCCATCAACAGAAATAAAGAGAAAAGCTGGTCATTAATAAGCCACAATAGCCCTAAAGATTATGGGAGGAGAACCCTGGCCTAGCAAATTACCATGTTTAGCTCTAGGTTGAGATATAGTATTTTGTAAAATTTTTCATATGGCCGAATTTGTTTATAGTTATCCTCATAGTCCAACTGCAACATTTCTTAGATCGCAAGTCCTTTTGTAATTCTTTTTCAAAACTCCAGGCAGTATATGTGGAATGAATTTCCTAGGAAATGCCCTTGGAGTTGTTTCTCTAACGGTGGACGTGGAAATACCCTGATTGCTTCACTTCTGCCTGATGCCTGCCTCACAATGCAATGACCTAGGATTAAGTGGCTATTGAATCAGACCAGAAGACTTGGTTTGCTTACTCAGTTTCTAATCAACAAGTTAGCTGGGCATAGGTCAAATAAGGATTGGCTGTCTGAAATATGAAATCTCTTCTAGGAAACCTGCTAGGTGCCAGATGTTTTCTATATATTTATTTAATGACCACTTTATAGACAGGAATGCAGGCAAGACATCTGCCAGATTGAATTCACTGTAGTAGTGAATATGTGATGAGACCAGTAAGATACTTTTGCTATTTACCATTGACTAAAGCTTAGTTCCTTTAGTTAATACTGCTTTATTGATTTTGCGATTATTTTTTGAAACAGTATGTGTTTAATATCAGTATTTAATTTATTTCCACAAAATGCAAAGTTCACCCTGAGAAGAAACTGAATGTTAAAACTAACACAGTTAAAACTAACACAGATCAAGTATCTCCGTACTAAGAAAATACCTCCTGGACGAAGGGGAAGCTTTGCGATTCAGCCAGTAAATCCTGCTTCCTAAGCTATAGTGTGCATAAGGCTTTCCCACACATCTCCTGTTGCTACGGAAACCTCTTTCAGTGTCTGAGCTCTAAACAGCTGACTCATTTCAAAGTCTGGCTCTCAAACCTCTCAGCTCACAGCTTAGAGAGACAAATGGAAACAAAGAAAAACAAAGAAACAATGAAATATCAATATATACTATTTCATTTTAAAAGTAAGTAAATTATGTGTCTTAACATATAGGCAAAAGGCAAAGTAATGCAAATCCCCAGTTGCTACAGACTGCAGAAAAGATATTTCAGAAGCATCCACAATCCATGGCCTGTAAAAGGGGCTTTCTATCCTTTGGACTTAGTGACAAAGAGTAAAACTGAAGCTGAAAGAGAGATCCTCAGTGACTCCCTTATACCAAAACAGTCCAACCAGATACACATGAAAACACAAGCAAACAGAATGATCAGCAAAGCAGTTAGCATGGAGGGGGAGGGCAGAGAGAGAAGGGGGAGGGCAGAGGTAACTTCAGTGCAGTTCAGTTCAGTCGCTCAGTTGTGTCCGACTCTTTGAGACTGAACTGAACTGAACTGAACTGAAGTTACCTCTGCCCTCCCCCTTCTCTTAGAAAACCTCAAAGTAGTCTTAGGAAGTGTCAAAACAAAGCTTAAGAATGTCCTAAAGGAAACTTCCTACTTTGGTCTCCATCTTTGGTTCTATTAAGTCAACTTATTCAAGGAATACACAGATGTACATTTATTAAATGGGCAGATGCCACAAATCTAGGAGTTGGATTTCAGTCCAGAGAACTTCATAACATTCCTTTGGAATTTCAGACTGAGGAAATAAATGTCTGAACACGCTCATTGGTGCCAACTGGCCCAGAGTGTATGCTGGAATTTTGTATACTTTTTACATTTACAGCTAGTAATTGTCACAGATAATAATGGAACTTTCTAAGCAGTCTGAATGCCTTTAAAAGTGATTTAGTTTTTGTGTTTTGTTTTCTAGTTTTTGGCCCCACCTTACAGCATGTGGGATCTTAGCTCCCTGACCAGGGATCGAACCCACATCCCCTGCAGTGGAAGAGCGGAGTCTTAACCACTGGACCTCCAGAGAAGTCCCAAAAGTGGTTTAGTCCCCAAGTGATTTTGTAAAGTGAAAATCAACTTTAGTTTGGTAGTGAGAAACCAACCTTTGAAGACCCAGTATGGTATGGATTAGGGGAAAATGTTACTATCTGAGCATGCCTTCACATTTTAGTGTGGGGAGAATTGCTTAGTTTCTATGATATTATTGATATTGTCTCTATTATCCTGTGTCCCTGAAAGAACTGATCAGAATATAGCTCAAGTGAATATTTAAGCATCTCTTTGTTTTATTTGCCACTACAAATTATTACTGTGATTTTACTGTGGGGAAAAAGCAAATCAATAATACATATTATTAAAATAATATCTTGGTGGAAAGATGTGGAAAGAACCATTACTCAATGCATATTGAGTCTGCAAAATATCTCAAGCATTGCTCCCAAACAGGCAGAGTGTGGAAAGCAGTAAAGCAAGGCTTGTGTTTAATAAAAGTTATGACTCTTGAGGAGTCATTTTGTGTGTGTCCAAGCACATGCAGGATAATTGGCATGTCCAGTTTATTGTGGTACTTTCTACTCAATTCATTCGATGCATTGCAGTTAAATTAATGGATTCAGTTGATGAGCCTTGAAAGCCTAACTAGGCTGGTAAATCAAGGGAATGCTGTTGAACCAATATGTCTGAAATTCAAGGGGGAAAAAAAACTGGTAGGTGGAATCAAATATGTTCACATTCTAAACTCTAGAATCTGGGAAGATGTTAATTTACGTAGCAAAAGGGACTTCTCAGGTGTGATTAAATTAAAGAAATGCAATGGAGAGATTAAGGTGAAATATCCAGATGGGCTCAAGGCAGTCTTTCTTATAAAAGGAAGGTAGTACAATTAGGGTCAGGGAAAGGGAAGCTGTGATGGTGGAGGTATAGGTTGGAATAATGCTCTGAAGGTTGAAGAAGGGACTTTGAGGCAAGGGATGCCAGTCTTCTCTGAAACCTGGAGAAGGCAAGGAGTTTTAGTCTCCCCTGGAATCTCTAAAAAGAACACAGCCCTGCCAATACCTTTTCAGCTGAGTCATGCCCACTTCAGACTTCTGCTTTTCAGAATTTTAAGATAATAAATTCTTGTTGCTTTAAGCCTCTAAGTTCATAGCAATTTGTTACAGCAGCCATAGTAACTAATACTTATACTCATTAAATTAGGCAAAGAGTTTAACTATAACTTTAGAAACAAGAGGGAAAAACATGGACTAGATGATAAGATAGGTAAGAGGCATCATACTTGGTGAAAATGTACACAAATATGAATGGAGCAATGTTTATGTGGCTAGAGAATGCCTTCACATGGTTTGTGCTTGGCCTTGGGTCTTTCATCAGTTTCTCTGAAGCAATAGTTAGAACCGGACATGTAACAATGGACTGGTTCCAAATTGGGAAAGGAGTACGTCAAGGCTGTGTATTGTCACCCTGCTTATTTAACTTATATGCAGAGTACATCATGAGAAACACTGGGCTGGAGGAAGCACAAGCTGGAATCAAGATTGCTCTGAGAAATATCAATAACCTCAAATATGCAGATGACACCACCCTTACAGCAGAAAGTGAAGAGGAACTAAAGACCCTTTTGATGAAAGTGAAAGAGGAGAGTGAAAAAGCTGGCTTAAAATTCCACATTCAAAAAACTAAGATCATGGCATCCGGTCCCATCACTTCATGGCAAATGGATGGGGAAACAATGGAAACAGTGGCAGACTTTATTTTCTTGGGCTCCAAAATCCCTGCAGATGGTGACTGCAGCCATGAAAGTAAAGGACGCTTGCTCCTTGGAGGAAAAGCTATGGCAAACATAGACAGCATATTAAAAAGCAGAGACATTACTTTGCCAACAAAGGTCCATCTAGTCAAAGTTATGGTTTTTCCAGTAGTCATTTATGGATGTAAGAATTGGACCATAAAGAAAGCTGAGCACTCAAGAAGTGATGCTTTTGAACTGTGGTGTTGGAGAAGACTCTTGAGAGTCCCTTGGACAGCAAGGAGATCAAACCAGTCAATCCCAAAGAAAATGAGTCCTGAATATTCATTGGAAGGACAGATGCTGAAGCTGAAACTCCAATACTGTGGCCACCTGATATGAAGAACTGACTCATTGGAAAAGACCCTGATGCTGGGCAAGATCATATCAAGATTGAAACCAGTACAGATAATCATAATGTGTCCCTCTGCTCGATCCCCACTATTAACAGTAAAGCATTCTTCCTAATATATTAGTGATAAACAAACAAACTTCATAAAGGAAATATTTTTTCACTCATATGGTACCCTTTCAAGACATAAGGTCTAAAAAAATAATGTTTAAAATACTTTTAGTTCTGTAAAACAAGAGTGAAGCCAAAAGTGGGAAGAAGTTCTATAAGAAGTACTCTGGAGGAGTTAGAAGAAAAAAATATTTAAAAAAATAATCTGAATAGACACAGATAGCTAATAGGTACATGAAAAACTGCTCAGCACCACTAATTATTAGAGAAATGCAAATCAAAATTACAATGAGGTATCACCTCACACTGGTTAGAATGGATATTATTTTAAAAAAGAAAACAAAAACAAGAAATAACAAGCGTTAGTAAGGATGTGGAGAAAAGAAAATCATGCACTGTTGGTGGGAATGTAAATTAGTGCAACTACTGTGGAAAACAGTATGGCGGGTCCTCAAAAAGCTAAAAGTAGAACTACCATCTGATCCAGCAATCGCACAATACCTAGAAAGTATTAAATCTGAAGAAAATGAAAATACTCATTTGAAAACATATATGCCACCCTATGTTCATTGCAGGTTATTTACAAATGCCAAGATATGTAAATAACCTAAGTGTCTAGCAATGGATGAATGGATAATGAAGTTGTGGTATACATACAATGAAATATTATTAAGCCATAAAAAGAATGAAATCTTGCCATCATTTGTGACAACAAGGATAGACCTATAATCTTTAGAGGACAGATTTAGGACCTACCACAGCTCCCCAATATTAGAATTGGTGACCTTTCCTCATTTCTGCAGTGTAGCGGTTGTCACGTTTGCCTCACATGCAAAAGGTTCCCGGTTTGAAACCAGGTGGAAACAGACTTACTCTTTGGGCTTCCCTGGTGGTTCAGATAGTAAAGAATCTGCCTGCATTATGGGAGACCTGGGTTTGATCCCTGGGTTGGGAAGATCCCCTGGAGAAGAGAATGGCAACCTACCCCAGTATTCTTGCCTGGAAAATCCCATGGACAGAGGAGACTGGTGAAGAGTCGGACATGACTGAGCAACTAACACACTTTTTTTCACTCCTAGTCACTGCAAATATTTGAATGAAAATGAAAAAAACATATGTTAAGAATCTCAAAGAGGGATTCCTACACAGAAAAGAATGTAGGACTTGATAAACTTTAAAACAGTATTCAACACAGATTCTATGGCTTAAATCTAGGAAGGTAAATTGACATAAGGCAAAGCAATATGTTGATTATTTAATTTCATAACTGCTCAGAGAGGGAGGAATTCATGTTACAGTGTTCCCTTTAAAGAAGATTTTAGGATGTGAACTGTGAACCAGGCAGTGAAATTAGAAATGGTTACTTTGACAATGATAAAAAGTAACTATATATTTTCATAAATAAATGTGTTTTAATGTACATATACACAGATATATGTTTGTGTGCATGTGTATGTATGTATGTACATATGTATGTATCTGAATTATATATATTATTGTTGTTGTTTAGTTGTTAAGTTGTGTCTGACTCTTTGTGATCCCATGGACTATAAACTCGCCAGGCTCCTCTGTCCATGGGATTTCCCAGGCAAGAATACTGGAGTGGGTTGCCATTCCCTCCTCCAGGGGATTTTCCCAACCTAGTGACTGAACTTGTCTCCTGTGTCTTGTCCTTGGCAGGTGGATTCATAGATATATATATAAATTCTTAAATATAGACTTTGAAAATTGTCTCTCTGGAAAATGTTAAGCACCTTCTCTGAGTTTCAGTTTCCTCAATGATAAAATGAGAATGACCATATATCTAGTTTATAGGATTTCTGTGAATAGTATATGAAATAACATTTAAATTGTTTAATTCTGTGTCTGATACATTAGGGTCTCAATAATCCACCTATATGCTTATTATTTGTATATATATCTTAGAGCCTTGTTAGGCAACGAAAGACTCTGTTTTATTTAGCATATAAATGTTCTTTCCAAGTTAAAGTGTTCTTCATATGAACTTAATTTTTCACCCTCTCCTTATTCTATACATTGCCATTTAAATGAACAAGCTCCTTTGCTACCTAAAGCTACAACCAATGTTGTTACAGAGTAGAAGTTTTAAACTGGATGAAAGGCCAGAAATTCCCTTTTATAAATGCTGACATTGGCTCAGATAAGTCATCTTGCTGTTCATGTTTGGTTATATCCTGTGATGGGAATGATATATGCATTCCACAAAAATATTGACTGTTATCTTTTTCTATAAGTTGGCCTATTTCTAGCTCATGTTACATTGAGGTATATTAAATATGAGATAATTCCACAAACAAGATAAACAGGAACTCCACCACATGGTCTGCAGTAGGTATTAATACAGTGTCCTGCCATGATTGTATATTCATTGTACTGAATCTTTTTATGGCACATGGATGAGCCAGGTTTAGAAAGAACTACATACAGTGGCAATTGTCCTTCAAGAAGATTTTTAATTCTACCAACTGCAAGAATGAATGCTCTTAATTGGTTCTCTGTTTTGTTTTTTATAGTTTTAGCTCTGTGCTAACAATTCCCAAGTCTACGTTGCCAAAATAGAACACTCCTCTGATACCTGCTGCTCATTTCCATTTGGTTGGAATTTAGCCAACCAGCTAAATAGAAAAAGAAAGAAAGAAAGTGAAATCGCTCAGTCGTGTCTGACTCTTTGCGACTCCATGGACTGTAGCCTACCAGGTTCTTCTGTCCATGGGATTTTCCAGGCAAGAGTACTTCAGTGGGTTGCCATTTCCTTCTCCAGGATATCTTCCTGACCCAGAGATTGAACCTGGGTCTCCCGCATTATAGGCAGATGCTTTACCATCTGAGCCACCAGAGAAGTCCAACCAACTAAATAAACATGCCCAAAATATAACCTGTCATCTTCCTTAAAAGTTCTGCCCTTTCTCCTACATTTTCCATGTCATACATCATGTCACTAGACAGGATCTGTGAAGTCAGTCTAGACTCCCCCTCTCTTTCCTCACCCGCTTTGGTCAACTACCCAAACTTCTGGACTTTACTCCCAGAAGTTACTTCCAGCACCTAATCTCCATCTCCCCCAACCAGTACACTAGTTTAAGCTCATAATCTCTATGGGATCAACCTTACATTAGTCTATTTAATAATTTCCCTGTCGCTACCCTTATTTGCTTCAATGGATGCTCCATATGTTGCCAGAAGAACCCATCTAAAAGAGGAGCTTGGCTGTATGATTCTGCTAAAAACTAAAACTTTTCAATAGCTAAAAACTTTTCAATAGCTCACTACTGTTGTCAAAACTAAGTACAAGTTGTCTGACTTGGCGAACCTGGTTGTTGATGACTGACATCTATCTTTCCAGCCCTATCTTTCACAACCTCTGACTTCCACTTGACCTTCCAGTGACACAGAAATGCATTCAATTCATATAGAGTTGCCAAATTTAGAAAATAAAAATATAGGACACTTAATTAAATTTGAGTTTCAGATAAACACAATGAGTGCTTTTTTACTATGAGTGTATCCCAATGTAATGTGCTGTTTCTTACCTTTTCCTTAGTCCATGCTATCACATCTCCCTTTAATGCACTTGCCAATTTTAAGGTTCAACTCAATTACTACCTTTTGGAGTCCATCTGTCCTCCACACTCCCTCCCACCAACCCTGAATGAATCAAATATCTCTCTTATCAGCACATACTATAATTGTAATTTTTTGAGTCTTCCTCTATCAGTGAGAATCCTTGAGGACAGGGAGAATATCTCATGTGTCTCTGTATTGTCACTGCCCAGTTTGATGACAGATACATAGTAGATACTTAGTAAATATTTGGTGAATAAATGATTCTCCTGATACTAATGGTTGGATTTTCTCTTTACACCCAATGGAAAGAATATTTTTACCACTGCACAAAAGAAAATAAGAAGAAAACCCAGGGTGGGATGGGATGGGAGGTGGGAGGTTGGAGGGAGGTTAAAGAGGGAGGGGACATATATATACCTATGGCTGATTGATGTTGATATAGGGCAGAAATCAAAACAGTAATATAAAGCAATTATCCTACAATTAAAAATAAATACATTTAAATTAAAAAAGAAAACCCTTTCTAAATTAGAGCCCCAAATTCAAAGTTGATAGAACAATATATTTTCCCTTAGAGATTGAAAAGTTAAATATAATAGAAGCAAATTTTCCTTTAAAAAAAAAAATTTGAAACCTATTATATTTCATGAATTTTCAGCAGCTTCTTTGACCTCAAAACTATACGATGTAGTGGCTCATATCATTTGATTTTTTACTTATGTTCCCATATATCTTTTAACATGTATTTTTCCGTATTTCCAAGATCTACGGCCACTGGAAGCTGACGGATATAATCCCAGCTAACAACCTAAGAAGGGACTCACACTAACACTTTAATAAGGTATTCAGGACAAGTTCATTTGCCTGTTGCCTGCATTTTACTTCACTAAGCATAAGCTTTTACTTAGCACTTGAAAATGAATGTGTTTGAGTATCCATCAAAAAGTGAGTCAGCTGCAAATTTGATATTCAACTCTATGCTTGTGGAGAAGACAGGTAAACACATTAATCAATGAGTAAGCAAAGGTTAGTCATAGCGAGAATCTGAACTCTAGGATGAAATTTCTGCTCCCAGTCTACCTTGTTTTCAAAGCATACTCTTTTGTAGTTCATTAAATTCTGCAACGATTCTTCAGTGGTATAATATTCTCTAGGTTTAGTCATAGAAATTGCATCAAAATTTGCTTTGTACTGTACTCAAGACATCTTGCTGCTAGGTCTGGCTGCTGAACTAATACCTGAAAATGGAAGGATCTTGGGTTTCACGGGTTACTTAAAGACATATGGATGAGACTTTAGGGTGGGAGGGTTAGTGTGCTGGGGATGGTGAAACAAAGTAGCACAAACTGGGTAAAATGGGTGTTTTGAAAACATAGATATTGGTTGTCTCTCAGTTCTGGAGGCTAGAAATCTGAAATCATGGCATCGGCAGGGTTGGTTCCTTAGAAGGGTTCTCAGGGAGTTTCTGTTCCGTGCTCCTTTCCTAGCTTCTGGTGGCAGCCAGCAATCCTTTGCACACCCTGGCTTGTAGATACCTCATTGCAATGTCTGCCTCCACCTCTATGTGGTGTTTGTCCTGTGTCTGTGTCTGTGTCTGCACATCATTTCCTTTTTCTGTAAGGATGCCAGGCATACTGGATTCGAGCCCACAATAATAACTTGATTACATCTGCAAAGAACTTATTTTCAAATAAAGTCAGTTTCACATATACTGAGAATTAGAACTTCGTAACACATTGTGCATGCGTGTGCATGCATGCTCAGTTGTACCCAACTTTTCACTATCCCATGGACTATTGCCCACCAGGCTCCTCTGTTCATGGGATTTCCCAGGCAAGAATATTCAAGTGGCTAGCCACTCCCTTTTCTAGGGGATCTTCCTGACCCAGGGATCAAACTCACGTCTCCTACATCTCCTGCATTGGCAGGCAAATTCTTTACCTCTAACGCCACCTGGGAAGTCCTCAACATGTGGTTTGTTTTTTTTTTTTTTTTTTTTTGAAGGGGCACACAATTCAACCCACAACAATCTTCTTTTGCACACCCCCCAGTTCATGTACTTCTCATGTACAAAATACATTAACCCCATCCCAACATCCCCTAAAGTCTTAACCCGTTCCAGCACCAACTTTAAGTCCAAAATATCATCTAAGTATTATCAACGGAAGTCCTAAATCTTATCCTATACATCATTTAAATAAGTTATAGGTGAGATTCAGAATATGGTCCATCTTGGGGCAAAATTATTCTTCATCTATATACCTGTGAAACCTGGAAAAGAAATTTGCTTCAAATGTATAATTATAGAACAGCCTTAAGATAGACATGCTAGGGACTTCTTGGTGGTCCAGTGGTTGGGACACTACACTTCCATCACAGGGGGTATGAGTTCTATTCCTGGTTGGGGAACTAGGATCATGCATGCTATAGGGCATGGCCAAATAAATAAATAAAAGTTAGACGTCCTATTCTAAAAGGGAGAAATTGGAGGGAAAAAAAGGTGTCAGTCTAAAGTAAGTTCACAATAGGGTAGATTTCACTAGGTTCCAGGGCCTAGGAATAAATCTCTGTGACTTGATGCTCTTCTCTCTTAGCCCTGGGAAGCAGCCTTACCTTCTGGAAACAAAGAGGCAAGTCTTCCCCCTCTGCCTGTAGTCTTTCTGGCCTTTGCATCCATGGCTCTGCCCTTAGAGTCATGCTTCCTTCAGTTTCTCCCACCTCTGTCCTTCCAATCTAGGCTAACAATGCCATGTTGGTATACTTCTCAAAAACCTGCCTTCCATGAATGTCAAGGGAATTCACATCATTTGACATGGGGTTTGCCCCAGAGCCTTCTGAGATCACCATATTCCTGTTGCTGACTTTTGCTGAGATGGTTGATTGGATCCACAAGGCACACACCTAAACGATGTAGCCAATAGTTGTTCAGCCACACCTTTGACCTTATTTCCAGTCTATCTACATAGACTGAGAATTTTCCTAATCATTAAGTGTTGGTTGCTTTTTGCTTAATAATTTATTCCTTAATTTATATCTTTACTCTCATCTTTTAATAAAAGCAGTACAAAGAAAACAAGTTGTATCTTCCACACTTTGAAAAACTTCTCAGTGAAATATCTAAGTTTATGGTTTTTAAGTTTTACATTTCACCCAACAGCAAAACACAATCCAAACAAATTTTCTGCCACTCTATAATGTGGATTGCTTTTCCTTCAATGCTCAATAACGCATTTATTTCTTTCTAAGGCCTCACCAGAAGTGCTTTTATTTTTTTAACATATTTTTATTTATATATTCCTGGCTGTGCTAGGTCTTCATTGCTGCACATGGGCTTTCTCTAGTTGTAGTGATCGGGGACTGCTCTCTGGTGGTGGTGCACAGGCTTCTCTCTGTGATGGCTTCTCCTGTTGCGGAGTACAGGCTCTAGGCACATGGGCTCAGCAGTTGTCGTACTTGGGTCCAGCTGCTCCACGGCAAGTGGGATCTTCTTGGACCAGGGATCCAACTAGTGTCTCCTGCATTGCAAGGTGCATTCCTAACTACCGGACCACCAAGGAAGCCCCCAATAACATTAATATGCCTGTAATATTCATATTTTTACCATCCTCTCTTAACGGTAATCCAAGCTTTTTTTGATCAACACTTAAGAATTCTAGCCTCTTCCCATTATCCAATTCCAAATCTGCTTCTATACTTTAGATATTTGTTACAGTAGCAACCAAAATCTGTATTCGTTTTCTAGGACTGCAGAAACAAAGCACTACAAACTGCTGCTGCTGCTGCTAGTTGCTTCAGTCGTGTCCGACTCTGTGTGACCCCATAGACAGCAGCCCACAGGCTCCTCTGTCCCTGGGATTCTCCAGGCAAGAATACTGGAGTGGGTTGCCATTTCCTCCTCCAATGCATGCTAAATCGCTTCAGTCATGTTAGACTCTGTGCGACCCCATGGACAGCAACCCACCAGGCTCCTCTGTCCATGGAATTCTCCAGGCAAGAGTACCGGAGTGGGTTGCCAAACTGGATAGCTAAAAGCAACAGAAGTGTATTGTCTCATAATTCTGGAGCTCAGAAGTCTGAAATCAAGATGTCAGCACTGTTGGGTTGCTTCTGAATGTTCTAGGGAGAATCTGTTTCATGCTCTGCTCTAGCTTCCGGTGATACTTGCAAACTTCAGTGTTCTACGGGTCATAGGCACATCACTTGAATCTCTTTTTGTCTTCACATGGCATTCTCTTCGTGTGTCTATGTCTTCACATTGTTTTTCCTCTCTTATGAGGACACCAAGCATATTGGTTTAGGGTCCACCCTAATGACTTGGTTACATCTGGAAAGACACTTACTCCAAATAAGGTCATAGTTTCTGGGGGTTAGGACGTCAACATATCCTTTGTGGTACACAAACCCCACACAGGGAGGAATCTCTCAACGTTCTGAAATTATAGAAAAAAATATGATTTTGTCTATAATTTTGGACAAAAATTATAGACAAAATTTTATGCACTTAGGAGGGAATTTTCTTGACAAAATTTCTCATTTCCCTTACTTTCATCAGATTCTGAAAAGGATCCATACCCCAAAACATTAAGAGCCACAGTGACAATGAAAACAATGTTGAAGGGAAGGACACAAAGGGTCTTGGTCACAAAAGTTCTGTAGTGTTTTTTGAAAGTGACTATGTGACTTCAGGAGAAGGCAATGGCACCCCACTCCAGTACTCTTGCCTGGAAAATCCCATGGATGGAGGAGCCTGGTTGGCTGCAGTCCATGGGGTCGCTAAGAGTCGGACACGACTGAGCGGCTTCACTTTCACTTTTCACTTTCCTGCATTGGAGAAGAAAATGGAAACCCACTCCAGTGTTCTTGCCTAGAGAATCCCAGGGATGGGGGAGCCTGGTGGGCTGCCGTCTATGGGGTCGCACAGAGTCAGACACGACTGAAGCAACTTAGCAGCAGCAGTAGCATGTGACTTCAGGATGAATATTGTGTTTCTGATTCATGACTTAACAGTCTCTCTACCACTGACTCTCTGTGAACAGCCAAGTAGGGCAAAGTGAAAGGCCAACCAGACTCTTTTAACTTCAAGGCATGACTTCAAGTGCTTTGTCCTTCTCCTATTCATGGCAAGCAATTATTCCTATTTCCTTATATATCTTCAAGAAATTATTCCAACTTCCTGACTTCATAATACAGATGTTGTAACATTTAACTATTGAAAAAATAAAAATCTTTAAAATTGCAGCATCTTCACTGAATAGAATGAAATCCTTTCTTTTCCCATGTGTCCAGGGCATGAGCCAAGCATGGGCACAAGCAAAAAGCCAAGTTGGGATAAACAAGGAGTTGTTTTGTTCCTGGTTAATATGAGACAGGCACCACCAACCAGGTGCCACTCTCCCCAGGTCAGGGATACACATGCTGTTTTATGAGCTCAGCCCAACTTCATCTTGTTTACCTTGTAAGTCACACATGCTGGGTGACAATTGTTCCACTTTCACAGAATTGGTAAGTTCCAAGAGATTTGTTAAACTAAATGCTTTGGTTTAAAAGATCATGAGACCTTATAAAAATATATAGCAACCAGACATCTAGATATATGATTCAGATAATTAGGCAGAGATTTATAAGATTCTGATTTAATACTAATTATGTCTCATGATAATTACGTTTTAGGTTCCAAGTAGCAATTACTTATAGTTTGAAATGCATATATTAAATGCAAATATCTACTCCACTAACAACAATTTTAGCCCAAAATGAGCAATTTAACTGACTTGGCCATGGTAATGGTTAAATCAGTCATTCATGTAGATAGTTAAAGTATGTGCTAATTAGATGACTAACTAGTGAATTTGTTAGTACATTTAAATTGGCATTTAAATTCAAAGTGACTTGGATACTTAGAGAAATGATCTTTCAGGAGCAGAGAGAAATTCAATACATGTAACAGCATGATATGGCATAGTTGGTGAGAATGAGTAGCTGACCCTTAGCTACCTCCCTACTTCCTGCCTCCAATCCATTCTATCCTTCAAGATTGTCTTTCCTCAAGCATAGCTCTGATCATATCAGCACACCTTTCAAAAATCATTAATGGTTTCCCATTGGTCAGCACATTATGTAGAAACTCCTCACTGTAGCATTTAAGGCCTCGACATTTATTTTATTTTATATCATCAAGATCCCCAGATATTTGGAAATTAAACAATACAATTAGTAAACCATGGATCAAAAGAAATTATTGAAGGAAACTGGAAAATATTTTGAACTGAATGAAAATGTAAATACACCATATCACAATTTTGGGGACTTAGCTAAAGAAGTACTAAGTGGGAAATTTATGTCATTAAATGCTTATATTAGAAAGGAAGAAAAGACTCAATTTGATAATATCTGCTCCTAATGTAAGAAATTATAAAAGTAAATTAAAACCAAGGCCAGAAGAATGATAATATCACTAATAATATAGATACAAGCAGAAATCAATGAAATTGAAATTAGAAAAATAATAAATAGCATCAATGGAACAAAACAAGGGAGCTGAAATATCTAAGAACTTTTTTTAAAAAGACTGTTATAAAACAATGGCTTTGAACACTGTCTTCATCAGCTTAGGCTCCTATAATTAGATACCATAAATGGAGTGACTTATCAACAACAGAACTTTATGTCTATTAGTCCTGAAGGCTAGAAGGATGAGATTATGGTGTCAGCATGGTTGGGTTCTGATGAAAGCCCTCTTCCAGGTTGCAGACTGTTAACTTCTCAGTATCCTTATTTGAACTGTGGTGTTAGAGAAGACTCTTGAGAGTCCCTTGGGCTGCAAGGAGATCCAACCAGTCCATCCTAGAGGAAATCAGTTCTGAATATTCATTGGAAGGACGGATGCTGAAGCTGAAACTCCAATACTTTTGTAGCCTGATGCAAAGAACTGACTCACTGGAAAAGACCCTGATGCTGGGAAAGATTGAAAGCAGAAGGAGAAGGGGACAACAGAGGATGAGATGGTTGGATGGCATCACCGATGTGATGGACATGAGTTTGAGTAGGCTCTGGGAATTGGTGATGAACAGGGAGGCCTGGCATGCTGCAGTCCATGGAGTCACAAAGAGTCAGACACGACTGAGTGACTGAACTGAACTGACTGAGCCTTACATGGAAGAAAGAGAACTAGCTAACTCTCTGGCCTCTTCTATAGGCACACATTTATTAGGGCTCCACCTTCATGACCTAATTACCTCCCAAAGACTTCACCTCCAAACATATAAGCATTTGGAGAAGACATAAATATTCAGTCCATTGCAGACATAGTTTAAATTATATGAAACTGTGCATAGAACACAGGAGTTTGCAGAAAGGGCAAAAATGACAGGTTACTTAAAATCAGATACAGGTTATATAAAATCATACTCTTCTTACTACTGTAAGAAGAATGTCTTACAGTAGTACTTTGTTATGTTTAAAAGTGTACAATAGTGATTAAATGATTTAGATATAGAGCAAATGCATATAAAGGAAACAAGGTGATGACGTGGGAAAATTAGGAACAGTTTTAATTTTCCAAGAGGAAAATGCTAGCTAACTTATTAAATGACATTGGTAAAAAAAAAAAAAATGGTATTGGAAAAGTCACTGGTGCTTATTAATTCACTTGCACCTTTATTATTCTTTAAATTGAAGTATATTTTCACATGTATCCTTTTTTTGGAGAATGTGAAACCTACATTTTAAAAATAAAAAAATGAAAGTATTAGAAAATATCCAGTTGCAAAGAAATAAATCATATGTATATATTTTACAGCTAAAAACCCATAGAAACACATTTGGATCAAAATGATTTGGTAAAATTCAGGGGCTGATTCATTTCAGAAAGTAGGCTATGGTCCAATACAAAGAAAATGTTCACATAAGGAAAGAGGCTATGTAGTTGTACTTTACAAAAAAAAAAGAACAAAAGGAAGGAACAAAGGGAAGAGAGAAAGAAAAGTAAAGAACAAGCAATAAGCAACACAGTGGTTAGAATATCCTAAGGCACACAAATGGGCTTCCCTGGTAGCTCAAATGGTAAAGAATCTGCCTGCAATGCAGGAGATCCCGATTTGATTCCTGGGTCAGGAAGATCCCCGGGAGAAAGATAGGCTACCCACTCCAGTATTCTTGGGCTTCCCAGGTGGTTCAGAAGGTAAAGAACCCACCCACAATGTGGGAGACCCAGGTTCGATCCTTGGATTGGGAAGATGCCCTGGAGGACAGCATGGCAACCCACTCCAATATTCTTAGCTGGAGAATCCCCATGGATGGAGGAACCTGGTGGGCTAGAGTCCATGGGGTTGCAAAGAGTTGGACATGACTGAGCGACTAAGCACAGCACAGCACAAGGCACACAAATAATTTTGAATCATATCAATAATCATTAATGGCTTTGTTAGGTCAGTGTGTGAATGAAACCATGAAAATAGTGAAATAGTTGAGTGCAGAAAATGAGTATGTGAAATATAGCCAACAACAGAACATAAAACCTTCAGTAGAGAAAATTATCAAAATTATCAATTACAACACTTTTTACATGATATTTACTTGGTGAAAGATAATCATGACTGTGTGTTGATAATAGTCTATGAAAGAAAATGATAAGTGTTCTAATGAAAATGTTGCATCAGTCATAAGAAAATAAAAAGTGCATTTTCAGGCACAAGTTGGAATTAATGCAGTAATGACTGAAGAATATCATTTAAAAATAGCATGATTTATTTATTATGAGCTCTGACAAGAGACACATAAACAACATTCATAGTAATGAATGTGATAATTATAATTCCTTCTCCTCAAATTGCCCATATACTCTCCTTTGTATAAATATTGGATCCAATCATATCATGGAGAATATGATTTAGATGTAAATGTAATTTTACTTTTTGAAATACAAGTTAATACTTTTTCTGGAGAGAAGGCTTTAAAAAGGAGATGGATTCTTATCTATGCAGCACTGTCTTTGAAAATGTGAGGGAAGTTGGATGGCTACACATAGCTTACTAATTGGATTGCATTTCTTTTTCTTTCTAGTCAAACAAGCAGTAGGCAAGCCAGAGGCTGGGTAGAATTCAGCAAGAGGTTGATCAATTTTTTTGCAAACAAACCATCTAAAGGATATGTATTTATTTTTGGCAGTCAAAATCAGATTTAAAATATTTATAGTTATAAAGGTAATTCATATATATTTCCAAAATGTTGGAAAATTTTAAAACCATGAATAAGAAAATATAGAAATCATTTATATTTCCACTAGTAGAGAAACTAAAGAGCCTCTTGCTGAGGGTTAAAGAGGAGAGTGAAAAAGCCGGTTTAAAACTCAACATTCAAAACACTAGGATAATGGCATTCGGTCCCATCACTTCATGGCAAATAGAAGGGGAAAAAGTGGAAGCAGTGACAGATTTTATTTTCTTGGGCTCCAAAATCACTGCAGACAGTGACTGAAGCCATGAAATTAAAAGACGCTTGCTCCTGGAAGGAAAGCTATGACAAAACTAGACAGGGTATTAAAAAGCTGAGACATCAACTTTGCTGACAAATGTCCACATAGTCAAAGCTATGGTCTTTCCAGTAGTCATGTGCTGATGTGAGAGTTGGACCACAAAGAAGGCTGAGCACCGAAGAACTGATGCTTTTGAATTGTGGAGTTGGAGAAGACTCGAGAGTCCCTTGGACTGCAAGGAGATCAAACCAGTCAATCCTAAAGGAAATCAACCCTGAATATTCATTGGAAGGACTGATGCTAATACTGAAGCTCCAATACTTTGGCCATTTGATGCAAACAGCCAGCTCATTAGAAAAGTCTCTGATGCTGGGAAAGATTGAGGGCAGGAGGAGAAGGGGATGAAGGAAGTTAAGATGGTTGGATGGCATCACTGACTCAATGGACATGAGTCTGAGGAAACTCCGGGAGATACTGAAGGACAGGGAAGCCTGCCGTGCTGCAGTCCATGGGGTTGCAAAGAGTTGGACACGACTGAGCAACTGAACAACAGTAGGGAAATACATTGCTGACATTTTGCTGTATATTCTCCTAGTCGAATGTATGTCTGTATTAACATAAATGTGCCCCATAGCCTTTCAATACTAGTTATAATGTGAATAAGACTGAAATTCGAGGACATTTGTCATGCCTTGATAATTTAGACTTTAAATTTGGATTATAGAACTTCTGCTTCTGGCCACAGTGGAATGAGAGGAATGGAACTCATACCTGATATACCTAAAAATCCAAATAAGAAAAAACTTTCAATTTATTGGACATCAGGTCATGAAGGACACTGATCTCTAAGAAATGGAAAGCAAGTGAATTAAGTCCTACAGTGCCCCAGTTTACACCTGGGTATATAATGCAGGCCAATCCTCTGTCCTGGACAACCTGGTGGCAATGAAGACCAGCAGTCATAGCTGCAGGACACCCACCTTCTAGTGTCCCAATAGCTCAGAAAACAAGGGAGGCAGCCTGAGGCAGGGACAACATCTGGATCATTTTTCAATGCGTGCCCATGCCTAGCCCTTTAGCCAAAGAGTCTCTGAGGTGATTAGTCCCAAGGATTGCCTCTCCAGTTGCCCTCTCCTTGTGACTGTGCATCGCCTTCCACTCTTCACAGGTGCCCCTGGCCTGTCTCAACTGGTAGATGTCGGTCCCCAACCCCACTCACTCACATAGCCCTAGCTTCTATGGAGGGCTCCACTCTACACAAGGGCAACACCCCAGCCTCCAGCAGGCATCAAGACAGCTTCCAGCCCAGGGACACTGGCAAGGGTGCCCTGCACCCCTAGAGGTGTCAAGAAACGTAGCTCATCCAAATGATGGAGGGTAGCAGCTGTGCTCTTTCCAACAGGACACAATGGGTGGTGGGGAAGTGAACGGGTGGTGTCTGGTACATGGCTGGTCCACTCCTCCAATTGACTTACCCACTCAGACCACACTGAGACTTCCAGCTGGTCACAAATGCCAATTCCCCAGCCTATTCTTTTTTTTTTTTAATTAATTAATTAATTTTAATTGGAGGCTAATTACTTTACAATATTGTAGTGGTTTTTGCCATACATTGACATGAATCAGCCATGAGTGTACATGTGTTCCCCACCCAGAACCCTCCTCCCACCTCCTTCCTGATTCCATTCCTCTGGGTCATCCCAGTGCACCAGCCCTGAGCACCCTGTCTCATGCATTGAACCTGGACTGGCGATCTATTTCACATATGATAATATGCATGTTTCAATGCTATTCTCTCAAATCATCCCAGCCTTGCCTTCTCCCACAGAGTCCAAAAGTCTGTTCTTTACATCTGTGTCTCTTTTGCTATCCCGCATATAGGGTCATCGTTACCATCTTTCTAAGTTCCATATATATGCGTTAGTATACTGTATTGGTGTTTTTCTTTCTGACTTACTTCACTCTGTATAATAGGCTCTGGTTTCATCCACCTCATGAGAACTGATTCAAATTCAGTCTTTTTAATAGCTGATTAATATTCCATTGTGTATACGTAGCACAGCTTTCTTATCCATTCATCTGCCGATGGACATCTAGGTTGCTTCCATGCCCTGGCTATTGTAAACAGTGTCCAGCCTATTCTTACAAGGCATTCAGTACCACCCACCCAGGTTCCCCACCATCTCTTCTTCTGGCCCCTGAACTCTGGACTCAGAGAGCCCCACCAGCCTGACTGGGCCTCTTCTGACTTGGTTTTGTAGGTGGTCTATTTTCTGGACTCTGGCAATTGCTCTTGCCAGGATGCTCTCAACGACGCTCACTGACTGATTGTGTCCTGTCTAATCTTTATCCCTGGCTCCTGGTCATTCTAGCTCATTGCTTGCTTCTTGAAACAAAGGGGAAAGGTCCTGCTGACATTAAATCCTGCCCTGAGGAATCCCTTTACTCAGGACTTCACTGCCTAAATCCGTCTTTATATGGGTGAGAAATTAAATTGATTTTCTGCTTAACCTAATGAGAAAAGGGGAGACACAAATTACAATAATGTTGATATATTTGGGGCTGTTCCACTGGGAGCAGGGCACAGTCTTCAGAGAAGAGGACGTGATAAGCTGATTAGCAGGCCACATTCCAGAGTTGGACAGAAGTGCACATGAAGGAAGACCACTGGAAGGGTGTGTAATGCAAGAAAGTGCCAGACCCCAGGACAAAGTGTCAGCACCTAGGCACAGTCAGATTTCAAGGAGCCCTGGGGCTCAGGCACAAGGACCAGAGGTAAATTAAGGCAACACACAATCCAGAAATCCAGTTTAATTCTCATCATCACCTTTCTTCTTTAGTCCTGCTTTTAGTACCTTGGCCACAGGGCCCTTCTTTCTGTTGCCATGATGCAGTACTGGGAAGAGAAATGAACTAAGAGACAAAAGGTCTGCCTCAGGCTAGGAGGAGTGGAGAGAGCCTGGATCTCAGTGAATTCAGACCAGGAATCCAGTCCCAGCTTTTTCACTTACTGGATATGTGATACTGGGTCCATGGACAAGTGGCCAATATGAGCCTTAGGTTCTTCATTTGTGAAGTGGGTTTAACAAGCCCTGACTTGTGGGACTGTCAAGCACATGGCCTGGCATTTAATGGACCTTTAATAATAACAGTAATTCTAATATGATTTTGACCCTAAACTCTATCATTCTCCTGGGATTGTGTCTGTGTGTGTGTGCGCGCGCGCTCACGCGCATGAGTGCGCTCCATGGCATCTCAGAGAATATACAACACTCTAAGACATAAAACAAGTGAGCCTCAAATGTTGCTTTGTAAACAAAACTCAGTAAATTTTCCTTGATAGTAGGTATAATCTTTAATTTGGATATTAGGAGGTCTTCCCCAGCTGAATGCAACTCAAAACCCCCAGAATTTGAGTCAAGGACTAACCCTTTCCTTCCTCCCAACGGCTCTTCCATCCAAAGGACTATTTTCATCCATTTCACCCCTAGCAAAGATCTAGCCCTTGCTTAGGGTTGGCCAAATTACACTAATGATAACTTATTAATAATTAAATGTCTTTTCAGTGCCATGGGCTCTGTTTCTCCCAGTATGGAAAAAGTGCCAGCCTATGGGCACTGCTTCAAAGAAATATCAGCCTTTTCTCAGGAAATCCTTTTAGGTGATGTGTACAGAACACCGAGTTTGTACACTGTATTTAGTGGTGTGGCGACAGAGGGCAGGACATCTTCCACACCTTCTCCAGGTGGAGAGTGGGCTCTGTTTCTCCGTGATCCCAGAGGAACTGCCAGGGGCAATTTTCCATTCTAGGCTTTTCTTTCACCTCTAAGACCCACCTATAAGCATAAATAAGCCAGTGAGCCAGGACTCTTATTTATTAGAATTTAACTTCTCATACATTGTTTAATTAGCCAAGCAAATCTAAGTGTATATCTTTAACTTTACAAAACAGCAGACAAAAAGAGATATAGGATTCTTAGGATAACTGCCTTTTACATGTTTTTCTTGTTTCTTGATCCCATCTATTTTACTGTTGGGCTCTTGCAGGTTTCTAAGGAAATTCCTATTCCAATGCCAGGTTTAACAGAATAGAAAAATACTTATTCTAAAATTGGACAGAGGACAATAAGTATGTGACCAATGTCATTTATGAACCTAGACGCTGGCCATGGCAGAAGTAGCATCCCCAGCGGCAGCTCTCTCTTTCTCATCTCTCAAAGCTTCCTCATACCAGTATGGGAAGGAAGTGGGGTCAACCCCATTGACCTTGGAAAAAAACTTCAGGATTTTCATCTTGCTGGTTTCAGCATGGGCCCTTGGACCCCACTGGAATTCATAGCATGGAGGATCACTGTTGGGCACCTGATGGTACTCCAGATACTTTTCCTCCACCAAATCTTTGGTGATGAGCTTCTTGGGCTCCCCGTAGATGAAATCCTTCTGCCCAGCACACACCCCAATCATATTTAGCACTTTCCAGATTCTCTCCTCAGTAGCACGGTTGCCCTCCATGAAGATCACACCAAGGATATATATCAGGAAGCCGGTCTTGGGCATGCTCTGGCCGTCATTCAGCATCCCATCGTAGGTGAGACCTAGTGTCTTCTGGAGCACATAGGAGTGGCTGGTTGGGTCCACTTCCTTTGCTTCAATGCCGAAGACAATCTCCATGCATTCACAGGCTTTGCTGAAGATCACAGGGAAGTGATCCTCATGCTCTTTCATGACATTCTCCAGTATTTCTGCCTTTGTGACGGGCTCCTTTGTTACATATTTGACCCTCATCAACTGTACCAATTGAGCCAACTTCTTGTTTAGCACATCACTGAGCAAGAACATGGGAGCCTGGAAGCTGCTTGGACTCTCTTCTTGGCTGCTGCCCTCATTTGATTTGCTCAGTGGAATGGCTTCGATGGTAGTGGAGGAGGAGCAGGCCCCCTGAGAACTCTGGGGAACACTCTGTGCCCCAGCAGTAGGCACAACCTCTGGGGTGCCTTGGATCAAAGAAGAGAGCAAGGAGGCAGTGGCCTTCTTCTCCTCAGCTACAGGAACCTGTGAACCCACCAGGCCCTGAGCCTCTTTTTCAGCCTGAAGGCCTACTTGAAGCTTGTGGCTCTGACTCTTCTGACTGTGAGGCATGGTGATGCTGTTGAGGGTGGCAGGCAGAGGCGTAGGCAGGAGGTGGTGATTAGAGCTAATTGATCTGAGGAAGAGAGGAAGAGTATGAGAAACTCAACCCTGTCAGCTCTGACCAAGGCTATCTTAACAGATCTTCCCTTAGATAGTGCTCGGGGTAGGGGTGTGGTCTCCTGTCTTCCTGACTGATCTGTGCCCTAAGAATCCCAAGAAAGCTCCTCAGGGTGCAACCAGCCGGCTTAGCCTGCAGATTCCAGGCAAGACAGCAGAGTGTGCAAGGTTGGGCACTGTGGTGTCCCCTCTGTTCTGGTGTGGCAGACATTCAGGGACATCACCTTGACTGACTCCTGGCCCTGTCTGGGCTTCTTCTGCTCAGCTTACCTGAGGACACACATTTCAGACCATGGTCCTCACCCCCAGGATGATGTGAATCCCTATAAGAGGAGCTAAGGGACACCTCAGGCTGCAGCTGCAATTACAGTCCTGCCCCCAACTCAGAGTGCTGACAGGACGGGGAAGGCCAGACTTTGTGATGTCCTCACTGTTCCAAGGTGGATGGTCCCATTAATGCCAACTGAGAGGCCTCATCTTTCTCCTGTCCAGGCAGGCCTGCACCCACCCCTCTGCTGCTCTGAGACAAAACTCTCAGAACAAGAGTTCACATTCCTCAGACCAAGAGGAGGAAGTGAGGGAGGTGCCACATTTGGCCACACCTGCCCAGAGCCTCCCTGGGGTGACATAAGAGCTGGATTAACTCTGGGGAGCCAACTCTCCTGTAACAGGGGGTTCACGGGAGTCCTTATGTTGAGACTTGTAACTCCTCCCTCTGCTGACATGAGGTAACCCTCCTGAAACTAAGGTCTCACTTCCCTGAGATAGCAGAGGAGAAAGTGAAGGGGCACCACACTCAACCACACACCCTGGGTCCCTGATGGCTGAGAGCAGGGGCAGGGAGGCGTGGGCCCCATCTGTTCTTCAGTAGCGGGTCCACTCCTCCAGTAAACCCCTGGCAGAGCCTGAGACTCATCCCTCTGCTGCACTGAGCTTTGCAAAACCAGCAGATGGGGGGTGCATTCTTCCCCTTCTCACCTGCAGCTGCACCCTTGAGGCCCAAGCTCTGCCTCCCAGAGACCAGACAAGGGAGCGGAGCTGGGGTAGCGGGGTGGGCAGCACAGGGCACTGAAGCAACCCTATTTGGGAGTCTACTGTGGCTGATGGCAGGAGTGGGACGAGGCCAGAGATCCATCTCTCCACAGTGGAAGGGCTTCCCTCTCCTACCTTTGGAGTCCTTGTCTCCACTCCTGCTAAGGCTGGGGCTCCTCCTTCTGCTGACCGGAGGGTGAACCTCTCAGACCACGGCAGCCACCTCACAGGGACTACGGAAAAGGCCAGAGGCCAAGAATCTCCCAGACAGGCCTGTGGGGTCTCTGGGGCCGGCAGCAGGGACAGGGCAGTGTCTGCACAACTCTCTCTGCGTCGGGGTTCCTGTCGGGTAGAAACACTCCTTTCCTCGGACTAGAGAGGGTTTCTGTGGGGCGAAGGCCACCATGTCTGAGCCGCCGGGGAGTGGGGAGGTGTCCGGAGGATGGAGGTGCCTCCCTGGGCCTCTGACGGTAGAGAAGAGCAGGTCTCTCTGGGTCTCCTCGACCTCTCAGCCCACCTGGAGCCCACCGTTCCTTCATCCTGCAACCACCATTGCCCTGAGGTGCCAGAGACAGAAGTCAGAAGACAAAGAGGGGTGCAGCACTCCCTAGCCCTGGGAGCTAGGGCATCATGGGCCCCTGGGTCCCCATGGAGTTCCTCTCAGCCTCACAGGGCAGGATCCTCTGCATCCTTACCTCCACGTCTCCCACCCTGAGTCCCCCACTGACAATGCCACTGTGCCTCAGTTCCCTGGGGTGGAAGTTGAGACACATCCAGAACCCTTGCCTGAGGTCTCCCAGGGACGAAGGCAGGGGCAGAGCATGCCAGAGCCAGGGGCTGAGCGGGCCTGCTCTCCTCGCTCTGAATACTCACTTTGAATCCAACCAACCTCTAGTGGGGCCTGGACTTCTTCGTCTGCTGCCCCTCAGAGGCACCTTGCCGGGAAAACCCCACAGGTTTCACCTTGACCACGGCACTCTGTGAGCGCCCTGCCTGGGTCCACCTGATGCCTCACCCTTCAGATAAGGAGCCTTCCCTCCCCAAGAAGGGAGGAAAGGGGAGCCTCCACCTGACAGACTTGTGTGGGGGTTCATCAGAGCTGATTGCAGGGTCAGGGGGCTCTGTATGGCTCCCTGTGTGTTCTGGGTTGGGGTCACCCTCATCTTCTCCTAGGCCTGCATCCCCTGCCTTCAGAAGGCCCTTCTTGCCCAAGATGCCTATTGCAGAAATTAAATGGGTAGGGTGGTGGCACCTTTTCCTGACATTCCTGCTTGGGGTCTTGGGTATCTTTCTGTGGGAACCCTCTGTTTGGGATGGGCAGATAATTCAGCCCTCCATAAGGGTGCTGGCAGGGTCTGGGAGTCCTTCCTTGGTTGACCTGAGTGCTCCCTCAGATCAAAGCCCTCACCTCCATGTAAATTTATCTCTTTTGCTGGTGGAAGGCAAGAGTCTGCCACATCTGACTATCTCCCAAGGTCTCCCAAGGCTAACAGCTGGGGTAGGATGGGCCTGGGGACCAGTTTTTTTCTGTGGTGGGAGTTTTTAGTCCTCTCTTAGGATCATCACCTTGACTCCTATCACTAAGTTAGCCTTCTCCCTCTGTGGGCCAGAGTCTGTCCATATCAAATCAACTGTGGAAGACAGCCACCCAAGCCTGTCATCCTGGAACAACTTTACTGAATTCGTTCATTATTTCTAACAGTTTTGTTGTTGTTGCTGAGGTTTTACAGTTTTCTGTGTATATGATTATATCATTTCAACTTGAAGAACTGCCTTTACTATTTCTTGTAAGGCAGGTCTAGTGGTGATGAGCTCCCTCACCTTTTTTTGGTCTGAGAAAGTCTATATTGCTTCTTCATTTCTGAAGGAGAGCTTTGCCAGGTGTAGAATACATGTGAATGTATTTCATTATTTCCCTTTTAATGTCCATGGAATCAGAAGTGATGCTTCCTACTTCATTTCTGATATTTGTAATTCTGTCTTCTTTTCTCTTGGCTAGCCCAACTAGAAGTTTATTAATTTTATTGATCTTTCCAAAAAACCAATTTTGTGTTTCCTTGATGTTCTCTATTGTTTTCCTGTTTTCAATTTCATTGATTTTTTTTTTACTCTATTTTTCTCTCTGCTTTCTTTACAGTTTTGTTAAGTTATACTTCCATTTTTATTTAGCTTAAAATATATATTTTAAATCTCTTTGGGCTTTTTTCTTTAACTTACAAATTATTTAGAAGTATGTTATTTCATTTCTAAATATTTCAGAGATACTCTAACTACCTTCTTGTTACTGATTTTCAGTTTAATTCCATTGCGGTTTGTGAACAAACTTAGTATAATTTCTATTCTTTTAGGTATGTTTAATGGTTCTGAATTTGTTCTATCTTGATAAATGTTTTATGTCACTTGAGAGTAATATGTATTCTGTTGTTGTTGGATGGAGTATTTCATAAATGTCAAGTAGATCGAGTTGATTGATAGTGCGCTTCAAGTCACCTGTTTTTCTACTGATTTTCTGCCTTTTTGATCTATCAATTACTTCCAGAGTGGTAGTGAAGTCTCCAAATAAAAAAGTAGATTTGCCTATTTCTCCTTTAATCTCTATCAGATTTTGCTTCATATATTCTGATACTTTGTTTTTAGTTGCATATGCATTTAACATTTCTATATTTTCTTAGAGAATTGACTTATTTTTCACTGTTATGCCTCTCTGTATCCCTAATGACTTCCTTGTCCTAGAGTCAAAAACAAAAACCAAACAAAAAAATTTTTTTCCATATCTTTACTTTTAGCCTACCTGAATTTTTATCTTTAAAATGAATTTCTTGTAGACAAAATGTGATTGAATATTGTTTTATATCACTTTGTCTATCTGTGTCTTTTAACTTGTATATATAGATCATTCACATTTAAAGTGATTGTTGAAATAGTTGGATTAATGTTTACTATTAATATATTTGTAACTGTTTTCTATTTGTTTCATTTATTCTACATTTCCTCCACTTTTTCTGCCTTCTCTGCTTTTATTTGAGAATTTAATATGATTCCACTTCATCCCCTCTTTTAATTGATCTATATCTTACTTCTGTTTCATTGACTACAGTAAAGCCTTTGACTGTATGGATCACAACAAACTGGAAAATTCTTCAAGAGTTGGGAATATCAGACCACCTTACTTGCCTCCTGTGAAACCTGTATGCAGGTCAAGAAGAAACAGACAGAACTGGGCATGGGGCAACGGACTGGTTTCAAATTGGGAAAGGAATACATCAAGGCTGTATATTGTCACCCTGCTTATTTAGTTTATATGCAGAGTACATCATGTGAAAAGCCAGGCTGGATGAAGCACAAGCTGGAATCAAGACTGCTGGGAGAAATATCAATAACCTCAGATATGCAGATGACACCATCCTTATGGCAGAAAGCGAAGAAGAACTAAACAGCCTCTTAATGAAGGTGAAATAGGAGAGTGAAAAAGCTGGCTTAAAATTCAACATTCAGGACAGTCCTAAGATGGCTGAGGAATAGGACCGGGAGACCATTTTCTCCCCCACAAATTCATCGAAAAATCATTTGAACACTGAGCAAATTCCACAAAACAACTTCTGAACTGGCAGAGGACACCAGGCACCTAGAAAGGCAGCCCATTCTCATTGAAAGGAGGTAGGATAAAATATAAAAGATAAAAAGAGAGACAAAAGAGTTAGGGATGGAGACCCATTCCGGGAAGGAAGTCATGAAGGAGAAGTTTCCAAGCACCAGGAAACCCTCTCACCGGCGAGTCTGTGGGGGAGTTTTGGAATCCCAGAGGGCAACATGACTGGGAGGAAAAAAAAAAAAATACCCCACAGATTAGGCACCTAACCGCACCTCCCAGAGAAGAAGTAGCCCAGATGCTCGCATCCACCAGCAGCGAGCAGGGGCTGAACAAGGAGGCGTGGCTGCATGCTTAGGGTAAGGATGGGGCCTGATTGCCCTGAGGACAATCTGAGGGAGCTAACATGAGATAGCAACCCAAACTGTGGGATTGCCAGAGAGAGAGATAGAAAGAGAGAGAGAACTTTCCTGCAAAAAGCTCTAAGGCACAGCCTGGCCCGTTCACAGAACAAAGGATTGAGTGAACACCAGAGGAGAGCTAGCCAACTGCAGACCAGTCCCTCCCCCGCTGGAGGCAGGGAGGCAGGTGGGCAACAGCCAGACCCAGAAAGTGAGGGGCAGTCTCGGCCCCAGAGATGGCATCCTCCACTAAACTGTGAGCAGGCTCCCAGTTGCTAACCAAGTTTTCCTGGGATCCTGGATGGTTGACATCTGCCAGGAGGTTCACACTCAGAGATCAGTTCCCCATGGCACACCTGAGACAGCGCTCTCACTGTGCACCCAGGAAACCAAGGGGTTGGGACCGCGGAGGTGATAAGACGCACAGCCCACCTGGGAGAGTGTGCTCACCAAGCACCTGGACGCCTGAGCTGCTCAGACCTGGGAAGGGCACAAAACGCAGGCCTAACCAAGTCTGTGCCTTTGTGGAGTACCTGAAAACCTGAACCTGAGCGGCTTAGACCTGGGAAGTGCATGCAACCCAGGGCCCGCTTTAGATGGTTCCCCTGCAGAACAACCTGGAGCCTGAGCAGTGTAGACCGGGAAAGCACACATGCCATGAGCTGGGGCAAACCGAGTGTGGTCCATACACTACGAGCTCTCTCCACACACAGTGTTCCTCCCTCCCCACAGCACACCTGAACAAGTGAGACTAAATAAGTGACCACCTTCACCCCCTTGTGTCAGGGTGGAAATTAGACACTGAAGAGACTTGCAAACAGAGGAAGCTAAAATAAACAAAGAACAGGGAACTGCTTTGGAAGTGACAGGTGCAACAGATTAAAACCCTGTAGTTGACATTGACTACATTGGAAAGGGCCTTGAGAAGTATAAGCTGGAACAAGGAACTATCTGAAACTAAAGTGACCCCACACTGTCCTCAACAGCTCCAGAGAAATTCCTAGATATATTTTACTATTATCATTTCTTAATTTTTAATTTTTTAAATTTTAAAGTTCTTTATTATTCCTTTAATTTTTGTTTTTATAACTATTACCTTGCAAAAAAGACCCCATTTTTAAAGCAAATTTGATACATTTTTTAAAATAATTTTTATGATTTTTTTTAATATTGTATTTTTGAGAGTCTAACCTCTACTCTAGATTTTTAATCTTTGCTTTTTGGTATTTGTTATCAATTCTGTACCTTTAAGAATCCAATCTTTGGTACCCATTTTTACTTAGGAGTGTGATTACTGGCTTGATTGTTCTCTCTTCTCTTGACTCTCTTTTTTCTCCCCCAGGTCACTTCTATCTCCTCCCTCCCCCTTCTCTTCTCTACCAAACTCTATGAATCTCTTTGGGTGTTCCAGGCTGTGAAGAACACTTAGGGAACTGATTACTGGCTGGATCTGTCTCTCTCCTTTTGACTCCCCCTCTTCTGTTCCTGGTCACCTCTATCTCCCTCCTCCCTCTTCTCTTCTCCACATAACTCTGTGAACCTCTCTCTGGGTGTCCCTCACTGTGGAGAATCTTTTCACCATTAATCTAGATGTTTTATCATCAGTGCTGTATAGATGGAGAAGTCTAGAGGCTACTGTAAGAATAAGACTGAAAGCCAGAGGCAGGAGGCTTAAATCCAAAACTTGAGAACACCAGAAAACTCCTGACTCCAGGGAACGTTAATCGACAAGAGCTCATCCAAAAGCCTCCATACCAACACAAAAACCAAGCTCCACCCAAGAGCCAACAAGTTTCAGAGCAAGATATACCAAGCTAATTCTCCAACAACACAGGAACATAACCTTGAGCATTAAAATACATGCGGCCATAAGTCACACCAAACCCATAGATACCTCAAAACTCACTACTAGACACTTCATTGAACTCCAGAAAGAAGAGATCCAGCTCCTCACACCAGAACACAGGCACAAGCTTCCCTAACCAGGAAACCTTGACAAGCCACTCATTCAACCCCACCCACAGGGAGGAATCTCCATAATAAAGAGGAACCACAAACTTCCAGCATAAAGAAAGGCCACCAAAAACACAGCAACCTAAACAAGATGAAAAGGAAGAGAAATATTCAGCAGGTAAGTTCAAGTTCAAGTTTGAGTTCAGTCGCTCAGTCGTGTCTGACTTTTTGTGACCCCATGAATCACAGCACGCCAGGCCTCCCTGTCCATCACCAACTCCTGGAGTTCACTCAAACTCATGTCCATCGAGTCGGTGAACTGAACTGAACTGAACTGAACCTAGTTACCATACTGTATATTATATTACCAGAACTTGTTCCTCTTATAATTGAAAGTTTGTATTCTTTGACCACCTTCACCCATTTCCACATCCCCTTTCCCCACCCTACCCCAGCAACCATCAATCTGTACTCTGTTTGAGTTCATTTTTTTTTTCAGATTCTACATGTAAGTGAGATCACATATTATTTCTTTTTCTCCATGAAACATATCAAATATGTTTTTTTAATTAACAGTTTCCATAGTTTATAATATTAAATATTTTTCATTCATTTACATTTACCTTCAAATAACACAAAGCTGCTTCACATATAATATATGTATTTTATTAAAGAGCATTCCCGATTCCTTCCACCCATTCCTTCTGACATTGCTATTATATTCATATTTTATGTGTATGTTATAATCACCCAGTACATTGTTAGTAGGCAGTTATCAGAGCATTTAAGAATAGGAAAAAAAAATCATTTTATTTCTTTTCCCTTTTCTCATGCTCTTCCTTTCTTTATGTAGATCTAAGGTTTTGATCTGTATTATTTTCCCTTCTGTTCAAGGAACTTTTAACATTATTTTTTTTGCAAAATGCATGTATGGGCAATGAATTCCCTCAGTTTCTTGTTTGTGGAGAAAGTTTATCTTCTCTTCACTGTTGAAGAACAATTTTGCTGGATATAGAATTCTAGCTTCGTGAATTTATTTTTTTTCAATACATTAAATATTTCATTTCACATTCTTTTCTGCATAGGTTCTGATGAGATGTCCACTGTAATTCTTGTATCTGTGTATTAGTTTCCTAGAGTTGCCAAATTACCACAAACTGAGTGCCTTAGAACAAATTTATTTTTTCACTGTCCTGGAGGCCAGAAGTCTGAAACCAAGGTATTGGCAGGACTGCTCTGGGGCAGAATGCTTCCTTGCTTTTGTTTGTCGTCTGGTGGCTCTAACCTTTGAATTGGGTCAGGACTCCAATCTCTGCCTCTGTTTTCTCCTGACCTTTTCTTTTAGTTATCTCCTTTGTGTATTCTGTATCTTTTCTTATTTTTACAAAGACATTTGTCATTTGGTTTAGGGCCCATCCAGATAACCCAGGATGATCTCATCTTGAGATTCTTCACTTAATCATATTTGCAAAGAACGTTTTATCCAAATAAAGTCACACTGACAGCTACTGGGGGTTAGGAGTGACACATCTTTTGTGGGACCACAGTTCAATCTACTAAAACCTCTTTCTCTATAGATAAGTTGTTTTACCCCTCATTATCAGTTATTTAGATCTTCATTAGTTTATACCCACAGTGATATTTAGTTTTTGGTATATAGTTTTTATATACCTTTTGTCAGATTTATCCCTATGTATTTCATATTTCCTGATAACTACTTTAAAATCACTATTTTTCATTTAAGTTGGTAATTATTCATTGCCAGTATGTAAAAATAAAATTTATTTTTGTATATAGACTTTGTATACTGCAACATACTAAATTCAAATACTGGATTTTGAAGCCTTTAAAAAAAAGATTGATAAAGTGTTCTATATACACTATCTTGGAGTCTGAATAATTTTTACATCTCTCTTTCTGATCTGGAGGCCTTTTCCCCCTCCTGTTGCACTGGATTGAATCTTCAGTATGAAGGCGAACAGTGCTTCCCTGCTCTGGGTGAGCACATCAGTTTTAGATAGTAGCTCCTGAATGCAAACACCCAAGAAAAATTTTCAGCATGTGAATATTTGCCACCTCACCACCTGCAGTGAAAAAACCTAAGCCTAGGTAACACTTTTTGAGTTGAACATAACCCCCTAGATTTAAAACAAGAATAGGATACTTAGTAAGGCAAATTTAATTCACAAAAGCCTTGAGAGAATGAAGGTAGTGATTTCAGGCTAGAAACAGAGAACTGAGAAAAACCACATGACATTGTGAAAATGAGGAAGAATGGAAAAGTTGCATATAAGGGAAATTTGTAGGGAGAAAGTGAGACAATTCACATATCCACTGAGACTTATATATTAAATATAGTCACATTACATTGGAGGGATTTTAGATAAGACATCCAAAATAATAGGTCATGCATGGTGAAGGGTGGGAGAGAAAGAACAGAATGAGCCACTGAGTAGAGTGGCTGTGATGAAAGGCTCGGAGAAGACACTTTTTCAGGCATGTTGACTGTCAGAACTGATTGTGGGAATGAGGAAAAGTGAAAGTTCATTTTGGGAAGGCTGTTTATAAGTGCTAAAAATAAATGTTCCCATTCTACAATTAGAGTGTTTTGTCTTACAGGGTCCCCTTACAACCCCACACTGAGGTATCAAGAGTGGTGCTTTTTAATGTTGAAACCACCCCAGAGTTACTACTGCTGGGGAAATTCCTTGCTGACTAAAGAAAGCCTAAGAGTATGGTTCTTCATTGTCTTGGGAGGGATATATAGGGAAATAAAAAAAAGTGTTCAAGCATTCAGAGAACTGAAACCTTTGCCATTTGGCTCTGGTGAAGTATATAATCAGTTTTAGCGTGCACCTGAAAAGGCAGAACTGAAACATTCACGAATCACCATTCCAAAGTTTTCATAAGTTTAAAATCTAAGCATTCTATCTTACTGAATTGGGAAAGTCTTTAGTACTTCTTCAAATAAGATAGCCTAACATAGTTATATCAAGCTGAGAAACAAGCTTAACAGTGGGAACCACGTTAATTAAATAAAGCTTAGAAGAATGTACTATAAAAATGATGCTCTCACCCTGTAATGTTTTTATGAAATTCAGACATGCTTCAAATAGAAAATAAAACTCTAAACATAAATAAACATACATAACCTGTATGTAAACCTACATAACTTTTCTATTCACACCCTCCAAGTTTACCACTGTGAACAATTTCTGTATATTCGTCCAGAGAATTTAGCTTGAACATTTTTCCATGTTTTAATTTGCACCATCACTTTATTTTCATTGACTGAATAATATGGATCTTTAGGACTTTTTCAGGTTTTTATATTACAGATAATATGACAATAAACACCCTTCCATCTTAGTGTACTTTACATAATGGTTTTTGTAGGATACATTGCCATAAATGAAATTGCTCAATCAAAAACTTATGCACCGACTTCCCTTGTGGCCCAGTGGTTAAGAATCCGCCTGCCAGTGCAGGGGACATGGGTTTGAGCCCTGGTCCCAGAAGATTCCACCTGCCGCAGGACAACTAAGCCCCTGTGCCACAGCTACTGAGCCTGCTCGTTGTGGAGCCTGTGCTCTGCAACAAGAGAAGCCACTGCAATAAGAAGCCTGTGCACCACGATGAAGAGTAGCCCCCATTCTCTGCAACTAGAGAAAGCCTGCTTGCAGCCACAAAGACTAACTTTATAAATTAATTAAGTAAAAAACCAAAAAATTATGCACACAATAAACTTTAAAATGTATATACACTTTACAATTTGTTAGTTACTGTCATATTTTCCTATAAAATGGTGTCAATTTATATTCTCACAGTGTTCAAAAACACTTGTTTCCCTTACATTCTTGCCAAGACATTTTAATTTTTGCCAATATGACTGGAGAAATTAACTTAGAGTTTTAATTGCCTTTTACAATTATTAGTAAAGATTGTTTTAAATGTACATTGGACAGTTTTATTTCTTATTCCTTGAAGTGTTTGTTTCTTGTCTTTGTGGACCTGTAGTTCTTAATATAACATCAACAATGATGGGTAACATCTTTAGAGCATCTGACAATGTGCCAGGAATACTTCAAGTGCTTTATATATTTATTATTTAATTCTTCAAGAAAACCCAAAAGGGAAGGCCATACATTATCTCTATTCATTTGACAACATAACTGAAGTACAGAATGGTGAAGTAACCTGCCCAAGGTCATATAGTAAGTGGCTGCACTGGAATTTGAGCCCTGGGAGTTTGACCCACAACTTACTCTCATAACTGGAATTACATTGAATTTGTAGGTTAATTTGGCAAGAATTGGTATCCTTACTCTGTTTATGTATTTGTGGCTTTCCTGGGTCCCTGTTGCTGTGCATGGCCTTTCTCTAGCTGTGGTGAGCGGGGACTGCTCTCTAGTTGTGGTGCTCCTCATTGCAGCAGCTTCTCTTGTGGAACACAGGCTCTAGGGTGCACTGGCTTCAGTAGTTGAGGTGCAGCGTCTCAGTTACCCCATGGTATGTGGAATCTTCCCGGACCGGGGATCAAACCTGTGTCCCCTGCATTGGCAGCTGGGTTCTTATCCATTGCACCACCAGGGAACTCCAATATCCTTACTCTTTTCAGTCTTCCCATGACCACTTATTCATGTTCTCCATTTATTTAGATTTTTCAGGTAACTTTCAATTAAAATTTTTATAATTTTATATGTAATGGTCTTGCACAACTCTTATTGGACTATTTCTAGGTATCTAAGATTTTTGTTGCCAGTATAAATGATACTTAAACACTTTGACTGCATTTATAATTGTTGCTAGTGTGTAGAAATATCAATAAAATTTTTTTTACATCAACATCACTTTCAGCAGTGTATCTGAACCCCCTTATTAGTACCAAAATTTTTTGACTCTGTTCTCTTGGTTTTCTATGTAGGGAAAATTGTCTTAATGAATACTAGTCCTATTTTCTTCCTTTCCAAATCTAATAACTTGTTTCTTTGTTGTTGTTGTTGTTTTACAGTGCTAGGAACTCTAGTGCAGTGTTGAATAGGTAGGATGCCAGTCCATTTCTTAATAGTTAGACACGTATAGATTCACAAGGAACATAGCCATGTTAAAAGTATGCTGAGGGCAGACTTCCTGGTGGTTCAGTGCTTAAGACACTGCAGCGGGCAGGAGTTGGAACCCTGATCAGGGAATTCCTGCATGCGGTGTGGTGTGGCCAAAAAAAAGGTATGGTGAAGGCTTGCAGTTAATACATCTGCTACCAGTTATATAACATTACTATGTTTAAGTTACTATTCTAAGTTCTTTATATGTGTTAGTTCATTAAATCCACCTAAAATTCTGTGAGGGACTAGTATTACCTTTATTCTGTTGTTGAGGAATTTAAAGCACAGGGAGAATATGTGACTTGTTCCATGTCACGTGGCTAGTAAGGGATAGGGTCCACATGGTGGGGTTCTAGAGTCCATCCTTTTAACTATTATGCCAGACTGAATTAAAATTCTATTCTAATACATTTACTTTAAATAGCAGATGGAACTGTAATGTCACTTGCCTATAATAAAATAACAGCTAGTGTGGGTTACATTTATTTTGAGGTTGTGAGAGAAATGCAAACCATCTTAAATTATACATATATGGAAATATAAAAATAGGTCTACACTAATGAGTTAATGTCTCCATCTTCTCTGCCTTTATAATCACATGCAGACAAAGTGGGCTGGGTTCTCCAATAAGATGAGCAATGAAATACAAAATGGTCATTTAAAGTATAACAATGATCAAGGAATGATGGCTTAGCCATATGTAATAGTAAATAGTGTGTTTTTCCCCAAAGAGTTTGTAATCAGGACTTTTACATACAAAGTCTGATTAGTTTAAGAAGACTTACACTGATGTTTCCAAAATTGGTGTGAGATCACTGGCAGGTCTTTTTGTTCATGTATAATTATATTTGAGTAGTATTTCTAAGGTAGAGAGAAACATTTTCCCAGTCAGAGCCAGTCAGAAGTGAAATGCCAGTGCCCCTGGTATGAAATAGGGCCATCTGATACCTCTGTAATGGAATAGTAAGTCAACAACTAACAATGTGAACTGGCTCATAGGAACTCTGAGTCATACCATCCATTTATTTGTAAAACTGATGAGTGAAAATGAGTGGGTAAAAGTCATCCAAGTTTTGTTTTCATATATTTCCTCTGTAAACACAGTTATGATTTCTAAATACATAGGTGACATTTGCTATCACAGTGAAGTGTAGCACTTCCCAAACGAATCTGATACTAGTGTCATGAGCGATGGCAATAGGGTTTTTTTTAAAAAAGGAATTCAATTATCAAATTAATTTAGCCTGTGGCACCCCACTCCAGTACTCTTGCATGGAAAATCCCACGGACGGAGGAGCCTGGTAGGCTGCAGTCCATGGGGTCGCTAGGAGTCGGACACGACTGAGCGACTTTACTTTCACTTTTCACTTTCATGCATTGGAGAAGGAAATGGCAACCCATTCCAGTGTTCTTGCCTGGAGAATCCCAGGGACGGGGGAGCCTGTTGGGCTGCCGTCTATGGGGTCGCACAGAGTTGGACACGACTGACGCGACTTAGCAGCAGCAGCAGCAGCAGCAACCTACCCTACAACTTGATCATACTTCTCTCCCATGTGAGATTATTTGGGATGTGGGTACAGTCATCTTGTATCAGCCCAATTTCAGATATCCATGTCCTTTTTCATAAAACCTACTTACAATAAATATACCGTAAGAAGAATGAGTGTGTTGTTTGTACTCATATTTTATAAAGATATTTTTGCCCTAAGAGAAAAGACAAATGTAAACCAGTAGTAAAAATACTGTGTGATAAGTGATTGACTAAAGCAAATAACAACATATATAACAGACAATGGAAACAGATCTTCTGGGGAATTTGGGAAGGTTTCGTAGAGATGGTGGCCCTCAGACTGAGAATAAAAAGATGAATAGGAGTTTTCTAGGCAGTCACGGGTTCTTGCTCATACATGGTATGCTTAAGCGGGCTGGTGAGGGGCAGAATCAGATTTAGGAGGAGGGAAGACAGGCTGCACAGGGTGTCAGTCTATTCTGGGTGCTAAAACACTAAAGTGTTAAATATTAAATAGCGAATGACACCAGTTCATTCATGCTTCTATCTACAGTTTTTTACATAACTGCAAAATGGAAATCAGATCCCCTTTGACTGAAATATTCAGTACTTCAAGTAGAAATAAAAATATTCCTGGTGGTGCTGACTTGTCATGGTTGAACAGTTTTTGCAACACACACATGCAAGTTGCAGGTTCCAACTACAGGCAGATGACACAACTAAACCCAAGACCAGTCAGAGGACAGTCACCTAAATTCAGCAGCAAAGAATAAGACTATTTATTTGGAATAAGAAATTTTATCCAGTAGCTACATGTTAAATGGTTCACTATGCCTCCCAGGAGGTTGTCAGAATTTGGAAATTGTATGGAATAAATTAATGTCATAAATCCTTTAGCTTAAATGTAAAGAAGCATAAAAATTTTATTATTAGAAAATTCATATCTTTCCATCCTCACTTTAAAATATGGCTGAGGAAGTATGTCTTTAAAGAATATCAACTTGATGGGGTGCCAAATTAGTAGCCATCCAGGGAGTACCACTTGTTATCATTCTGGCTCTGAATATAGGGGAATAATGAGAGATGAGGCTTCAGAGATCAGCAGGGGACAAATAACTAGCAGACCATATAAGCAACATAAAATATAAAATTTATCTTATGTGTCATTGGGATCCACGGAAAGGATTTAGCTAAGAGATTGGTGTAATCCCATTTATGTTTCAGACAAATCACTCTGCTAGTCATGCAGAAGATAGCCTGAGCAGAGAGAGGAGGGAGCATGATTAAAGGCAAGAAAACTACTTAGGACGCTGCTGACATAGTCTAGGCCTGAAATGATGAAGCATTGAACTAGGCACTACCTGCAGAAATGAAGGGAATATTAGAGATTCAGAATTATTTTCTAAGAGGCAGATGCCACAAGACTTGGTGGCCGATTGGGGGTGGGGGATAAAGTGGAGTTATGAGTCCAGAAAGACTTATTCATCCATTCATTTCAAAAATATATTAATGTTCTGTGCTGTGCTCTGCTAGAGTGCTTCAGTTGTGTCTGACTCTCTGTGACCCTATGGACTGTATCCTACCAGACTCCCCTGTCCATGGGATTCTCCAGACAAGAACACTGGAGTGGGTTGCCATGCCCTTCTCCAGGGGATCTTCCCAACCCAGGGATTGAACCCATGTCTTTTCTGTCTTCTGCATTGGTAGGTGGGTTCTTTACTACTAATGCCACCTGGGAAGCCCATTAATGTTCTACTTTGTTCCAGAAATGGCTTAGAACCTAGAAATCTGAAGATAATTAAAACATAATCCTTGTTTTAAGGTGAAAAAAGTAGAAGTGCATATGAATAATTATAAAAGAACACGATGGGCTATTGTAAAATTATGTACAATCTACAGTGGGGCAGGAATAGGAGGAAGTGTTTTACTCTACCTGGAAAACTTGAGGAAGGCTTCAGAGAGGTGGTAGCACTTCAACCAAGTGTTCAAGAATATATAGGAGTTGGTTGGATGATCACAGATCATCCTGGTAAAATCATTCCTGGAAGAAGGAACTGTATGTGCAAAGGCTCATAAGTTTAAGACAGCATGACTGTATTTGGGTACTGAAACTTCACATTTTTCAGCCTGACAGTGTGGGTGAATGAGGGGGCGAGAGATGAGAGAGGCCATAAGCAATGAATAAGAGATAAGGGTGAAGAGCTAGAACAACTAGGTCATAAAGTGCACTGGAAAAGCCCACGCTGAGGAGTGTGGCCTTGTCAGATGAAAAACTAGCATCGTCTGCATCTCATTCTATTTTTTAATTTTGAACTGAAGTATAATTAATTTACAATGTTGTGTTAATTTCAAGTGTACAGCAGAGTGATTTGTCACATATATATATATATATACTGGGTTGACCAACAAGATGTTACAGAAAAATGTGAATGAACTTTTTGGCCAACTCAATATAAATATATATAAGACAATGTATATATAAATAATTTATAATATATATAATATAAGTACTTTTTCAGATTCTTTTCCTTCATAGATTATTATAAGATACTGAGTATAGTTCCCTGTGTTATACAGTAAGTTCTTATTGTTTACCTATTTTATATATAGTAGTGTATATATTAATCCCAATTCTGTATCACTTTAGAAATGATTCTTCTCTTTTTACATAAATATAAAATTTCATTTATTTATTTTTGCCTCTGCTGGGTCTGGGTTGCTGTGCACAGACTTTCTCTAGTTGTGGCAATTGGGAGCTACTCTGTAGTTGCGGTGTGTGGGCTTCTGATTGTGGGGGCTTCTCTTGTTGCAGAGCATGGGCTCTAGGCTGCGTAGGTTTGGCAGTCGCAGCTTGCAGGCTCTAGAGCTTGGGCTCAGTAGTTATAGCACATGGGCTTTGTTGCTCTGCGGCAGGTAGGATCTTCCTGGACCAGGGATCGAATTTGTGTCTCCTGCATTGGCAGGCAGATTCTTGGTCACTGGACCACCAAGGAAGCCCTGATTCTACTCTTTGAAACAGAGTTCTGCAGACAAAGTTGATCCTGTTTTTTTGTGTGTGTTTCTACAGTCCCTGCTGTTTTCCCACTTATCATACTTGAGTCAAACTGAAAAAGTTTGAATCCTGGGTCCATCGCCACTTATTATTAAACCTTGGGCAAGTCATTTTACCACTGATTCTTTTCCCTGTTCTGTTAAATGGGGATATTAATAGTACCACCCACATTGGGTCCTGGTAGGCATTAAAAGCAAAGAAGGCGATGGCACCCCACTCCAGTACTCTTGCCTAGAAAATCCCATGGATGGAGGAGCCTGGTAGGCTGCAGTCCATGGGGTCACGAAGTGTCGGACACAACTGAGGGACTTCACTTTCATGCGTTGGAGAAGGAAATGGCAACCCGCTCCAGTGTTCTTGCCTGGAGAATCCCAGGGACGGGAGAGCCTGGTGGGCTGCCATCTATGGGGTCGCACAGAGTCAGACACGACTGAAGCGACTTAGCAGCAGTAGCAGAAGCAGCAGGCATTAAAAGAGATAATACATATGAAATGCTTGTAACAACGTCTTAAATACCGTAACCACAAAACAAAACATTTTTGTTTGTGTGCTTCCAAGACAATCTATCCTTCAGAATTTGACTTTTCCAAGGGTAAGAGTTGTGCCTATTTTCATGTTTCCAAGCCCTGGTATAGTGCATAGTTATGGTGGACAAGATGATTTGCCACCCAGATCCCTCTTACGTGAAGGATTTATTCCCCTTACTATTGGGAGGCCTTCAGTTGTCAGCTCCTTCAGGAATCACCTCAGCTACATAGAACTGCCTTGCTCAAGGTCACATCCTTTTACAAGGTAGTTGAGACACAAGGATTAATTAATTTAGAAGTATACAGGCATAGTGATGGCATCCTTCAGCATGGCAACTCTGAAGGGGAACTATAGCTTCAGAGATCCCTGTGGGGTTAGACAAGGCTGTCATTGGGCTATATCATAACTTGACCTCTTCCACAGCCCACTTCTACTTCCTTCCTACTCTCTTCAATAGGTGTTTATCTCAAAGGCACTCCTTAGTAAATAGCCTGCACAATGATGTCTATCTCAGAACTGGCTTCCTAGGAAATCCAACCCACCATTGTGGCATTTGTAGTCAAAAGGTTAGTCGAACGAATGAATGGATGAATGCTCATCTTAAATTTTCTGCAAAATGTGAAAATCATGGGCTTTGTGTGTTATTTAACCTTTCTTCTCTTCATCTTTATGGGGATATAGTAAACAATGTGCTCTGACAGGAGAATATATATATATATATATATATATATATATATATATATACACATACATATACATACACTCTTAAGTATGTGACTCCAGGAATAAATTATACTCTGGCAGAGTGCAAACTTTCTGTGCCAAAAGTATTTCTGTTGGTTTCTCTCCTTGTAATTAAACCATGTTCATCCTTGAGGATGCCTTAAAAAGAAATGCTTGGATTTTAAGAGAGCACTAATACAATATGAGAGAAAGCTATGTTGATAATGTCTTTTTAAAGAGATAGCTAATGCAAAAAACTTTAAAAATATTATAAAGTAAATCAACTCAATACAGCATATGAAAATGTAATCTCTTGTTTCCTCCTATTTTGTTGGTAGGAAAGGGCTTTTAATTTCTTTATTTATCATGTTGCTTATAACAAGACTTATATATATATATTTAAAGCATGCTGCTGCTGCTGCTAAGTCGCTTCAGTCGTGCCCGACTCTGTGCGACCCCATAGACGGCAGCCCACCAGGCTCCCCCGTCCCTGGGATTCTCCAGGCAAGAGCACTGGAGTGGGTTGCCATTTCCTTCTCCAATGCATGAAAGTGAAAAGTGAAAGTGAAGTCGCTCAGTCGTGTCTGACTCTAGCAACCCCATGGACTGCAGCCTACCAGGCTTCTCCATCCATGGGATTCTCCAGGCAAAAGTACTAGAGTGGGGTGCAATTGCCTTCTCCATTTAAAGCATATATATATATATATATATATATATATATATATATATATATATAAAGAACTCAATTCTAGTCTTCTGTGGTGATTATCAATTCACTATAAATGCGTGGGTTTATTTCTGGGTTCTCTGTTCTGTTCCATTGGTCTATATATCTGTTTTTATGCTGGTACCATACAGTTTTGGTTATGATCACTTTGTAATAAAATTTAAGTCACTTTCAACATACTTTTATTGCAGATGTAGTTACATGGGAAAATAACACAAAAGTTGGAGACCTGTCTTTTTATTCTTGGAGTTCACAGTCATTGGGACATGGAAAAGTAAAGAGAATACTGCAACCCAGTATAAGAGGGACTACAAAAGAAGCTGGAAGTGAGAACAAGAGGCTTTGGTTGCCCACAACATGAACACCTAATTAAGAATGGAGTGGGGAAAATATGCTAGGGTAGCTTCCTGGTGGAGGTGATGACCAACCCAAGTTTTGCATGACCATTAACACTGAATCAAGAAAAGAGAGGGAAAATACTTTTCAGGCAGAGGGATCAGTACATATAAAACGTTGAGCAAGGACTAAGAGGGAGTCATGATGAGAATTCTGGAAGTAACAAAACAAACAAGAACTTCAACTGGGATTGACATATATACAGTACTATCCTACTGTATAGCACAGGGAACTCTACTCAGTGCTCTGTGGTGACCTAAATGGGGAGGAAATTCAAAAAAGAGGGGATATATGTATATGTATAGCTGATTCACCTTGCTGTACAGCAGAAACTAACATAACACTGTAAAGCAACCATACTCCATTAAAATTATTTTTTACAAAAAGAACTTCAGTGGAATTGTTGTTGTTCAGTTGCAAGTTGTGTCTGATTCGTCATGACCCAGTGGACTGCAGCATGCCAGGCTTCCCTATCCCTCACCATCTCCCGGAGTTTGCCCAAGTTCATGTCTATTGAATCAGTGATGCCATCCAACCATCACATCCTCTGATCAGTGGAATAGAAAAGTTTATTTTTAGTCCTAATGTGATATCTCATCATCTCATTAAACAATTCATCTTGGAAGTCCCTTCTATATAGATGGTATACGTCTTTCACTTTGTAACTCACGTGTATGTGTGCCCAGTTGTGTCTGACTCTTTGCAACCCCATAGACTACAGTCTACCAGGCTCCTGTGTCCATGGAATGTTCCAAGCAAGAGTAGTGGAGTGGGTTGCCATTTCCTCCTCCAGGGGATCTTCCTGACCTAGGGATTGAACCTATGTCTCCTAAGTCTCCTGAACTGCAGGCAGATTTTTTACCACTGAGCCACCTGGGAAACCAAACATCCGTTGGATCACAGAAAAAGCAAGAGAATTCCAGAAGGACTTCTACTTTTGCCTCACTGACAATGCTAAAGCCTTTTACTGTGTGGATCACAATGAACTGTGGAAAATTCTTAAAGAGATGGGAATACCACTCTACCTTACCTGCCTCCTGTGAAACCTGTAGCAGATCAAGAAGCAACAGTTAGAACCAGGCATGGAACAACAGACTGGTTCCAAATTGGGAAAGGAGTACGTCAAGAGCTGTATATTGTCACCCTTCTTATTTAACTTATATGCAGAGTACATCATGCAAAATGCCGGGCTAGATGAAGCACAAGCTGGAATCAAGATTTCTGGGAGGAATATTAATAACCTCATATATGGAGATGACACCACCCTTATGGCAAAAAGCAAAGATGAACTAAAGAGCCTCTTGAAGAAGGTAAAAGAGAAGACTGAAAAAGGTGGCTTAAAACTCAAATTCAAAAAATGAAGATCATGGCATCTGGTCCCATCACTTCATGTCAAATAGATGGGGAAATGATGGAAACCGTGACTATTTTCTTGGGCTCCAAAAATCACTGCAGATGGTGACTGCAGCCATGAAATTAAAAGACACCTGCTCCTTGGAAGAAACGCTATGACAAAACTAGACAGCATATTAAAAAGCAGAGACATTACTTTACCAATAGAGGTCCATATAGTCAAAGCTATGGTTTTTCCAGTAGTCATGTGTGGATGTGAGAGTTGGACCATAAAGAAGGCTGAACGCAGAAGGATTGATGCTTTTGAACTGTGGTGTTGGACTGCAAGGATTTCAAAACAGTCCATCCTAAAGGAAATCAATCCTGAATATTCATTGGAAGGACTGATGCTGAAGCTGAAGCTCCAATACTTTGACTACCTGATGCGAAGAGTAGACTCATTAAAAAAGACCCTGATGCTGGGCAAGATTGAAGGCAGGAGGAGAAGGGGATGACAGAGGATGAGACGGTTGCTTGGCATCAATGGACATGAGTTTGAGCAAGCTCTGGGAGTTGCTGAACAAGGGAAGCCTGGTGTGCTGCAGTCCATGGGGTCTCCAAAAGTTGGACACAATTGAGCAACTGAACAACAACACCTGGGAAGCCTAATTCCCAAAAGTGAATATTTACTATAAGTTTTATCCATTTGAGAAACAACTTTCAAATGGCCCAGCTTTTATAAATATCTATATATGGAGATTAATATAGCACTGATTCAATAGTTTCACTATATATTAATATTTAGTACTGAAATTGGCCCAAGCCTGGGCTTTTCAAGCTGACTCTCTTCCCCAGCCACCCTGGGGCCAGTATGCCTTAGTAATGGGAACTTGCAGCTTTCTGAATAATAGCACATGGCAGCACCCCTTAGGTAAGTGCAGAGATCTCATAATTTAAAACTCATCACCCTCTTTCTAAATCACTTTCTATGGCAGTCCATTGCTTTTAAAAACAAAGTCCTATTTCCTATGAAAAGCATTCAAAATCTGGGACAAATTCACCCAAAACTTCTATTCCCAGGCTCCTTTCCATGCATTTTTCCTCCCCTTCACACCCTGAAGGTAGCAGCAATGCCAGAATTCCTTGCATTGTGTGAATATCTTCTGTAGACCTTTAGCTTTGCTCATATATCCCTCTGCCTAGAATTCCCTTCCTTACTACACCCCACCCCTTTCTGACCCCTTTCCTTACTATGTAATGCATCGCTTTTCTTTGAGGAGCACTTATCACCTATTGGACAATGGTGATTAATACTGAGTCCAAAAGAATTGTGTTCAAATTGAAGCTCTGCCTTTTATCCTGGCTGTGAAACCATGCACCAGTTAATTAACCATTTTAAACCTCTGTTCTCTCATTTGTAAAATGGGAATAATGATAATACCTTTGTCATAGGAGGGTGGTGAGGATTATATGATATAATTATCATAATACGGTGCCTGGCACAAAGTAAGTATTCAATAAATGTTAGTTCTTTCATTAGTATTTTTCTAAATGTCTCTCTCCTTTTTGGACTTGAGTCTTCCAAAGCCATGTCTGGTTGATGAACACAACACTTATAATAGGTGATATACCTAATGAGGACCCAATAACCAGTTGTTAAAATGAATTATTCAAAAGGAGTTCCTTAGTGAATCAACAGATTTGTGAATAGATAAGGATTTGTACTGAGTGAACTGTTTGTTCTTATCCAAACATATATCTGACTATAAGTAAACTTATGAGTCTCTTAGGTTTCACAGCATTCTGTAGACATGGTATTATTTGAGTATCACATGACTTCTTAGAGCATTTCAGATTATGAAATACTGCTAGGTTTTTTTAATAACAGAAGAATATTTGTAAGACATTTCAAATTTACATAAACTGACTCTTGTCTTTCATTTGTTCCTGTATTTAGAGTTCACTGAGTGAAATAATTTCCTAGTCACAGTTGAATAGAAACCCATAGTCAAATGACAAATTAGAGTAAAATACTAGCTTCTTGATATATTTATTCAAAATGCAATTTCCCTTTGCTCCCAATATAATTTACTAAGTGGGTACAATCTAATTACATGTCAAATATTATTTTCTCTTTCTGTGACACACTGAGAAATTTTTCTACCATTTAGTTGATTATTTGAAATCTTGCCAACTAGGAACATCCTACTCAGAGTCTCCTTAACATAAGAGGCTTAGGGAGCATTGAAACATACATCCATTAGAGGCAGATAGTAATCAGAATGCTTCGAGCACAATTTCGAAAACACAAAGCCATTTGATTTTTTAAATCAAATTAAATATATTAGTTGTGATATTTCAAAGCATCATTTAGATAACTATCTTCAGTTTCAGGCATATTGTATAGGTCAGCACACTCGTATAGCCCTATATTAGAAATGTATGTATTTACTTAAATTGCAGAAAGCAGAACAAAGGCAGAAATACTAAGACCTTCAGTAGTATCTGATTCTCATGAGTTGGCATTTTTGAAGGTCATTTTGAGAGGGTCTAAGGGTGAGATTCCCATGTATGAGTTTGCATAATCATGACCAAGTCATATTGATTTTGGAATTTCAATATTCAGTTATTTCTAAAGTTTCATTGTAGATTGTGTTATTTGCTTCAAATTCCTCATCCTTCCATGTCTGTGTTGCGTAGCATCCTCCCAAACTCAAATTTGAGTAGGACTGTATGATTTGCCTTGGACTTTAGAACAAGCTGGAAGTAACAGGGAGCCAGTTCCAAAGCTAGTCCTCAAAAGGATTGCATTTTTTCACTTGCTCGTGTGCCTCTGCTGTTGCTGGAAGAATGTGGCAAGCTAAGGATAGCCCACTGGACCCCAAAGAAGGATAAGAGAAAAGTGAAGCAGAGTTTCTACCACAGCAAAGCCTGGCCTGCATCAGCCAACTCCCAGCCAACTTGTGTGAACAAGCATAACTGAGGTTACCAGAGCTGCCTACTGTATCCCAGACTAGATCAAACAACCACTGGATATGTGAGCAAACATATCTGAGATCAAAAGGGCTGCTCAGCTGAGCTCAACACAGATAAACCAATCCCTAGACATATAAGCAAGTGAAACTTGAGATTAGCAGATCTGTCCAGCAGAGTCCAGCCTAGATTAGTTGACCCAGTGTTGTGAGCTAAAAAAGTACAATCTATACCACTGAGATACTGTAGTTGTTTGTGTGTTCCTGTGGCCATCCTTAGCTGATAGGTTGTATACAGACATGTAAAAGGTTTTGTTAACAAAAGGTTTCATAAGAAGAACTCTATTATCATGAGTAAAGATCAAACACATTTATAGGTTATTACATGTGTGTGTATGTTAGTCACTCAGTCATGTCTGACTCTTTTGAGACCCCATGGACTATAGCCTGCCAGGCTCCTCTGTCCCTGGGATTATCCAGGCAAGAATACTGGAGTGGGTTGCCATTTCCTCTTCCAGGGGATCTTCCCAACTCATCGATTGAACCTGCATCTCTTGTCTCTCCTGTATTGGCAGGCGGATTCTCTACCACTGAGTCACCTGGGAAGCCCCAGATGTATCCATTCAGAATGATTTTATTTCCACCTCTCAGCCTATCTACTTATTATAGTTTCAACTATAAGTATATTCTCTAATAAAACTTGATGGTCAGAAATAAAATCAACTAAGATTATCTAAATCCAGAAAACATGCATCTAAATGCAGAGAGCAATATTTACTCCCTTTTTAAATCACATTTTAATGTACCTAGTAGCTCATTGTTTTTGTTTAGTTGCTAACTCGTGTTCAACTCTTTTGTGACCCCATGGACTGTAGCCCACCAGGCTCCTCTGTCCATGGGATTTCCCAGGCAAGGTTACTGGAGTGGGTTGCCATTTCCTTCTCCAGGGGATCTTCCCAACCCAGGGATCGAAGCCACGTCTGCTGCATTGGCAAGCAGATTCTTTACCACTGAGCCACCAAGGAAGCCCAAGTTGTTTATATGAAAGTAATTCTTAACTATTGGGCCTTGGATATTGCAGGGAAAGGGTGTATGGAGTTATTGGAAATGTTCCTGGAAACTATATTTATATATATGCTTACACACTAACATGCAATAAATATTTCACATGAAGGGGCTGGGAATGACCATCAAAGAGTGTTTCATGTAAGGCAATGGATAATCCAACGATAGAATTAAGAAAATTTCACTCACAACAGCATCAAAAAGAAAACAAATGCTTAGGAAAAATTTGACAGAAGTGCAGCTCTTTTAAGTGAAAACTATAAAACATTGCTGAGAGAAATTAAAGATTTAAATAAAGGAGAGAACTTCCATGTTCATAGATTGTTAAGTTTTAACATTATGTGGCAAACTGATTTATGGATTCATTGCAATGAAATTCTCAATTGGCATTTTTGCAGAAATTGCAAGGTATCCCCAAACCCACATGGAATTGCAAGGGACCCAGATTAACTCAAAATAATGTTAAAAAAGAACAAAGCTGGGGGACTCACACTTCCCAAATCAAAAGTTACTACATTAGTAAAGATATTATGGGAGTGGTGTACAGATAGGCATATCAATTAACGGCCCAGGACTGAAATTCTCAAATTACTTTTGCATTTATGGTCAACTGATGTTTGACAGAGTTGAGAAGTTAATTTGATAGGGAAAAAATGGCTTTTTCAACAAGTGGTCCTGGGACAATTAGATAGCATGCAAAAAATATTTGCAACTCCTATATCTACTAAAGAACTGGTATCAAGAATAATTACTCTCATAACTCAATAATAAGAAGGCAATCCAATTAAGAAATGGTCCAAAGATTCAGATATTTCAACAAAAATGATACAGAGATGGGTGAATAAATACATGGAAATAAAAACCTCAACATTGTTACTCATTACAAAATGCAAATTAAAATCAAATTGGTACAGCACTAAAATGCAACATCTAGAATGGTCATACCTCACTGGTGAGAATAAAAAATGTTGCAGACACTTTAAAAAACAATTTGACAGTCTCCTAGATAGTTAATCATAAACATACCACACAACCAAACAGTACTGTACCTAGATATCTATGAGAGATACAAAAACATGTTTCCACAAAGACTTGTGGAGGAATGTTTACTGATGCATTTTTTTGACAGTATCTACAGACTGGAAGCATCCCAAATATCTATCAATTGGTGAAAGGATAAACAAAATGTGGTTTTACTGCAAAATTATTCATCAATAAAAAGAAATAGACTACTGATACATTCTGCAACAAGCATTAATCTCAAAAACATAATGCTTAGTGAGAATAGACAAATGCAAAAGATTATATATTAAATGATTCATTTTAAATGTAATTTCCAGAGAAGATAAATCTTCAGCACCAGAACAGTTCACTGGTTGTCTAGGGATGGGTCTGGGAGTGTGTTTAGACTACACATGAAGGTGAAGGAACTTTTTGGAGTGACAGAAATGTTGTAAAACTAGACTACAGGGCGAGTCGCACAACTTCAATTTTGAACAATTGTTCTGAATGAACAATTTTGTTCAATCAGAGTTGAACAACTCTGATTTTACTAGAATCATTGAAATCTATACTTAGAGTGGGTAAATTTTATGTTATATAAATTATACCACACTAAGGCTATAAAAAGTGGCAAATGAAAACATCTATGCTGTTACCCCCAATTCCATTAAAACAACAATGAAGAAATAAGACACATATAAATCATAGCCACAAAGAACAGGAGAGAAGACTCAGCAGGAGAAATAAGCAAAAATCTGAAAGATCTACAGTAGATAGATTGGTAAAGGGTTTAGAACATAAAGAACTGAAGCCTAAGTAGCTACAGAGGGGAATAACAAGACCTGAACTAATCTTTCTTTGTCAAACTTAAGCATGGGTAAAGTTGAGGTGATACGAAAGGACTGGTTAATTAACCTCCAATTAAAATAAATAAATTTATATTTTATTTTTTTTAAATTTTATTTAACTTTACAATATTGTATTGGTTTTGCCATATATCAAAATGAATCTGTCACAGGTATACATGTGTTCCCCATCCTGAACCCTCCTCCCTCCTCCCTCCCCTACCCTCCCTCTGGGTCGTCCCAGTGCACCAGCCCCAAGCATCCAGTATCGTGCATCAAACCTGGACTGGCGACTCGTTTCATATATGATATGATACATATTTCAATGCCATTCTCCCAAATCATCCCACCCTCTCCCTCTCCCACAGAGTCCAAAAGACTGTTCTATACATCAGTGTCTCTTTTGCTATCTCATATACAGGGTTATTGTTACCATATTTCTAAATTCCATATATATGCATTAGTATACTGTATTGGTGTTTTTCTTTCTGGCTTACTTCACTCTGTATAATAGGCTCCAGTTTCATCCACCTCATTAGAACTGATTCAAATGTATTCTTTTTAATGGCTGAGTAATACTCCATTGTGTATATGTACCACAGCTTTCTTATCCATTCATCTGCTGATGGACATCTAGGTTGCTTCCATGTCCTGGCTATTATAAACAGTGCTGCGATGAACATTGGGGTAAACTTGGCTCTTTCAATTCTGGTTTCCTCAGTGTGTATGCCCAGCAGTGGTATGGCTGGATCATAAGGCAGTTCTATTTCCAGTTTTTTAAGGAATCTCCACACTGTTCTCCATAGTGGCTGTACTAGTTTGCATTCCCACAAACAGTGTAATAGGGTTCCCTTTTCTCCACACGCTCTCCAGCATTTATTGCTTGTAGACTTTTGGATAGCAGCCATTCTGACTGGTGTGAAATGGTACCTCATAGTGGTTTTGATTTGCATTTCTCTGATAATGAGTGATGTTGAGGATCTTTTCATGTGTTTGTTAGCCATCTGTATGTCTTCTTTGCAGAAATGTCTGTTTAGTTCTTTGGCCCATTTTTTGATTGGGTCATTTATTTTTCTGGAATTGAGCTGTAGGAGTTGCTTGTATATTTTTGAGATTAGTTGTTTGTCAGTTGCTTCATTTGCTATTATTTTCTCCCATTCTGAAGGCTGTCTTTTCACCTTGCTTAGAGTTTCCTTTGTTGTGCAGAAGCTTTTAAGTTTAACTAGGTCCCATTTGTTTATTTTTGCTTTTATTTCCAATATTCTGGGAGGTGGGTCATAGAGGATCCTGCTGTGATACATGTCGGAGAGTGTTTTGCCTATGTTCTCCTCTAGGAGTTTTATAGTTTCTGGTCTTACGTTTAGATCTTTAATCCATTTTGAGTTTATTTTTGTGTATGGTATTAGAAAGTGCTCTAGTTTCATTCTTTTACAAGTGGTTGACCAGTTTTCCCAGCACCACTTGTTAAAGAGATTGTCTTTAATCCATTGTATATTCTTGCCTTTGTCAAAGATAAGCTGTCCATAGGTGTGTGGATTTATCTCTGGGCTTTCTATTTTGTTCCACTGATCTATATTTCTGTCTTTGTGCCAGTACCATACTGTCTTGATGACTGTGGCTTTGTAGTACAGCCTGAAGTCAGGCAGGTTGATTCCTCCAGTTCCATTCTTCTTTCTCAAGATAGCTTTGGCTATTCGAGGTTTTTTGTATTTCCATACAAACTGTGAAATTATTTGTTCTAGCTCTGTGAAGAATACCGTTGGTAGCTTGATAGGGATTGCACTGAATCTATAAATTGCTTTGGGTAGTATACTCATTTTCACTATATTGATTCTTCCAATCCATGAACATGGTATATTTCTCCATCTATTAGTGTCCTCTTTGATTTCTTTTACAAGTGTTTTATAGTTTTCTATATATAGGTCTTGAGTTTCTTTAGGTAGATATATTCCTAAGTATTTTATTTTTTTCGTTGCAATGGTGAATGGAGTTGTTTCATTAATTTCTCTTTCTATTTTTTCATTATTAGTGTATAGGAACGCAAGGGATTTCTGTGTATTGATTTTATATCCTGCAACTTTACTATATTCATTGATTAGCTCTAGTAATTTTCTGGTGGAGTCTTTAGAGTTTTCTATGTAGAGGATCATGTCATCTGCAAATAGTGAGAGTTTTACTTCTTCTTTTCCAGTTTGGATTCCTTTTATTTCTTTTTCTGCTCTGATTGCTGTGGCCAAAATTTCCAAAACTATGTTGAATAATAATGGTGAAAGTGGGCACCCTTGTCTTGTTCCTGACTTTAGAGGAAATGCTTTCAATTTTTCACCATTGAGGATAATGTTTGCTGTGGGTTTGTCATATATAGCTTTTATTATGTTGAGGTATGTTCCTTCTATTCCTGCTTTCTGGAGAGTTTTGTTTTTTTTTTAATCATAAATGGATGTTGAATTTTGTCAAAGGCTTTCTCTGCATCTATTGAGATAATCACATGGTTTTTATTTTTCAATTTGTTAATGTGGTGTATCACATTGATTGATTTGCAGATATTGAAGAATCCTTGCATCCCTAGGATAAAGCCCACTTGGTCATGGTGTATATGTTTTTAATGTGTTGTTGGATTCTGATTGCTAGAATTTTGTTAAGGATTTTTGCATCTATGTTCATCAGTGATATTGGCCTGTAGTTTTCTTTTTTTGTGGCATCTTTGTCAGGTTTTGGTATTAGGGTGATGGTGGCCTCATAGAATGAATTTGGAAGTTTACCTTCCTCTGCAATTTTCTGGAAGAGTTTGAGTAGGATAGGTGTTATCTCTTCTCTAAATTTTTGGTAGAATTCAGCTGTGAAGCTGTCTGGACCTGGGCTTTTGTTTGCTGGAAGATTTCTGATTACAGTTTCAATTTCTGTACTTGTGATGGGTCTGTTAAGATTTTCTATTTCCTCCTGGTCCAGTTTTGGAAAGTTGTACTTTTCTAAGAATTTGTCCGTTTTTTCCAGGTTGTCCATTTTATTGGCATTTAGTTGGGGATAGTAGTCTCTTATGATCCTTTGTATTTCTGTGTTGTCTGTTGTGATCTCTCCATTTTCATTTCTAATTTTATTGATTTGATTTTTCTCCCTTTGTTTCTTGATGAGTCTGGCTAATGGTTTGTCAATTTTATTTATCCTTTCAAAGAACCAGCTTTTGGCTTTGTTGATTTTTGCTGTGGTCTCTTTTGTTTCTTTTGCATTTATTTCTGCCCTAATTTTTAAGATTTCTTTCCTTCTACTAACCCTGGAGTTCTTCATTTCTTTCTTTTCTAGTTGCTTTAGGTGTAGAGTTACATTATTTATTTGACTTTTTTCTTGTTTCTTGAGGTGTGCCTGTATTGCTATGAACTTTCCCCTTAGGACTGCTTTTACAGTGTCCCACAGGTTTTGGGTTGTTGTGTTTTCATTTTCATTCATTTCTATGCAAATTTTGATTTCTTTTTTTTTTATTTCTTCTGTGATTTGTTGGTTATTCAGCAGTGTGTTGTTCAGCCTCCATATGTTGGAATTTTTAATAGTTTTTCTTCTGTAATTGAGATCTAATCTTACTGCATTGTGGTCAGAAAAGATGCTTGGAATGATTTCAGTTTTTCTGAATTTACCAAGGCTAGATTTATGGCCCAGGATGTGATCTATCCTGGAGAAGGTTCTGTGTGCACTTGAGAAAAAGGTGAAATTCATTGTTTTGGGATGAAATGTCCTATAGATATCAATTAGGTCTAACTGGTCTATTGTATCGTTTAAAGTTTGTGTTTCCTTGTTAATTTTCTGTTTAGTTGATCTATCCATAGGTGTGAGTGGGGTATTAAAGTATCCCACTATTACTGTGTTATTGTTAATTTCTCCTTTCATACTTGTTAGTATTTGTCTTACATATTACGGTGCTATGTTGGGTGCATATATATTTATAATTGTTATATCTTCTTCTTGGATTGATCCTTTGATCATTATGTAGTGACCTTCTTTGTCTCTTTTCACAGCCTTTGTTTTAAAGTCTATTTTATCTGATATGAGTATTGCTACTCCTGCTTTCTTTTGGTCCCTATTTGCATGGAAAATCTCTTTCCAGCCCTTCACTTTCAGTCTGTATGTGTCTCCTGTTTTGAGGTGGGCCTCTTGTAGACAACATATGTAGGGGTATTGTTTTTGTATTCATTCAGTCATCTTTGTCCTTTGGTTGGGGCATTCAACCCATTTACATTTAAGGTAATTATTGATAAGTATGATCCCATTGCCATTTACTTTATTGTTTTGGGTTCGAATGTATACACCCTTTTTGTGTTTCCTGTCTAGAGAATATCCTTTAGTATTTGTTGGAGAGCTGGTTTGGTGGTGCTGAATTCTCTCAGCTTTTGCTTGTCTGTAAAGCTTTTGATTTCTCCTTCATATTTGAATGAGATCCTTGCTGGGTATAATAATCTGGGCTGTAGGTTATTTTCTTTCATCACTTTAAGTACGTCTTGCCATTCCCTCCTGGCTTGGAGAGTTTCTATTGAAAGATCAGCTGTTATCCTTATGGGAATTCCCTTGTGTGTTATTTGTTGTTTTTCCCTTGCTGCTTTTAATATTTGTTCTTTGTGTTTAATCTTTGTTAATTTGATTAATATGTGTCTTGGGGTGTTTTGCCTTGGGTTTATCCTGTTTGGGACTCTCTGGGTTTCTTGGACTTGAGTGATTGTTTCCTTCCCCATTTTAGGGAAGTTTTCAACTATTATCTCCTCAAGTATTTTCTCATGGTCTTTCATTTTGTCTTCTTCTTCTGGGACCCCTATGATTCAAATGTTGTAGCGTTTAATATTGTCCTGGAGGTCTCTGAGATTGTCCTCACTTCTTTTAATTCGTTTTTCTTTTTTCCTCTCTGATTCATTTATTTCTACCTTCTATCTTCTAATTCACTAATCCTATCTTCTGCCTCTGTTATTCTACTATTTGTTGCCTCCAGAGTGTTTTTGATCTCATTTATTGCATTATTCATTATATATTGACTCTTGTTTATTTCTTCTAGGTCCTTGTTAAACCTTTCTTGCATCTTCTCAATCCTTGTCTCCAGGCTATTTATCTGTGATTCCATTTTGATTTCAAGATTTTGGATCAATTTCACTATCATTATTCGGAATTCTTTATCAGGTAGATTCCCTATCTCTTCCTCTTTTGTTTGGTTTGGTGGGCATTTATCCTTTTCCTTTACCTGCTGGGTATTCCTCTGTCTCTTCATCTTGTTTAAATTACTGGGTTTGGGGTGTCCTTTCTGTATTCTGGCAGTTTGTGAAGTTCTCTTTATTGTGGCATTTCTTCACTGTGTGTGGGTGGCTTGTCAAGGTTTCTTGGTTAGGGAAGCTTGTGTTGGTGTTCTGGTGGGTGGAGCTGTATTTCTTCTCTCTGGAGTGCAATGAAGTGTCCAGTAATGAGTTATGAGATGTCTGTGGTTTTAAGGTGGCTTTGGGCAGCCTCTATATTGGAGCTCAGGGCTGTGTTCCTGTGTTGCTGGAGAATTTGCTTGGTATGTCTTGCCCTGGAACTTGTTCGCCCTTGTGTGGTGCTTGGTTTCAGTGTAGGTATAGAGACATCTGATGAGCTCCTGTCAATTAATGTTCCCTGGAGTCAGGGTTTGGACTTAAGCCTCCTGCTTCCAGTTATCGGTCTTATTTTTACAGTAGTCTCAAAACTTCTTCTTCTATACAGCACCATTGATAAAACATCTAGGTTAAAGATGAAAAGTTTCTCCACCGTGAGGGTCACCCAGAGAGGTTCACAGTGTTACATGGAGAAGATAAGAGGGAGAAGGGAGTTAGAGGTGATGCGAATGAGATGAGGTGGAATCGATAAAGAGAGAGCGGGCTAACCAGTAATCACTTCCTTATGTGCACTCCACAACTGGACCACTCAGAGATGTTCACGGAGTTATACAGAGAAGAGAAGAGGGAGGAAGGGCACAGAGGTGGCCAGGAGGATAAAAGGAGGGAATGAAAAGGAGAGAGACAGATCCAGCCAGTAATCAGTTCCCTAAGTGTTCTCCATCATCTGGAACATACAGAAATTCACAGAGTTGGGCAGAGTAGAGAAGGGTTAGGGAGGAGACACAGGTGACCTGGTGGAAAAAAAGGAGAGTCCGAAGAGGGAGACAGCAGTCAAGCCAGTAATCTCACTCCCTAGTAAAAAATGGGTACTGAAGATTGGGTTCTAAAAGGTACAAAATTGGTAACAAATACCTAAAAGCAAAAATTAAAAATCTAGAGTAGAGTTTGGAATTTCAAAAATACAATGTTAAAGAAAAGAAGAAGGAAAAGAGAGAAAAAGAAAAAGAAAAAACAAAGTCACAAAAATTATAAAGAAAATATAGGTACAAAATTGATAACAAATACCAAAAAGCAAAAGTTAAAAAATCTAGAGTAGAGTTTGGAATTTCAAAAATACAATGTTAAAGAAAAGAAGAAGAAAAAGAAAGAGAAAAAAAAAACAAAAACAAAGTCACAAAAATTATAAAGAAGATATAGGTACAAAATTGATAACAAATACCAAAAAGCATAAATTAAAAATCTAGAGTAGAGTTTGGAATTTCAGGAATACAATGTTAAAGAAAAGATGAAGAGAAAGAAAGAAAAAAAAAGTTACAAAAGTTATATAAAAATATATATAGGTACAAAATTGATAACAAATACCAAAAAGCTAAAATTAAAAATCTAGAGCAGAGTTTGGAATTTCAAAAATACAGTGTTAAAGAAAAAAAATAAAGGTCACAAAAGTTATAAAAAAATATATATGAAGTTTGCTTTTTTAAAAAAGGGTCTTTTTTTTTTGCAAAGTAATAGTAGGTTATAAAAGTTAAAATTAAAGGAGTAATAGAGGCTTAAAATTTTTTTAAAAATTAAAAAAAAAAAGAAAGAAAGAATGACCATAAAAATAGTAAAAATATATCTAGGACTTTCTTTGATGTTGTTGTAGGTATTGTGGGTTCAGTTCATTTTCAGCTAGTTCCTTGTTCCAGCTTATATTTCTCAAGCTCTGTAGGCCCCTTCCTATGTAGTTGGTACTAACCACGGGGTTTTAATCTATTGCCTGTCGCTTGCAAGGCGGTTCCCTCTGTTACAGCTTCTTCTGTTTGCTGGTCTCTGATTTCCGCCCTGATACAAAGGGGGCGGTGGTGGACACCTTTTTTTTTAAGGCTCACTTGTTCAGTCGTGCTGTGGGGAGGGAGGGACACTGCAAATAAATAAGACTGGCGTGTGCTCACAGTGCCTCAGCCACACTGGGCCTGCCCCCACTCACAGCGTGTGTAGCCTCCCTGCCCACACTGCTCAGGCTCTAGATTGCTCCGCCGGGAACCATCCGCGGCTGGCCCTGGGCTGCTTGCACCTCCCAGGTCCAAGCCGCTCAGGTTCAGGCACTCGGGTAGTCCTCAGAGGCACAGATTCGGTTGGGCCTGCATTTTGTGCCCTTCCCAGGTCCGAGCAGCTCAGACAATAAAGACAAGACATGACTGAGCTACTAACACTTTCACTTCACTTTCAAAGACTGTCTGGTGTGATGTTTAATCATTGATCAGTTTAGATTATTTCCCATTAATCCAGTATCTCAAAAGCTTATGGTGGATTTTTAGGATGTGAATAAAAGTCACAATTCAGTATAAACTGAAAAACAAATTTTTTCTATGACTAAAGAAATAATGAAATTAGATCACCAATTGGAGAAATGTAAATTCATAAACCTTTATGAGATTGAGGAAGTTCCTTTCTACTGTCAGATTTCTGGGGATTTTCTTTTTTATCATGAATAGATATAAAATTTTGCTAAATGCTTTTTGTTTATCTATTGAGATGCTGATATGGCTTTCTTCCTTTGTCAGTTAATATGGTGAATTCTTCTGATTAGGATTTGAATATTGAATTAGCCTTATATTCCTGAGATAAAACCCACTATGTCATAATGCATTATTAGCCTTTTTATATACTGTTAGATTATATTTTTTGTGTTTTGTGTCTAATTTGTGTTTTGTTGAGTATTTTTGTTTTTATGCGAGGGTTACTTTTGTGTAGTTTTCTTCTGTCGGAATGTTTTTGTCTGGTTTCCTTATCAATGTAATTCTGGCCCCATAGACTGAGTTAGAAAGGGTTTCCTTTTGTTACAGATTTTGGAGGACTTTGTGTGGAAATGCTATTCTTTCCTCAAATATGTTTTAAGATTTGCATGAGAAGCCATCTAGACTAGGATTTTTCTTTGTTAAAAAATTTTTAAATTACAAATTCAATTTCTTTGAATAACAGCACTATTCAAGTTATCCCTGTTAACTTCGGTGACCTTTAGAAGCTTGTATCTTTTGAAGAATTCATTTCATCTTAGTTGTAAAATGTATTTATTGCCACATGTTGTTTGTGGTATCCTTTATTATCATCTTAATATTTGCACTGTCTATAGTGATTTCCTCTCTCATTTCTTATATTTGTAATTAGTGTCACTTTTTTGGGTCAGTTCAGCTAGTTTATCAAATTTATTGACTTTTTCAAGGAACCTACTTTTCATTTCATTGAGTCTCTCTACGCTTTTTTGTTTGTTTGTTTCTCATTTTGGCTGCTTTCACATTTATATTTTTCATTCTCCTTGCTTTTTCTTAAATTTGCTTTTCTTTACCTAGGTTTTTTGTTTGTTTGTTTTTTGGTGAAATCTTAGGTCATTGATAAATTTTTCTTCTTTTATAGAATAAACCTTAAATGTTTAAAAATTTCCTCTCAGCACTGCTTTAGCTATCTTGTGAATTCTGGTGTGTTGTGCTTTTGTTATACTTCAGTTCAGAATACTTTGTCATTTATCTTATGATTCCCACTTTGACCTTAGGAGATTTTACAGAATATTTATTTTTCCAGATATCTACTTTAATTCTGTTACAGTCAGAGAATATGTTTTATATAGTATGGTCTATTTTAAATTTGTTAAGCTTTGCTTTCTATCCCAGAATATGTTCTATCTTTGTGACTGGCACTTGTGCACTTTTCTTAACAATGCCTTTTGAAGAGCTAGAGTTTCAAATTTTGATGTAGTCCAGTAAGAGTTGTTGATTGTTACTAAGTGTACTGATGCCCTGAGAGATAATAAGCAACTAAGAGTGGTTAACAAATAAAGGCCAAGTGTGAGAGCCAGAGAGTCACCTTGGTAGCTTACAAGGGAGCCTGTATCTCCTGTGGGAGAACAGGTGAAGCTGAGGAATAAATTCAGGATTTGACAGGATCCTAGAGCGCCATAGACATTTGAATTGTCAGCCAAAGTCAAGTCTATTGTTGGGAGGGTCCCTGAAACATGAGATGGGGACATCTGAGAAAATGCTCTTGAGGATTTTGGCTCTGTAGATTCCCTGAAACCCCAGAGAGCTTGCAAAAGATGGCCCACCATTCTGGAATAAGAGCTAGCACTTGGTCCATGAGGGAAGAAACTGCAGTTTTCTCTGATGCAAAGCAACAGGTACTCCTCAGCCCTCAGAGGTGCCTTACTTCCTCTCCTGGGTGCCAAGACAATAACCAGGGTTCAATCCCAGGGTAATTTAGCTCAAGATGTGGTGGGTCTAATAAGGAGGAAAGAGAGTATACCCAGAAGGCCTGTAAGAACTTGGTAGCATGTCCTATAAAAGCCATAGTACTCCCTGGGATTGGATTATGAAGATGTTTCTACAAAATAGCTGGAATCTAAGATTGAGTTATGAAGAATTAATTGACTTAGGGCACAGGATTTAACACCTTGTAAGGACTCCTATCAGTGGTAAAAATTCATTTAGTATGTCTCAGAAACCTGGAGAAAGATAGATCTCATGTCATAGGAAGTGGAAATGCCAGAGTTGCCCTGGCAGATGGTAGAGGAAAGAATTTTAAAAGCTCAGGAATGTGGGCATACTATAAGAGATATATTATGTGGGGCCATAAAACCCATCAGAGAATTATCCCCAGGGGAACCCAAAGCACTCACCATTTACCAAGGATCTCAAAATGTGATGGCTAGAGGGGCCCTAGCATCACTAAGGAATTGAAAGGTGGCTCTGTTCTGCAGGCCAGGGATAATGGTAGAAGATTTTGTCTCCAAGCTTGGTTTGTTAACAGCCATGGGAATGACGAGTAATCAAGTAATAGAGGCTAGAATCCATAACTGAGACATTCTCCAATAAAGATGATCTTTTTAAGAGTATTTCAGGTGATTCTGAGGCAGATCTAGTTTTGAGATTCATAATCTCTGGTGACTAGCTCAGTGTTCTTTCCATTAAATCATTATGACATCCTTGTTTATTTAGCTCTGCTCATAAATAAGTTATTTTTCTCTATAACAAAAGTAACTGTTCATTACAGAAATGTAGGGAAAGAGGAGATCAGAAAGAAAACAAAAGGAATCATTTCTGGTATAACATGAGTTAACATGATTATTTCCTTCAGACCAATTCCAAGAAGCAGAATTGTTGTGTCCCGGGTGATATATACTTTTAAGGTTCTTTGGGTACATTCTCCAGAGACTCACCAGATTACTCTCCCAATTTCAGCCTATCAATATTCCCATTCTCCATTCCATTGCCAGCATTAGTCATTATAATTTTGCAAAGTTCCACGAGTTTAACTGAAAATTGTGTCTCTATTTACATCACTTCATTATTTGTGAGACTGAACTTTTTCATGTTTTATCGTGTCTTCATGATTTTTTGCCTTCTGTATTTCTTTTCTGAATTCATATAATTACCAATTTGGGGGAAAAGTTTATCCTATTCTTTTTGATTTGTAAAAATGGTTTACAGGGTAGGGCTTTTTTCTTTTTTTGGTTTGTCATTTGACTTCAGTTTTCCTCACAGATTTTCCTTACATAAGGTTTTATTGATTTTTTTAAAGCATCATATATGATACTTTTCCTACTGACATGATGTTTCAATCATATATTTGTATCTGATGTATTCAATAACTCTCAAAAGTAATGTTTCATTCAGCTGACTCTTTCTATGGTAGTATTATGCTTTTAAAATTATTTTGTAATATGAGTACCCTCTTAATGACCTAGATTACTGTGATGGTGTGATCACTCACCTAGAGTCAGACATCCTGGAGTGTGAAATCAAGTGGGCCTTAGGAAGCGTCACTACAAACAAAGCTAGTGGAGGTGATGGAATTCCAGCTGAGCTATTTCAAATCCTACAAAATAATGCTGTGAAAGTCCTACACTCAATATGCCAGCAAATTTGGAAAACTCAGCAGTGGCCACAGGACTGGAAAAGGTCAGTTTTCATTCCAATCCCTAAGAAAGGCAATGCCAAAGAATGTTCAAACTACCACACAATTGCACTTATCTCACATGATAGAAAAGTAATGCAGAAAATTCTCCAAGGTAGGCTTCAACAGTACATGAACCGTGAACTTTCAGATGTTCAAGCTGGATTTAGAAAAGGCAGAGGAACCAGAGATCAAATTGCCAATATCCGTTGGATCATAGAAAAAGCAAGAGAATTCCAGAAAAGCATCTATTTCTGCTTCATTGACTATGCTAAAACCTTTGACTGTGTGGATCACAACACAGTGGAAAATTCTGAAAGAGATGGGAATACCAGACCACCTTACCTGCCTCTTGAGAGACCTGTATGCAGGTCAAGAAGCAACAGTTAGAACCAGACATGGAACAACAGACTGGTTCCAAATTGGGAAAGGAGTACCTCAAGGCTGTATATTATCACCCTGCTTATTTAACTTACATGTAGAGCACATCATGTGAAAAGGTGGGCTGGATGAAGCACAGGTTGGAATCAAGTTTTCAGGGAGAAATATCAATAATCTTAGATATGCAGATGACATCACCCTTATGGCAGAAAGCGAAGGAGGAAATAAAGAGCCTTTTGATGAAAGTGAAAGAGGAGAGTGAAAGCTGGCTTAAAACTCAACATTCAAAAAACAAAGATCATGGCATCTGGTCCCATCCCTTCATGGCCAATAGATCGGGAAACAATGGAAACAGTGACAGATTTTTTTTTTCCCTTTGGCTCCAAAATCACTATGGATAGTGACTTCAGCCATGAAATTAAAAGACACTTGCTCCTTGGAAGAAAAGCTATGACAAACCTAGACAGCATATTAAAAGGCAGAGACATTACTTTGCCAACAATGGTCCATCTAGTCAAAGCTATTGTTTTTCCAGTAGTCACGTGTGGATGCGAGTGTTGGACCATAAAGAAGACTGAGTGCCAAAGAATTGATGTTTTTGAACTGTGGTGTTGGAGAAGACTCTTGAGAGTCCCTTGGACTATAAGGAGATCAAACCAGTAAATTCTAAAGGAAATCAATCCTGAATATTCATTGGAAGGACTGATGCTGAAGCTGAAGCTCCAATACTTTGGCCTCCCGATGTGAAGAGCAGACTTATTAGAAAAGACCTTTATGCTGGGAAAGATTGAAGGCAGGAAGAGAAGGGGACGACAGTGGATGAGATGGTTGGATGGCATCATTGACTCAATGGGCATGAGTTTGAGCAAACTCCAGGAAATAGTGAGGGACAGGGAAGGCTGGCATGCTGTAGTCCATGGGGTTGCAAAGAGTTGGACATGTCTGAGTGATTGAACAGCAACAATGATTATACTCTAATTTTTTTTCACAATTTTGTTGATGGATCACACTTATTTTTCCTGATGAGTTTATTTTTCCTTAAAGATTAATTTTAAGTTCCAGAGTAAGTTGCACTGCTTTTAAAATTGTATTCAATGTATATAGGAATTATGGGGGAAAAATGAACATTTGTGTAATATTGAGTCTTCATATTCAGTAACATAACTTCTTTTGTTTTTGTGCAATTTTGTTTCTTAAACAAGGTTTGTCCTGTTTTAGCATATATTAAATATTTCTTTATTCCAGAATGAGAAAGACTAGAGATCTCTTCAAGAAAATTAGAGATACCAAGGGAACATTTCATGCAAAGATGGGTTCAATAAAGGACAGAAATGGTACAGACCTAACAGAAGCAGAAGATATTAAGAAGAGGTGGCAGCAATACACAGAAGAACTGTACAAAAAAGATCTTCACGACCAAGATAATCATGATGGTGTGATCACTCACCTAGAGCGAGACATCCTGGAATGTGAAGTCAAGTGGGCCTTAGAAAGCATCATTACGAACAAAGCTAGTGGAGGTGATGGAATTCCAGCTGAGCTATTTCAAATCCTAAAAAATAATGCTGTGAAAGTGCTGCACTCAATATGCCAGCAAATTTGGAAAACTCAGCAGTGGCCACAGGACTGGAAAAGCTCTGTTTTCATTCCAATCCCAAAGAAAGGCAATGTCAAAGAATACTCAAACTACCGCACAATTGCACTCATCTCACACGCTAGTAAAGTAATGCTCAAAATTCTCCAAGCCAGACTTCAGCAATACGTGAACCGTGAACTTCCAGATGTTCAAGCTTATTTTAGAAAAGGCAGAGGAACCAGAGATCAAATTTCCAGCATCCGCTGGATCATCAAAAAAGCAAGAGAGTTCCAGAAAAACATCTATTTCTGCTTTATTGACTATGCCAAAGCCTTTAACTGTGTGGATCACAAAAAACTGTGGAAAATTCTGAAAGAGATAGGAATACCAGACGACCTGACCTACCTCTTAAGAAACCTATATGCAGGTCAGGAAGCAACAGTTAGAACTGGACATGGAACAACAGACTGGTTCCAAATAGAAAAAGGAGTACGTCAAGGCTGTATATTGTCACCCTGCTTATTTAACTTATATGCAGAGTACGTCATGAGAAACGCTGGGCTGGAAGAAGCACAAGCTGGAATCAAGATTGCTGGGAGAAATATCAATAACCTCAGATATGTAGATGACACCACCCTTATGGCAGAAAGTGAAGAAGAACTAAAAAGCCTCTTGATGAAAGTGAAAGAGGAGAGTGAAAAAGTTGGCTTAAAGCTCAACATTCAGAAAACGAAGATCATGGCATCTGGTCCCATCACTTCATGGGAAAGAGATGGGGAAACAGTGGAAACAGTGTCAGACTATTTTTTTGGGCTCCAAAATCACTGTAGATGGTGACTGCAGCCATGAAATTAAAAGACACTTACTCCTTAGAAGAAAAGTTATGACCAACCTAGATAGCATATTCAAAACAGAGACATTACTTTGCCAACAAAGGTCCATCTAATCAAGGCTATGGTTTTTCCAGCCTTGGAATGGATGTGAGAGTTGGACTGTGAAGAAAGCTGAGCACTGAAGAATTGATGCTTTTGAACGATGGTGTTGGAGAAGACTCTTGAGAGTCCCTTGGACTGCAAGGAGATCCAACCAGTACATTTGAAGATCGGTCCTGGGTGTTCTTTGGAAGGAATGATGCTAAAGCTGAAACTCCAGTACTTTGGCCACCTCATGTGAAGAGTTGACTCACTGGAAAAGACTCTGAGGGATTGGGGGCAGGAGGAGAAAGGGACGACAGTGGATGAGATGGCTGGATGGCATCACTGACTCGATGGACATGAGTCTGAGTGAACTCCGGGAGTTGGTGATGGACAGGGAGGCCTGGCGTGCTGCGATTCATGGGGTCGCAAAGAGTCAGACATGACTGAGCAACTGAAGTGAACTGAACTGAAATATTTCTTGATAATTTACTCTTAGAATAATGAAGTCCTTAGGTATTTTATTTCTTCCTCCTCCCAACTTCACCATATGTTCTTTTCATCACTATAAATTTTATTTCATGGTCTTATGCTAACAACCACTTGCCTGGCTTATTAATTAAATATACCAGGAATCTTTTGAAAAATAGGAAATGGACAGCAATATGGGATAATTCAAAAAGAGAGAAAACACGGAGATAAATGGGTACCCAAGGAATGGATGGCTGTGTTTCAGGGACTTAGAGAGAATGCCTGATGAAAATTTGACTCATTGATTCAATAAAGTAGTTTAATTGATTCTCAGAATTTGGTTTAATATATTGTTAGCTCCTGTCTCCAGGCAGTGTTTATTATAAGCCAGGAATTTCTCTCCAATGATGAGGAGAAACTCCCATCAGCAATTTGAAAAGCCATTTGGGCTGAAGATAGAGATAGTACCACTCAGTGTGAAAGTCTTAGTGGAAAGCAATCTTGGCTTCCATCAGAGGTATCATTCTCATCAATGAACTTGAGATCTTAATGGAATTGTACAGCATTTTATATGTTTTGAGTGTATGCATGTGCTTTAAGGATGAAAAGAAAAGAGAATAAGGACACTTTACAGGGGTGCTAATTATAATGGTAAGGAATGGGTGGTGAGGTTAGAATTTTAGAAAATCTTATTATAAAAAGACAAAAGTGATTAATATATTGAGTCGTCTAGTGTTTTTCTCCTGTTTGCTAAAGAGACTTCTAGTGTGGTATGTGTCAGTTTCTTCTTTTCCTGCATCTTGGAAAGATGGTTCTGCCTGATCAAATTTACTCTTGGAGTTTTGCAACATAGAATAAATCAAGCATAAAGAGCAGGAGCATAAGACATTAACAAGAATCATGTAGAGTGGAGAGATGGAGGGCTTTTTATGGGTTATGGAGAGAAGAGCTGTGATTTATGAAGCAAATTGATGAAAAAGAAGTGGAACACCTTAAGGACACTTCAAGGATGTGTTGATGTGGTTTATGAATTCCTGTTCACATTTGTGCTGGTTATTTTCTGTTTGCTCTTGCAGGGTCATTCTCTACCTTTCTCTGCTTTGCTTTGTACTCCTGGAGGCTCCAGGTACTACATCTCCTGGGTCTGTGGCTGGGGCTAGAGTCAGATTCAGCCAGAGGGAGGCACTAGCATAAGGTCAAAGGGTGTGAAGAGAAAGAAGTTGGGTAGGGCTTTGATTCCCCACCCTGTATCCAGACTGGCTAGGTTTTTGGCAGTGGCTGCAGTCCTTTACAGGCTTCCCTGTCAATGCAGGAGATGCTGGTTCGATCCCCGAGTTGGGAAGATCCCCTGGAGGATGGCATGGCAAACCTCTCCAGTATTCTTGCCTAGGAAATCCCATGGGTAGAGGAGCCTGGAGGGCTACAGTCCATGGAGTTTCAAAGAGTTGGACACAACTGAGGAACTTAGCACGCATGCACAGTCTTTTACAAGAGCCACAGTTCCCACTGAGGCACCCTTCTCCCGTTGCTACAGCTCTCACTCAGTTCTAGTAACACCACCTCCCTCCCTTGGCTCCTTCAATCCTAAGCAGTAATGAATTTCCTCTGTTCTCAGTATCCAGGCACTTTACCATCTTTGCTGGTTTCTCTTACCCTGCTTACTCCTTTGTAAAACCTTCCTGACTTATATGCTTTGAGTATGCCATCTATATTTTGCTGGGACTCTGACTGATACAGCAATGTTAAGAAATACAAGTAAGGACTAAGCTTATTTTAAAACTACTCTTGACTGTGTAGAGTATTTTGGGCAAGGACACAACTCCAGTAGTAAACATAGAATAAAAACTTGTGTCTTACCATATAGCATAATTTCAGCCTTTTATTTTGTTGTTGTTGTTCAGTTGCTAAGTCATGTCTGGCTCCTTGTGACCCCGTGGACAGCAGCACGCCAGGCTTCCTTTTCCTTCACTATCTCCCAGAGTTTGCTCAAACTCATGTCCATTGAATCAGTGATGCCATCCAACCATCTCATCCTCTGTTGGTGCCTTCTCCTCCTGCCCTCAATCTTTCCCAGCACCAGGGTCTTTTCCAATGAGTCAGCTCTTTGCATCAGCTGGCCAAAATACTGGAGCTTCAGCTTCAGCATCAGTTCTTCCAATGAATGTTCAGGGTTGATTTCCTTCAGGATTGACTGGCTTGATCTCCTTGTAGTCCAAGGGACTCTCCAGAGGCCTCCCCAGCATCAAAATTCGAGAGCATCAATCCTTTGGTGCTCAGCCTTATCTATGGTCCAACTTTCACATCCGTATATGACTCTTGGAAAAACCATAGCATTGACTATAAGGACCTTTGTTGGCAAAGTGATGTCTCTGCCTTTTAATACACTGTCTGAGCTATTTCAAATCCTAAAAGATGATGCTGTGAAAGTGTTTCACTCAATATGCCAGCAAATTTGGAAAACTCAGCAGTGGCCACAGGACTCAAAAAGGTCAGTTTTCATTCTAATCCCAAGGAAAGGCAATGCCAAAGAATGTTCAAACTAACACACAATTGCACTCATCTCACATGATAGAAAAGTAATGCTCAAAATTCTCCAAGCAAGGCTTCAATAGTACATGAACTGTGAACTTCCAGATGTTCAAGCTGGATTTAGAAAAGGCAGAGGAACCAGAGATCAAATTGCCAACATCTGCTGGGTCATCAAAAAAGCAAGGGAGTTCCAGAAAAACACCTATTTTTGCTTTATTGACTATGCCAAAGCCTTTGACTGTGTGGATCACAACAAACTGGAAAATTCTTCAAGAGATGGGAATACCAGATCACCTTACCTGCCTCTTGAGAGACATGTATGCAGGTCAGGAAGCAACAGTTAGAACTGGACATGGAACAATGGACTGATTTCAAATTGGGAAAGGGGTATGTCAAGGCTGTATATTATTATCCTGCTTATTTAATTTACATGCAGAATACATCATGGGAAATGCCGGGCTGGATGAAGCACAAGCTGGAATCAAGATAGCCTGGAGAAATATCAATAACCTCAGATATGCAAATGACATCACCCTTATGGCAGAAAGCTAAGAGGAACTAAAGAGCCTCTTGATGAAAATGAAAGAAGAGAGTGAAAAAGCTGGTTTGCAACTCAACATTCAATAAAGGAAGATCATGGCATCTGGTCGCATCACTTCCTGACAAATAGATGGGGAAACGATGCAAACAGTGACGGACTTTATTTTCTTGGGCTCCAAAATCATTGCAGATGGTGACTGCAGCCATGAAATTAAAAGACGCTTACTCCTTGGAAGATAATCTATAACAAATCTAGACAGCATATTAAAAAGCAAAAACAGTACTTTGCCGACAATGGTCCATCGAGTCAAAGCTATTATTTTTCCAGTAGTCACGTATAGATGTGAGAGTTGGACTATAAAGAAGGCTGAATGCTGAAAATGCTTTTGAACTGTGGTATTGGAGAAGACTCTTGGGAGTCCCTTGGACAGCAGGAGATCAAACCAGTCAATCCTAAAGGAAATCAATCCTGAATATTATTGGAAGGACTGATGCTGAAGCTCCAATACTTTGGCCACCCGATGCAAAGAACTGAATCATTGGAAAAGACCCTTAAGCTGAGAAAAATTGAAGGCAGGAGGAGAAGGGGATGACAGAGGATGAGATGGTTGGTTGGCATCACCGACTCAATGGACATGAGTTTAAGCATGCTCTGGGAGTTGGTGTGGACAGGGAAGCCTGGAGTGCTGTAGTCCATGGGATCGCAAAGAGTTGGATGTGACTGAGTGACTGAACAGACTGACTAGGTTTGTTATAGCTTTCTTTCCAAGGAACAAGAGTCTTCATTCCATGGCTGCAGTCACACTATCTGCAGTGATTTTGGAGCCCAAGAAAAGAAAATCTGTCACTGTTTCCGCTTTCCTCTTCTATCTGCCTTTAAGTTTTGGGACCGGATGTCATGATGTTAGTTTTTTTTTAATGTTGAGTTTTAAGTCTTTTAAAGTTTTAAAACTCTAACTAGGAAAGAGGCATGAGGATATGAATTATGTTTCTGGCAGGGTTTTGAGGTAATATTGGATAAATTTAGAAGAGAAATAGATTTCATACTTACTGCTCTATCTGTGGGCTTTGTGATCTTAGAATGCAATTTGATTTCCTAATGACTCTGACTTGTCTTAATGAAGTCAGCTAATGCTTTCCTTTAATTTTAATATAAATTAATTTTATTTCCTTCTTGCCTTTCTAATTTCTCCTCTATCAGCAAAAAGCTAGAGCTGCTATATGTGGACAGCTTGGATCCCTAGAATCATTATTTAGTAGGTTTAATAATAATATATAGCTACAGAACGTAATACTTATTACCAGAGATTCTGGTGCACATAGCAATGTTATGGCAATGTTTGATTCCAAACGGACAGTTCAGGAGACATACTTTTATTTTCAACCCATTGGATAACTCTTTCTCTTTGCGATTGGTTGGTAGCTTAGGAAAACCACCCAGAAGGCACTGGAACAAATGGAAAGAATTGTGTCCAGTTCATGCTTGCTCTCCTTGGCTCTTCATAAAACACCATGTCTTTCTCTCTTTGTACAGGACTTCCTACCTTTGCCCAATAGATATGTTCATGGGGAGTTATACATGGAGAAAAGCCCTTCTAAAACACACTATTGAAAGAAATGCTGATGTGAATATTTTTATAAAGAAATCATTTCTAATTTATCTTCAAGAAAATTCAACATAAATTCCAATTTTACGTCTAAAATATAGCATGGTTGTAACATGTTTGCTTTTTTGGGGGCATTCCTTAAAGCACTTGTGGAGTTGAGCTAGGGAAGCAACTTAACTCTTTGATAAGCATTTGTAACGTTCAGCTACTCTGTGAACTAAATTCTTTGTCATGAGTGGGCTTTACATCACTGTTCCATTAGGTTTTTCTGACAACTTAGTACTGATCCTAAGCAAGGTAAGTAGGGCAGCCTACTTGGCAACATTGCTGCCGGCATCTGTCTTTCTTGGTTTGCTTCTTCTTTATTCCCCAAAATGTCTGCCCATAAAGACTTTTAGTTAAGCTCTTCAATTCTTAGACTTTTCTGATCAGTCTTTATGAGATCATCATGAATGGAGATCTTTATCAGGTATTTGGGGGTGAAGGTGGGGGACCACTGAGCTTCCCACAGCATATCTTAACCCTGACAAGGTCATACCCTCTCCAGCCCACCTGGCTGAAGTCTTCAGAGCAAAGATGCACAGAGAAGACCAAGGAAACTTGGGAAGTCATGACACTTTCCCTCCTGCTTCTTGTTCTGGCATATTAAATGTTCTGGTTTAAAAATTATTTATTTTAGCCTCCCTTATATGTGCCCAGATTAATATAGAAGAACCTTTCAGAGCCCACAAGGCGGCAGTGGTTTATCTTTACCTATAGTCTGGAGAAAAGAAGTGTCACACTTAGTCACCCTTCATTTTCTGGCCTTCTCAGGCTCATGTGTGTTTCTATGACTTAAGCCCTTGTACTCCAAGAAGCCAAGAAAAAATGAGGGCAAAGTGGAGGGGGAGTGAATACTACTTACTGAGCACCTATTATGTGCTAGATCCTTGTGTGAGGGGCTTTATATACAGTATTCTAGTTAAGCCCCATTCAGCCTTAGTAAATAGGTGCTATTACTGGTCCCGTCTGACAAACGAGAAAACTGAGACCACGTGTACTGAAGTCACAGAATACACATTCAATGGCACATCTGGGATCTGAACTGGGCTCTAAAATCTGCAATTTTCATCAAACTGTGAGACAGCCCACTTTGTAAGGCACCCATCTCTCTGAGTTTCAGGAACATTTTGAACCAGGTCTTTGTGGCTAGACAACAGTATATCAAACTAAAAAGATGTTTGGTTATTACAGCCCAGCTCTCTGCCTCTTGGAAGGGCTTCACCTACACAATGAGGGGACATGCAGGAATCATGAACCTCCAAGGCTCTCCTATACACGCTTATAGGAATGGATTTAATCTTCTATTTTAGAAGGAGAACACTTGCATTTTCATGCTACTTTTCTAATACTCACCCCTCAGATTGAACAAGTGAATGACTGGGTTGGCTTCATTCTCTGCTGCTACCCTCCTAGCACAACAACCATGAGCTGAACTGCAAAGGCAGCAGCAAACTAGTCATAGCCATGTGGCCAGAGACACGAAATGCTTCCAAATCTCAAGGAACCAAGTAGTATGTGGTCTCATCTGGGGGTCTCCTACTTTGGGTGGAGATGAGCAGCCATGAGAACTCCACTCAGCCAGAGGAGAAGACAGAGGTGATGAGGGAGGCTGCATACATGCCTCCTGATGGTCCTAAACCTGCTGGGATCTATTAGTCCTTTTCACTTACATGTACACATTCCCCAAGTCTTCTGTGGCTTATTAACTTTGTCAGCCCTTGAGGAGCTGGCAGCATTGAGCTGTCAAATGTGAAATAGGGTAATCTCCTTTATGTGCGTTCCCTAGACCTCTCCAGTGAGTCTCTGGAAAAGGCTGTCCTGTCTATGAGCAGCATATCTCAGGCAAAATCATGAGAAGAAACTCTGTTTCAAAAATCGCTTGTAGATGTAAGACAGCCTAAATGGGCGCTGGACGATTAGAACAGATGCAAATAATAGGTAGGACCGTACAGGAATGTTACAGCTGGATGTCAGCCCTGTTGGAAGCTGTTATTATATTACTCTTAGAATGAGTGACCAAGAGAGATGTATGACCAGGAGAGACTGAAGACAGGGTTTAGCAGACATCTAGTTAACTCTTTGCTTTCCATCATTAGGCAGGAACTTGAATTTTCATTTCTTTCAAGGCTCTGCCAAAAGCTGTCTTGGGGAAACTTTCATGGGCGTGGGCAGAACACTTAATGAAAGAAGATGGAGCTTTTGGCTGATTCTCTATGTGTCTCTTGCCCTTGTCACACTGCATTATTTCCTAGAAATGCTATTCACTAGCCACAACTTCCATGTAAATTCTTGTTCTTTTCTATAAAGTCCTCAGCTGGTGTTTATGATTGTGTTTCTGGGAACAAGTGGCATGTGACTCCAAGTCTCAGTGAGGAAAGTTTACATGTCATTCAATCTGTTCTCCTGCTGCCAAACTTGAAATTACATGTGACAGGGCTTTGTCACTTGCCCTCATATTTTGCCATGTCTTTCAGAGAGAGACCCCCATAGATCCCTGAGAGATAAAAAAGACACTTGATGCTTCCTCTCTTTCACTCTTTTCTTCATCTGACACTGAATCCCTTTTTCTTGATTTCCTATGGCTAGTAACAGGGAACAGCAGGGTAATGCACTTCACAGGCAAAAGCTCTGATTCTCCCAGACTGGTATCGTCTCTCCTCACCCCCAAAGACTTCTTGCTGACTCTGTGTTCTAAGTGGTCAAAGCAAACCAAGAAATAATATGAATCAAAGGAAGAGAAACCAGCTCTAAAGAAGGTGAACACAGGAGCAGTGCAGGGGAAAGGCTGGATGGGTAGGAAAGTGGAGATTTTCTCTCTTATTCTGGGAATATGGATGTGATTAGTGTTGAAAACTGAGAGATCCCTGTGACAGGGATTTGAGATTCCTATTTCTTTTTTGCCTGTCTCTGGCCCCAACACTTTATCATTGTGAGGCCTTGTCAGAGCTCTGTCCCTTGTATCATTTACAATCTAATCTGTCAACTGTGGGCTTCCCTGATGGCTCAGTGGCAAAAGAACTTGCCTGCCAATGCAGGAGATGTGGGTTCAATCCCTGGGTCAGGAAGATCCCCTGGAGAAGGAAATGGCAATCCACTCCAGTATTCTTGCCTGGGAAATCCCATTAACAGAGGAGCCTGGCATGCTACAGTCCACCGGGTTGTAAAGAGTTGGACACGACTTAGTGACTAAACAACAATAACTGTCAGCTGAGGGGTCTTGAAGAATCAAATAGCTAATGTCATTCTCCAACTTTGAGCCAATAAAATTGAGTCCCCCAAACCAAAAGGTCTCACTGCTGCTGCTAAGTCACTTCAGTCGTGTCTGACTCTGTGCGACCCCATACACGGCAGCCCACCAGGCTCCCCCATCCCTGGGATTCTCCAGGTGAGAACACTGGAGTGGGCTGCCATTTCCCTCTCCAATGCATGGAAGTGAAAAGTGAAAGTGAAATCACTCAGTTGTGTCTGACTCCTAGTGACCCCATGGACTGCAGCCCACCAGGCTCCTCCATCCATGGGATTCTCCAGGCAAGAGTACTGGTAAACTTTATTCATGCACATAACAATTGTTCTCCTAGTCCCTTCTGAAAGGAAGTACAGCAGATGTAGTTCAGGAAAGATTAACCATAACTTTAATAATATGAACTGGACACATGATACTATCATTCAAAGCCTTAATATAATGAAACACCCTAATTGAGACTTCCCTTGGTATTTACCATGGGCCTGTATTGATCTATTGCTATGAGATTAGAAAGAATAAAAAACAACCAAAGTAAAAGTAATGCTACGACATGAAGGGGCCAATAGGAGGTCAAGACTCTAACCTCAGCAAATCAGTGACCTGGAGTTATCTGAGTACTATTCACAAATATTTACAGTTGCAAAAGAGACCTTTATGTTATGTTTTTCACTGAAAGGCATTTTTAAAAGGGTTGACACAATTTTTGCTTTTCCCACATTTCCAGTTAATATAATGCTGTAGCTATAACTGCTTCATCATCAACTTTTTGACCTGGATACGCTGTTCAATCATTCAATATACAATATGCAATACATTGAGCATCTGTACTTTCTGTCTAGATCACAATAGGCTTCTGATGAGTTTTCAGATCATTTCAAATATCTTTTCTCTCCTAATACCCAACCCCCTAATTCTATATCTAGGTAAGAAAATGAGGTTAGTGGTGATTTAGTGGCAGAGTCAAAATTAGAACTCAGATCTCCTAATTCCCAGGCAAGCGATGCCTCATGTTCCAATGTTCCTTGCCAAACAGGCTCCAAGAAGACCCGTAATCTTCCCTGCAATGGGCCTACTTGACACCTGTTGGCAACTACTAACATGCTTCCTATTTCATAAGATGTTACTATGGCTTCAGTGAGATCTTTTAAAGAAAGGCTTCATAATAGCTGGCAAAATTGCCAAAACAAACATCAGACCATTATCTTGACAACACATATGCTCTTGGCTTTCCCTGTTAATGTACTAATAAAAATCAACAAAATAATTAAAATTTATAAGAGCAGATGTATGGATAATAATTAGGCAGCATCAGTGACATAAGAAAATGAAATGTGTTTTTGATTGTAGAAAAGATGTCTTTTGCCCATATGCACAATAAGATCCCTATTTATAAAATATATTAAAATTACATAGTTTTACCAAGTGTTAATAGGAGTCATAACTGAGCAGTAGGATTCCAGGTAAATTTCATCTTCCTTTTGTGCTTATATATTTTCCAAATGCTCTACAATGACAATGAGTTAATCTAGTGATTAGAAAAAGATTTGTACTTGCTTTGAGTTTTGACATAAATGCATATCATATACAGGATTGGGAGCCACTGAGCTATGTGTCCATCAATAAGTGGTTCTCCCATAGAAAGACTATTCTTATTTTTTATGTTATACTGCTGCTGCTGCTGCAGCTAAGGCACTTCAGTTGTGTCCGACTCTGTGTGACCCCATAGATGGCAGCCCACCAGGCTCCTCCATCCTCGGGATTCTCCAGGCAAGAATACTGGAGTGGGTTGCCATTTCCTTCTCCAATGCATGCATGCATGCTAAGTCACTTTAGTTGTGTCCAACTCTGTGCGACCCTATGGACTGCAGCCCATCAGGCTCTGCCATCCACAGGATTCTCCAGGCAAGAATAATGGAGTGGGTTGCCATTTCCTTCCCCATTGTCATACAAATGAGGCATATTTATGTACTAGTATTTCAACTTTAAACTTATATAATTTATTTTTACTCTTCTTGCACATATGTGGCCTGGTTTTAGGTCATCTCTCTTGTCACTTGAGTTTAGGTCCTATGTTTCAAAGAAGTTATGTTAACTACATTGACCTAATAAGTGTATACACATTGACTGTTTTTAGGAACTGCCTAGTTAGATGAGTGTCATTACAAGGAACTACTTAATCATTTTATTTTTCATGCATCTATTAAGTTGGCACCATGGTCCAAATGGAAACCATTTTGCTATGCTTCAGTGTTAATCTAGTTTTAATGAGTCTCTGGAGGTCTCTGGATGGATTTTTGCTGCCAAATACCATTCAGCCTAACACTGCAAGTGAAGCATCGAACTCAGGGTATTTTGTCTGCCAATAGATTTCTGCTTGGAGTAGCATCCTATACATTTGGAAGATTCTCAAATGACAAATTTCTAATACTTTACCACAAGACCACCCAGATGAATTCAATGTGCTGGTCTTGGTTCTAATAAGTTGCCTATAATTATCTTCACATAAATATGGTGCTACAAAAATATTCCATATCTACATTTAATAAGAATAAAATAAGAGAATAAGTGAAATAAGTGAATTGACTCAGTGGTTTTGATCTCTGCTGCTGCTGCTAAGTCATTTCAGTCGTGTCCAACTCTGTGCGACCCCGTAGATGGCAGCCCACCAGGATCCCCCATCCTCGGGATTCTCCAGGCAAGAACACTGGAGTGGGTTGCCATTTCCTTCTCCAATGCATGAAACTGAAAAGTAAAAGTGAAGTCGCTCAGTCGTGTCTGACTCTTAGCAACCCCATGGACCGCAGCCTACCAGGCTCCTCCATCAATGGGATTTTCCAGGCAACAATACTGGAGTGGGGTGCCATTGCCTTCTCTGTTTGATCTCTAGTTAACAGCTATTTAAGGGCTTCCCTGGTAGCTCAGCCTGTAAAGAATCCGCCTGCAACTCGGATTCTTCCTGGGTTGGGAAGATCCCCTGGGGAAAGGATAGACTACCCACTCCAGTATTCCTGGGTTTCCCTGGTGGCTCAGATGCTAAAGAATCTTCCTGCAATGTGGGAGACCTAGGTTTGATCCCTGGGTTGGGAAGATCCCCTGGCGAAGGGAATGGCAACCCACTCCAGTGTTCTTGCCTGGAGAATTTCATGGACAGAGGAGCCTGGCGGGCTACAGTCCATGGGATTACAAAGAGTCAGAAACGACTGAGTGACTTACTTTCACTTTTAACAGCTATTTACGTATTTGTATACTATAAAGCAATTAAACGGTATTTGTGTAATATTTGTGTGGACAATGATGGGGGAGTTGATACTATAATCTTTGCCTTCAAGTTGCTCACAAAGAGGTTGGAAGAGACAAGAAACACTCCCCTCTGCCCCAACGTCTAATAAATGTGTACACAAGAAATGGGTGAATGCATTTAAATGGGAGTGACAGGAATAAAAGGGAGCCATTCTTCACACTGTCACTACGTAGAAGCATGAGGGAAGTCAGTTCAGCTTTTGCAGTGGTCCGTGTCTGACATGATAAAGGCCTGGATTCGGGTGGGAAAAGTGGGAAATGGAGACATAAGAGTTCCAGAACATTATAATGAAGAACAAACAATTGGTTTAGTGATTAATTGATCCTGAGGAGAAGAAAGTGGAGGTTATTAGAAACGATTCAACTTTCAAGCATGGGTGACCTAAAGAAGAAAGGGCCTCTTCGTCAGAAAGAGGACAAGAAGAAGTAGATTTGTCATGGAGTAAGGTGATGAGATAGGTTATGTTGAGTTTTGTCAACTGACATATCAAAGGTATTCTATAAAAACGGTGCAAATGGACTTCTATGTGGCATTTGACAAAGCCTTTATTGTAATCCTATGCATGCTGCTGCTGCTGCTGCTAAGTCGCTTCAGTTGTGTCCGACTCTGTGCAACTCGATAGACGGCAGCCCACCAGGCTCCCCGGTCCCTGGGATTCTCCAGGCAAGAACACTGGAGTGGGTTGCCATTTCCTTCTCCAATGCATGAAAGTGAAAAGTGAAAGTGCAGTCACTCAGTCGTATCCGACTCTTCTCGACCCCATGGACTGCAGCCTACCAGGCTCCTCCGCCCATGGGATTTTCCAGGCAAGAGTACTGGAGTGGGGTGCCATTGCCTTCTCTGATCCTATGCATAAGAGGGATAAATAGGGACCAGACAATTGTATTGATACATGTTAGATTAAGTTGTCTGTGTCCTAATTAATAGATCAATATTAACACATTTCTAATGAGTCTCTATTGTATGCCTTGTCCTAATAATCATTTATATTAATTAATTAAATGAGAACACAGTTGACATGCTTATTCAACTATTAGTAGATACAAACCAGTAGGGATAATGGCTTATGAAAAATAGATCTTGACCATCTCTGTAACCTCTTGGTTTTGGATTTTGATTTTAACAAGATAAAATTTAGAACGGTTGGATGGCATCACCAACTTGATGGACATGAGTTTGAGTAAGCTCCAGGAGTTGGTGATGGACAGGGAAACCTGGCATGCTGCATGCAGTCCATGGGGTTGCAAAGAGTTAGACATGACTGAGCGACTGAACTGAACTGAACTGAAAAGTACAGTAGAGCATTTTGGGGTGAAATCTTAAAAATGTGAGGAACAAGTCAAAGAGACTTACTGTCTTCATCAGGTTCCATGAATCAACAGCATTATGAGGCTGTATTAATAGATGTTCAATATAGACTAGGCAATAGGCTTGCTCCATTTTGCACAGGTCAAAAGGACCTGAATTGACCCTGTTCTTGCTTTGACATTTTAAAGACTCTATGCTGGGATGTGTTCAGAGAGGAAGTACCAGGATGGTGAACCATCAAAACGTCCTCCACCATTTAAAGCATCAAGAGATCTTTAGTTTCAGGAAAGTTCAGAGAGAAAATATGAAAAATATTGCAAATTGGCTCACTCAATACCTCTTCTAATCCCCCTCTACCATAGTTTCCCATACTAAGAGTCTTATAATCACAAAATCACATTTCCTAGATTCTCCTGAATCAAAGTTTCTGTATGTGATCTTGGCTTCACCAACCAGATGTACTTGCCTCTTAAATTTGAGAGAAAGGTGCTGACTGTGAATAAAGAAGTCGAATCTTCAAGGGAAACTATGGCAGAGGTTCTACTCTTTGTTGTCCAAAATCATAGGTGCTGAGTGATAGGTAGCAGTATTCATAGAATTTTTGTTGGAACAGCCCCACGGTGGGGTTGGGCCTTCAACTTGGCTGTGCAGTATCCAAGGTTGAGTTCCTTGCACTTCTAAGATATTCTGTAAGTTATCTAGCAACGTGTAACAAAAAGCCTTTCTTGTTTGAGCTAGCTAGAGTGGATTCTATTATCTATGAGAGTAAGAACTCTGACTGATATAGGCATATCATACCAATCGATTAGTGCTATGAGAATAATGATTTCATCAAAGCTGACCAATGATGGAATGAATATGCTTCAGAAAGTGAAAAGTGAAAGTGAAGTCGCTCAGTTGTGTCCAACCCTCAGCGACCCCATGGACTACAGCCTTCCAGGCTCCTCCATCCATGGGATTTTCCAGGCAAGAGTACTGGAGTGGGGTGCCATTGCCTTCTCCGAGAAAGATCATTAGTTGTGCTCAATCATGATGGAGCAGTCACTTGGTGGGGACAAAAGCATCAAGATTTGGTTAGATCAGACAACTTGGAAGTCTCCTGCTGATGACCTGAGATTGTATTGGTATACAAAGAAAGTATTCGATTATCTGATCAAAAGTATTCTCACTTTGATGTGAATGACACATAGACTTTAACCTCGGCTGAGTCATATAAAAGGGCTATTTAATTCATATTAATCCCATTGTGAAATTAGACAGCAAAGATGTTTGAGGAAAGAGTACTTTTCATTACTTTGTATGAACTCTGGATAGTCCCCTGACCAACTTACTTAATTTCTTCATGGTTTCAAGTAGACGAGTCTAACATTTAGATATTCATAATGTATTGGCTTGGTCAAAAAATTCATTCAGGTTTTTCTGTACTATCTTAGGGAAAAACCTAACAAATTTTTTGGCCAATCCAATATTTAATTACTCAATACTTGTGCAAAATGGAAAGGAAATAAAAGCACTTAGGACATAAAATATTACCATATATTGGGACTCATCTGACTTGACTCAATCGTTCACGGCCATATTAATAAATAACTGATGCTCTCCATTGAAATTCATTGTGCATTTCTTTCAGTTCAGTTCAGTTGCTCAGTTGTGTCCAGATTTTTGCGACCCCATGAACCGAAGCATGCCAGGTGTCCCTGTCCATCACCAACTCCTGGAGTACACCCAAACTCATGTCCATTGAGTCGGTGATGCCATCCAACCACCTCATCCTCTGTCGTCCCCTTCTACTCCTGCCCTCAATCTTTCCCAGCATCAGGGTCTTTTCAAATGAGTCAGCCCTTTGCATCAGGTGGCCAAAGTATAGGAGTTTCAGCTTCAACATCAATCCTTCTGATGAACACCCAGGACTGATCTCCTTTAGAATGGACTGGTTGGATCTCCTTGCAGTCCAAGGGACGCTCAAGAGTCTTCTCCAACACCACAGTTCAAAAGCATCAATTCTTCTGTGCTCATCCTTCTTCACAGTCCAACTCTCACATCCATACATGACCACTGGAAAAATCATAGCCTTGACTAGATGGACCTTTGCTGGCAAAATAATGTCTCTGCTTTTAATATGCTGTGTAGGTTGGTCATAGTTTTTCTTCCAAGGAGTAAGCGTCTTTTAATTTCATGGCTGCAGTCACCATCTGAAGTGATTTTGGACCCACAAAATATAAAGTCAGTCACTGTTTCCACTGTTTCCCCATCTATTTCCCATGAAGTGATGGGACCGGATGCCATGATCTTAGTTTTCTGAATATTAAGCTTTAAGCCAACTCTTTCACTCTCTTCTTTCACTTTCATCAGGAGGCTCTTTAGTTCTTCACTTTCTGCCATAAGAGTGGTGTCATCTGCATATCTGAGGTTATTGATATTTCTCCTGGCAATCTTGATTCCAGCTTGTGCTTCTTCCAGCCCAGCGTTTTTCATGATGTTCTCTGCATATAAGTTAAATAAGCACGGAGACAATACACAGTCTTGACGTACTCCTTTCCCTATTTGGAACCAATCTGTTGTTTCATGTCCAGTTCTAACCATTGCTTCCTGACCTGCATACAGATTTCTCAAGAGGCAGATCAGGTGGTCTGGTATTCCCATCTCCTTCAGAATTTTCCACAGTTTATTGTGATCCACATAGTCAAAGGTTTTGGCATAGTCAATAAAGCAGAAATAGATATTTTTCTGGAACTATCTTGCTTTTTCGATGATCCAGCGGATGTTGGCAATTTGATCTCTGGTTCCTCTGCCTTTTCTAAAACCAGCTTGAACATCTGGAAGTTCATGGTTCATGTATTGTTGAAGCCTAGCTTGGAGAATTTTGAGCATTACTTTACTAGCGTGAGATTAAGTGCAATTATGCAGCAGTTTGAACATTCTTTGGCATTGCCTTTCTTTTGGATTGGAATGAAAACTGACATTTTTGAGTCCTGTGGCCACTGTTGAGTTTTCCAAATTTGCTGGCATACTGAGTGCAGCACTTTCACAGCATCATCTTTCAGGATTTGAAATAGCTCAATTGGAATTCCATCACCTCCACTAGCTTTGTTTGTAGTGATGATTCCTAAGGCCCATTTGACTTCATATTCCAGGATGTCTGGCTCTAGGTAAGTGATCACACTATCATGATTATCTGGGTAGTGAAGATCTTTTTTGTACAGTTTTTCTGTGTATTCTTGCCACCTCTTCTTAATATCTTCTGCTTCTGTTAGGGCCATATCATTTCTGTCCTTTATTGAGCCCATCTTTGCATGAAATGTTCCCTTGGTATCTCTAATTTTCTTGAAGAAATCTCTAGTCTTTCCCATTCTATTTCCTCTATTTCTTGGCATTGATCACTGAGGGACGCTTTCTTATCTCTCCTTGCTCGTCTTTGGAACTCTGCGTTAAGATGATTCTATCTTTCCTTTTCTCCTGTGCTTTTCACTTCTCTTCTTTTCATAGCTATTTGTAAGGCCTCCCCAGACAGCCATTTTGCTTTTTTGCGTTTCTTTTTCTTGGGGATTGTCTTGCCTGCCTCCTATATAATGTCATGAACCTCCATCCATAGTTCATCAGGCACTCTGTCTATGAGATCTAGTCCCTTAAATCTATTTCTCACTTCCACTGTATAATCGTAAGGGATTTGATTTAGGTCATACCTGAATGGCCTAGTGGTTTTCCCCACTTTCTTTATTTTAAGTCTGAATTTGGCAATAAGGAGTTCATGATCTGAGCCACAGTCAGCTCCCAGTCTTGTTTTTGCTGACTGTATAGAGCTTCTCCATCTTTGGCCACAAAGATTATAATCAATCTGATTTCTGTGTTGGCCATCTGGTGATGTCCATGTGTAGAGTCTTCTCTTGTGTTGTTGGAAGAGGGTGTTTGCTATGACCAGTGCATTCTCTTGGCCAAACTCTATTAGCCTTTACCCTGCTTCATTCTGTACACCAAGGCCAAATTTGCCTGTCACTCCAGGTGTTTCTTGACTTCCTACTTTTGCATTCCAGTCCCCTATAATGAAAAGGGTATCTTTTTTAGGTGTTAGTTCTAAAAGGTCTTATAGGTCTTCATAGAACCATTCAACTTCAACTTCTTCAGCATTACTGATTGGGGCATAGACTTGGATTACTGTGATATTGAATGGTTTGCCTTGGAAACGAACAGAGATTATTATGTCGTTTTTGAGATTGCATCCAAGTACTGCATTTCAGATTCTTTTGTTGACCATCATGGCTACTCCATTTCTTCTACGGGATTTCTGCCCACAGTAGTAGATATAATGGTAATTTGAGTTAAATTCACCCATTCCAGTCCATTTTAGTTTGCTGATTCATAAAATGTCAACATTGACTCTTGCCATCTCTGGTTTGACCACTTCCAATTTGCCTTGATTCATGGACCTAACATTCCAGGTTCCTATGCAATATTACTCTTTATAGCATCAGACCTTGCTTCTACCACCAGTCACATCCACAACTGGGTGTTGTTTTTGCTTTCGCTCATCTTCATTTTTTCTGGAGTTATTTCTCTACTGATCTCCAGTAGCATATTGGGCACCTACTGATCTTGGGAGTTCATCTTTCAGTGTCCTATCTTTTGCCTTTTCATACTATTCATGGGGTTCTCAAGGCAAGAATACTGAAGTGGTTTGCAATTCCCTTTTCCAGTGGACCACATTCTGTTAGACCTTTCCACCATGGCCCATCTGTCTTGTGTGGCCCCACACGGCATGGCTTAGTTTCACTGAGTTAGTCAAGGCTGTGGTCCTTTGCCTCTTTGCAGTCCTTTGTGTTTCTTTACCTCTCTCCAATCTTTATTTGTAAAAACCTCACCTCCTCTCTGGGCTTTCATAAATGCCATATCTCATGATTTTTTTCTTAAACACTGCAAACTCATTTCATCCTCAAAATCTTTGTATTTGCTGTTCCCTCTGACTGGAATCCTTTTCCCTAAGACACAGGCATGAATAACTCCTCTTCATTCAGGTGTCAGTACAGTGCCATTCTGTAGCAAGAAAGGCCTCTCCACTCTAACTTAAATAGCAACCCTACTAGATGAAGAATCCGTCTGCAATGCAGAAGATACAGGCAGATGCAGGTTCTATCTCTGGGTTGGGAAGATCCCCTGGAGGAGGAAATGGAAACCCACTCCAGTATTCTTGCCTGGGAAATCCCATGGACGGAGAAGCCTGGTGGGCTACAGTTCATGGAGTCACAAGAGTCGGACACAACTAAGCACGTGTGTGGCAACAGCAGTGGTAGTCTCTCCTGCTACTCCATTAAATTTTTAAATCTTACTTGTTGCTATCTAAAATACTATCAGGACATAAAACCACACTACTTACTTGTTTTCATGTTTGGTGTCTGTCTCCCTCATTATAAAGTAAATTCCAATAGGCTAGGGAATTCATTTATTTTTTACTGCTCTATCTCAGAATGTAAAATAGTGGTTGACCTATAGTAGAGATTCATAAATTTTTGCTGAAAGAAAGAAGGAAAAAATGGATATATTCTCTCATTGGGATGTCATGTTCCCCTTCTCTGAATCCTGCTGCATTGTGCTTATTGTTTTTTAAGATAAGAGCATTAATATTCTGCCTTCCATATGACAATAATAACTATGCCTTACTTACTTTTAATTTCTCCTATGATTTGTACCATCTAATACAGGGTCAGTTCAGTTCAGTTCAGTTCAGTCGCTCAGTCGTGTCTGACTCTTTGCGACCCCATGAATCGCAGCACGCCAGGCCTCCCTGCCCATCACCAACTCCCGGAGTTCACTCAGACTCATGTCCATCAAGTCAGTGATGCCATCCAGCCATCTCATCCTGTCGTCCCCTTCTCCTCCTGCCCCCAGTCCCTCCCAGCATCAGAGTCTTTTCCAATCAGTCAACTCTTCGCATAAGGTGGCCAAAGTATTGGAGTTTCAGGGTCAATATATGCCAAATTAGACATGGTCAACAGCTCTTGATAAGTTCTTTATCATACCCATATATGAACAAGAGATAAACCAGCATTTCAAATATGAAGGTATGTATGTGACTATCTGTGGTTTGAACAGAACTGCAAACCAAAGAGTATCAAATATAATGGGGGATATAAATCATATAAGAAGTAAACAAATACAGATCTTCCTTAACTCATGATGGAATTATGTCCTGATAACCATTGTAAATTGAAAATATCATAAATTGAAAATGCATTTAATACACCTGACCTACTGAACACTATAGCTTAGCATAGCCCACTTTAAACATGCTCAGAACACTTACATTGGCCTGCACTTGGGCAAACCATCTAACACAAAGTCTATTTTATAATAAAGTGTTATATATCTCATGCAATTTATTGAATACTGTACTGAAAGTGAACAACAGAATGGTTGTGTGGGTACAGAATGGCTATAAGTATATGAGTTGAGATCACGTGCCTGACCAGGAGCTGCAGTGGGGGCCTCTGCCCAGCATCATGAAAGAGTATGGGACCACACAGTGCTAGCCTGGGAAAAGATCAAAATTCAAAGTACAATTTCTACTAAATGTGTTTTACTTTCGCACCATCATAATGTTGAACCATTGTAAACCAGGGACTATCTGTAGACCCATATATTTAACAGTTCTTATTAAAGGTCAATGTGATGGTTAAATTTATGTGTCAACTTGGAGGATGATTTTGGATGAGATTAACATTTAAATCAATGAATATTGGGTCAAGCCAATTGCCCTCCGTAATGTTGGTGGGCCTCATCCAGTCATTTCAAGGTGTAAGTAGTACAAAAAGACCAGCCTTCTTGAGCAGGAGGAAATATTCCCACAGAGTGCCTTTGGACTGGAACTGCAACATCAGCTCTCCTAGGTCTCAAGACTGCTGGTCCACACTGCAGATTTAGACTTGCAAGCCTGCATAAACATGCAAGCAATCCTTTAAAATCAATCTCTTTCTGTGTGTATATACACACATGCAAACATCTTACTGGTTCTCTGGAATACCCTAGTGAATACAGTAGGCATTTAATTTATTTGCTCCACTCATTTCATTGGTGGCCAAATTCACTCTTTTTGCTCAAGATTTCTTGTTTTCCTGTGAAAATGAGAACGTCCCTGAAGGAGCAAATACCTGAAGTCTTACTAGGCATTTATATTTATGCAAATGACTCTCAAATCTATAATTCTTTAGAACAAGTTTTGATAAGAGAAGGGACGCAAAGGAGAAACGAGGTTGACAGAGAGTGATCCTCCAAGTCTTGGCACGCTTTGTTAAATGAAGTTTGATAAAATATTGGCTGTAACCTGATTTAATCTATGAAAAAGGTTTTAGATATATTGTGCTTTACATCCAAAATGCTTAAAACTACAATTTCATCATTTGGACCTAGTCACAGCTAATACTTATACTAATTGACCAAACCATTACAGTTACTACTTCCCAGAATAATGTAGTCTTTACACCCCAGAGAAAAGCCTAAGGACATCCAGGAAGAAGTCTTATGCCATTAGAGTGATGGAACATTTATCAGGCTTTCACAGAGCACTAGACTGGCTGGGACACTCAGGAGACATACACTTTGCTTATACACAGCCTTATTTGAAAGGAAAATGGCAGAACTCTGCTAAATCACTCTCTAATAAAGAAGCAAATGAAAATTTTAATTCAGCTGATTGAATTCTATGAAGCTTATCAATTTGAGGGGTGTATGTCCCTTGAGAGGAAAAAGTCTATCTGGCCTCATTCTATAATGAGCAGGCTAAATGGGATCTTCTACTATGATATAGTCTGAAATATTTGCTCTCCCAAATCTAGAGACCTTTGACTGCCTAAAGCCCCTAACTGTGGCAGCCCACCTCATTCACCCTTCACATTTCCCTCATCTTCCCCGGTTCCCACAAAGAACATCTTTGCTTCCTGCTGCTAGAATTGAAATTTGCTTTTTAGGGGCAGATAATATGTGCATAAATTTAGAGTCAGGACAATTTAAATTTTCATAGAGGTTTTCTCCTCACTGTCTGTGAGCTCACAACATGCTCTCCAATCCATTTACCTCTCACCATCTCTCTTGCCACCACTCTGCACCCCACCCTCATCTCTCCTGTGAGCCACTGAAATATTCTAACTGATCTTTTGGTCTCTGGTTTTAATTCTATGCAATTCTTTCTCTACAACGCAGCCAGCTATCGCCTTTTTAAGTTTAAATCAGATCTTGATCTGTTCAGTTCAGGCGCTCAGTCACGTCCGACTCTTTGCGACCCCATGGACTGCGGCACGCCAGGCTTCCCTGTCCATCACCAACTCCCGGAGCTTGCTCAAACTCATGTCCATCAAGTCGGTAATGCCATCCAACCATCTCATCCTCTGTCCCCTTCTCCCACCTTCAATCTTTTCTAGCATCTTGGTCTTTTCTAATCAGTCAGTTCTTCACATTGGGTTGCCAAAGTATTGGAGTTTCAGCTTCAGCATCAGTTCTTCCAATGAATATTCAGGACTGATTTCCTTTAAGATGGACTGGTTGGATCTCCTTGCTGTCCAAGGGACTCTCAAGAGTCTTACCCAACACCACAGTTCAAAAACATCAATTCTTCGGTGCTCAGCTTTCTTTATAGAACAACTCACACATCCATACATGACTACTGAAAAAAACCATAGCTTTGACTAGACAGACCTTTGTCGGCAAAGTAATGTCTCTGCTTTTTAATATATTGATGCTTCTCTGCTAAAAACCTTCCATGACTTCCCATTTCACTCAGAGCAAAATCCATAGTCCATCCATGTAAACAAGCCCCTTTGGCATCTCCTATTCTGATACTTGCTCTCCCCATTCTCCAATTCTAACTCAAATTCACATTCACTTCCTCTCTTTTCAAAGTCATTCTCCCCTTAGAGCTATTGCTATTCTTACTTCCTGAATAAACTCTGTCATGAAATCTTACACAGGGCAGCTGTTTTCCTCTTGTTTATTCTGAAAGAGATGGGACTACCAGACCACCTGACCTGCCTCTTGAGAAAACTATATGCAGGTCAAGAAGCAACATTTAGAACTGGACATGGAACAACAGACTGGTTCCAAAGAGGAAAAGGAGTACGTCAAGGCTGTATATTGTCACCCTGCTCATTTAACTTATATGCAGAGTACATCATGAGAAACGCTGGGCTGGAAGAAGCACAAGCTGGAATCAAGATTGCCGGGAGAAATACGAATAACCTCAGATATGCAGATGACAGCACCCTTATGGCAGAAAGTGAAGAGGAACTAAAAAGACTCTTGATGAAAGTGAAAGAGGAGAGTGAAAACATTGGCTTAAAGCTCAACATTCAGAAAACGAAGATCATGGCATCTGGTCCCATCACTTCATGGCAAATAGATGAGGAAACAGTGGAAAGTGTCAGACTTTATTTTTGGGGGTCCAAAATCACTGCAGATGGTGATTGCAGCCATGAAATTAAAAGACGCTTACTCCTTGGAAGGAAATTATGACCAACCTAGATAGCATATTAAAAAGCAGAGATATTACTTTGCCAACAAAGGTCTGTCTAGTCAAGGCTATGGTTTTTCCAGTGGTCATGTATGGATGTGAGAGTTGGACTGTGAAGAAAGCTGAGCACCGAAGAATTGATGCTTTTCAACTGTGGTGTTGGAGAAGACTCTTGAGCGTCCCCTGGACTGCAAGGAGATCCAACCAGTCCATTCTAAAGGAGATCAGTCCTGGGTGTTCATTGGAAGGACTGATGTTGAAGCTGAAACTCCAATACTTTGGCCACCTGATGCGAAGAGTTGACTCATTGGAAAAGACCCTGATGCTGGGAGGCATTGGGGGCAGGAGGAGAAGGGGACAACAGAGGATGAGATGGCTGGATGGCAACACTGACTTGATGCACATGAGTTTGGGTGAACTCTGGGAGTTGGTGATGGACAGGGAGGCCTGGCGTGCTGCGGTTCACGGGGTCGCAAAGAGTCAGACACAACTGAGCAACTGAACTGAACTGAACTGATTCTCAGCCCCAGTGTTTTCTTCTCAAAAGCAGCTAAGTCTCCACCACTGTCTTTCACATAACCTTGTCTATTATATTTTATGTGGCTGCACTGTGTGGCTTGTGGGATCTCAGTTCCTTGACCAGAAATTGAACCAGGGCCCTTGGCAGTGAGAACTTGGGAGTCTTAGCCATTGGACTGCCAGGGATTTCCCTCTGCTGTTCTTGTATAACTTGTAATGAAGTGAAATTTCTATTTTTTTGTGTCTCTTGCTTCGGGAATGAAAGCTCTTTGTGAGGAGATACAAAATCTGTTTGCTCACTGCTGTATCTCCAAGGCCTTGAAGAGCATCTGGTATACAGTATGTACTCAGTAAATAACCGCTTAGTAAATAAAAAAATAAATTATTTTCCGTAAGTGGTTAAGAGCTTAGGCCCTTAGAAACAGACTGCCAGGATTTGAATCCTGGTTCACTGCTTCCTTGGTGGCTCAGACGGTAAAGAATCCACCTGCCAATGCAAGAGACCTGGGTTTGACCCCTCAGTTAGGAAGATCCTGTGGAGAAGGGAATGGCTACCCACTCCAGATTTCTGGCCTGGAGAATTCCATGGACAGAGGAGCCTGGAGGGCTACAGTCCGTGGGGTTGCAAAGAGTTGGACACCACTGAGCAGCTTTTTTTTTCCCCCCCACTGGTCACCAGTCCAGTGCCCTTGGGCAAGGTGCTTACCTTTTCCATGACCTGGCTTTATCATCTTTAAAAATGGTAATATAAATAGAAGCTACTGTGTAAGGCTGATGGGATAATCAAATGAATTAATATACATAAAGTACTTAAAACACTGGCTCATAGTATGTGGTATATAAGGGTTTCATCATTAATATCATTATTATTGCTGCTACTATTACTACTACTGCTACTGGTGCTGCTGCTGCTAAGTCACTTCAGTTGTGTCCAACTCTGTGCGACCCCATAGACGGCAGCCCACCAGGCTCCCCTGTCCCTGGGATTCTCCAGGCAAGAACACTGGAGTGGGTTGCCATTTCCTTCTCCAATGCATGAAAGTGAAAAGTGAAAGTGAAGTCGCTCAGTCGTGTCTGACTCTTAGCAACCCCATGGACTGCAGACTACCAGGCTCTTCCTTCCATGGGATCTTCTATAACCAACTAAATCATATGGTTCTGATGAAAATCAAATAAGTTAAAGGAGGTGGAAATAATTCCCTAACTGTAATTTCTAAAGTATAGTTATTCTTAACAAAATACAGAGCACTATAGATATCTTAGAAATTGCTACTTCAGTTTATCATTGGATTAATCTGTTGACCCTTAGGTTGTTTACATTTTAAAAGAGATTGCCAATCCAAATGGGCAAATAATAAGTAGTGAGGGATATGTGGCAGAAATAATTCTGGACAGAAGAAAATATCATTCTTCACATTATACCACTGGTGACATCTGAGTTAAATAAGGCCACTTCTTAATATTGGCCCAACCGTTTTCTTTAGAATGTAAATTCAGAACATTACAGAGATGTAATATATAGAAATATTTTAATGGAGAAATAGCTATTGCACAGTAAAAGACATGAACATATGTTTTAGGTATCTGAGCATTGTTTCTAAATATGATTCATTATGATGTCTTATATTCATGAGTTTGTTATTTACAGACACTGACTAACATAGAGACAGAACTTTAAACTATTACACCAGAAAGGACTTCTTTTGTACTGTGGCTTATAAAAATATGTCTCGTGCAGTGGGGAAATTCTGATGGACTACAGATAACTTCTCAATATGGCTCAATATGACTAAATTCACTCAGTATGACTAAAGACAGAATGTTATTTCCCTGGTGCTGTATGACAAAGGAGAATTTTCAAGATATATATGTGTGTATGCCGGTAGCACCATGTGCCATGTGGGACCTTAGTTCCCCTACCAGAGATCAAGCCAGCACCCCCGGGATTGGAAGGCAGATTCTTAAACACTGGACCACTGGGGAAGTCCCAAGAGTGTATTTTTAAGTAGAACAGTAGTATAGGAAGAGCTGCAATTTTTGAGTCACAGGTCCACTATAATTTGGCAGTTTCATCATAGCTAAGATCATTTGCTGTGTTTGATGGAAACATAATATACTATTTTGGGTGTTCTCATCCCGTCTAATAACATTTGGGATTCAGCAGCAATAGAATTTGGGGTCGAATGTTCTGTCATGTAATGTTTGTTCACATATTTCTCGACTTAATTTGACTAGAGTCTGAAAGGAAAGTTAAAATCTTCCAGCTTTAGTCATTTCCAGTTTTACTTAATATTTTGAGTTTCAGTGTTTAAAAAAAATCTGCACTGTCAAATGCTGAAGTGGACAACACTAGATCCATATATAAAGAAAAACTTTCAATACCTTTGGACCATGAAATTTGTCCACCTTATTTTATGTCCTTGGATATATTCCAGTGTCTCCTAGCTTATAGTCTATGGGAACTTGAATAGAATTTGTATTTTACTGTTGTGTGAAAATTATACAAATCTTAATTATGTTGAATTGGTTCATAGTGCTTTTCAGGTCCACTATATCCTTCCACTTCTCTGTATATTCATCCTATTAATTTTGAGAGCTTGATATTGAAACTCCAACTAAAAATATTAATTTATGTACTTGAAAAATAATTATAATATATAGAAGAACTATAAAGTATCCCGTAAATGTTATTATGCTTTCATAATTTAAAACATGAAAGAGAAAAAAAAGAAGTTCAAAGATTAGACATACATATAAATATGTATTGAAACTAGAGGAATTGGCCTCCAGAAATTTTCCACCTTCTTTTTAAGTACTCTGCTACCAGAATATAGAAGAAAGATATTGATTTTAGAGTCAGCTGACCTATACTTGCAAGGAGATCCAACCAGTCCATTCTGAAGGAGATCAGCCCTGAGATTTCTTTGGAAGGAATGATGCTAAAGCTGAAACTCCAGTACTTTGGCCACCTCATGTGAAGTTGACTCATTGGAAAAGACTCTGATGCTGGGAGGGATTGGAGGCAGGAGGAGAAGGGGATGACAGAGGATGAGATGGCTGGATGGCATCACTGACTCGATAGACATGAGTCTGAGTGAACTTCAGGAGTTGGTGATGGACAGGGAGGCCTGGCGTGCTGCGATTTATGGGGTCGCAAAGAGTCAGACACGACTGAGCGACTGAACTGAACTGAACTGAACTTACCTATACTTGAGTCCTGGATTTTCCACTCACTGGCTCAGTAACTCTGGGCAAGTAACTTCAACACTGAAACTCAATTTTTTTACCTATATGATGGGGAAGATAATGCCTACTTTTCAGGATAAATAGGAGTTAATAATCCATATAAAATTCTTGACACCTAGTAGGTCCCTAATAAATAGCAGCTATTAAAGCTGCTTTAGCATTGAAAATCAATAAATATAAATCAGAACATTAAGAGAATAAACGAGGGAAGCTATATGATCATTTCAACAGATATAACAAAATCATTTGGTTAAACTCAACCCTCTCTCATCATAAAAAATTCTCAGCCAACTAGGAATCCAAGGGAATTTCCCTGTAATAGAAATGACATCTATCTAAAAATCTACAGGTAATGTGGTAGATTTTTCTGCAAAGTTGGCCACCTACAATTCTCACATTTATTTAAATACATATTACTCCTCCGAAAAGGGGTGTGGCCTATTTTCTCTCCTTAAATTTAAGCTGGCACTGTGGCTTCTGTTGAACAATACATTTGGTATTATAAGTGTTCCTGTATGTCTTCTGGGCTAGACTTTAAGAGGCCTTACAGCTTCTGTTTTGGCTTGCTTGAAATGCTCTTATAGACCTGTAAGAAAGTCTTGCCGACTTACTGAAAGATGGGAGAAAATGTGCAGAGAAAGGCCCTGAGGTTTAATGAAGAAAGGCCTGGCTGCTCTAGCACCCCAGCTGAGCCAAATCCTGAACTGTATGTTATGGTGAAAGCATCCACGTGAGTTATCCCAGGAAAAACTAGCAAAGGAAGCCCCTAGCTGATACACAGATTTGTGAGTAACAATAAATCAGTATGGTTTTTAGCCACTAAGTTTTGTGTTAGATTGTTAAACAGTAATAGATAACACCACACTAGTGAAATGTATAATTTCACACTAGTGAAATATAGAATTCTTTTCTTCTAAGACCAAGGCAAGCATATTGATTCTCACCAGTTCTAGTGACAGTGATCATAGATCCAAATGTAAAATGTATACATTTTCTAGAAGAACACTTAAGGGAATATATTTGCAACCTTTGGTGTAAGTGAAGGTTTATTAAACCAGACACAAAAAGCACTAACTATACACGGAAAAAATAATGTGATGCATTAAAAATTAAATATTCTGCTCTTTAAAGAAACAGTTAAAAAATAAACAATGGATAAATAAACTATGGTATGTCTGGACAATAGAATATTACTTAGTGCTAAAAAATAAATGAACTATTATGTCACAAAAAGACATCAAGGAACCTTGAGGTGGTATATTTGCTAAGTCGTATCTGTTTCTTGTGACCCCAGGGACTGTAGCCTGCTAGGCTCCTCTGTCCATGGGATTCTCCAAGAAAGAATACTGGAATGATTTGTCATTTCCTTCTCCAGAGAACCTTCCCAACCCAGGCATTGAACCCAGGTCTCCTGTATTGCAAGCAGAATCTTTACCAACTAAGCTACGAGGGAAGATGCATATTAGTAAGTGAAAGAAGCCAAACTGGAAAGGTACCTACTGTTTGACTCCAACTATATGACATTCTGGAAAAGGCAAAACTGACACAGCAGTTACCAAGGCTTAGAGGGGGGAAGGAGGATGAATAGGCAGAGCATTAAGGATTTTTAAGGCAGTGAAACTACTCTGTATAATGTTAAAATGGTGTGTGTGTGTGTGTGTGTGTGTGTGTGCTAAGTAGCTTCAGTCATGTGTGACTCTTTGCAACTCCATGGGCTGTAGCTCACTAGGCTCCTCTGTCCACGGGGTTTCCCAGGCAAGAATACTGGAATGGGTTGCCATGTCCTCCTCCAGTGGGTCTTCCAGACCCAGGGATTGAACTCACATCTCTTATGTCTACCTGTACTGGCAGGTGGTTTCTTTACGACTGGTGCCACCTGGGAAGCCCAAAATTGTGGATATATGTCATTATAAATTTGTCCAAACTCATATAATGTACAACATCAAGAGTGAAAGTAAATGTAAGCTTTAGACTCTGGATGATAATGATGTGTCAAAGCAGGTTCATCAGTTGTAACAAATGTACCACTCTGGTGGGGGATGTTGATAATGTGGGAGTCATACAGTGGAATGCTAGATAGGAATTTTAAAAAATGAACAGTTATATGCAAAAATTTAGTTGATTTTCACTAAGCATTGAGTTAAAGAAGCCAGAAAAATAAAAAAGCAAACCATTTATGATTTCATCTATATTATGTACAAAAGGAGGAAAAATAAATCCATGGTAATAAAAATCTAAAAAAACTAATACAATTATGTAAAGTTTAAAAATAAAATAAAATTAACCCTTAAAAAAAAAAATCTAAACATGGTTGTATTGGTGGCTCAGACAGTAAAGAATCCCCCTGCAATGCAGGAGACCTGAGTTTGATCCCTGGGCTGGGAAGATCCCCTGGAGGAGGGGTATCTTCCACTCCAGTATTCTTGCCTGGAGAATCCCCATGGACAGAGGAGCCTGGCGGGTTACAGTCCATGGGGTTGCAAAGAGCCAGACACCACTGAACGACTAAGCACAGCATAGGAATTAACTGGAAAGGGGAACAAGGGTACTTTCTGAGGTGATGGGTATAGTCTATGTTCTTCACTATGTAATAATTACACAGGTATTTATAACTATCAAATTTAATCCAATGGTACACTTAAAATATGTGCATTTACTATATGCAAATTTTACAATAACAGAAAAGGACAAAGGTAAATAAGGAAATTATGATTGTTGGAAGCATGATTATTTTTATTTTCACACAGTGCTGAAGTTATAACCTAAGTATCCTTTGTCTTTACGATACTTACTGTGTCATTCCATACAGGCCTATCTCACTCACACACACACACACACACACACACACACACACAATGAAGAAAGCTATCAACTCTATATTTCATGGGTTTGCTTCCATCCTTCATCTTAACAAAATTCTCATTTCATCAATACTACCATTAAAAATGGTTTTAGTGGAGGAATATAACTGTATTTTCAAAAAGTGATGCATAACAGGCTTTCCAGGTCCTGGATTATGGCATAATTGTATTTGTGTTGGGTGTAACCAACTAGTTGGGTTATGTCAAGCATGTTACTTTACCTCCCTAAGCTTTGGTTTCCTTACTTGTAAAGTGAAAAGGATTGATTGCTAATATTCTATAGTATTTCTACAAAATACATTAAATATTTGACTAGGGATTTAACAGAAGGGCACAAAGGAACACATACATTTGGGGCACTAGACTGTGGGAAGCCACTAAAGGCAGTTTTTGCCAACCCTAACTTGGAGGTGACTTGTAGAGAAAGAGGGAACAAAAACATGACATTGTCCTTGGACACCACTTCTTGCTTCACATGGGTTGCTAAAGAGATGAGGAAATTCAAATTAACTACTATAAACTATCTCCTTTATTTTTTTTTTTTTTTTTAAAGTTGAGGAGTTTATTAGGGAAATATGAGAGGTAAAGACACCCCAAATGACAGACAGAAAACTCTGAAAATGTCCCTTTTCAAGCCAAGTGGGGGCCTGGCCTTGACCTCCCCAAAAGGACAAGAAACTGGTGGGTTAGCAACAACATTCTCTGGCAGCCACCTCACCAGGGCATCTGAGCCAGGACTGCTTCCTACCCCCAGCCAAAGGTGGGAATAAGACAAGGACTGTTTATAGAATCAATGCACAGGCAATGAGAGCTATAAGGAAAGACTGAGAGAGAGAGAGAGAGAGGTGGGGAGGACCTTGACAGAGTCCCAGGTTTTTGGCTCTCAGTGCCTCAAATGTGTTGACATGTAGTTCTACAGAATGTTACTGCAGAGGTAAAATGCCTAACAATGTTTCCGAGAGGGCCCCGGACTCCTCCCCACACGCCACATCACACTTCTGGGTGTGCATGGCAGAGCCCAAAGGCCACACTTTTGAAAAAAAGAAAAACAAGAATAAGCCCTGTTGTTCTTTAAGGAGAGAGGAAGGAGCTGAAGGCTGCTGGGGCCTTTCCCACGAGAGGCTGGCTGCTGTAAGAGCAAACTTCCCAGCAGCAGCATGGCACAGTCCTAGGTGAGGGTTTCACCTTTTGTCACCCTGGCTTCTATGTACTCTATTCTCCGCTCAAGAGCTGTCAATTTCTCATTTAGTGTTGCGAGTCTTGAGCGACAAGACATATCGAATGAGTTGAGAAAGTCTGCGATTTTCTTGATGCTGCTGGTGATGACCTCAATGTACTCCCGGTTCGCCCAGTCCTGGTGAATCTCCCGCTGCACCGGATCCTCTTGTCCCGCCATGGCTGCTGCCCCTATCTCCTTTATTTTAACATCATCAACACTTGGATATTCAGGAGGAGATTCAAGTTGAACAAAACCAGACCCACCCATTTTCTGCAACTGTTTGAGGGTCACAGTAATAGAGATTCAGTTATTTTAAGCTATAATTGAGTTCTATGTTGTTACTACTATTTACTTCCCACATATATAAATACTTAAAAGGAACAAGGTAAACCAGAAGTGAACAAGAATAATAAGCACATTAAGTGAACAAGGAAGATAAGCACAATATCACCTCCACGTGATCGCCCTTAGTTTAACTCTTCTCCAGATAATGTGAAAGGACAAAGAAGGAGTGGTACATGTGAGGTATGTGTGTGTACAGGGGCAGTGTAAGTCACAATGCTTGATGCTGCTTGAACTTATTTTTCTGAACTGTTTGCATTCATGTTTACCTTCAATTATGGTTTCTATAGTGTTAATCTTTTTTATAGCATTCTAGCATATCCTTTAGATTCAATTAAATTTCTTAGAATGTATAAAATATTATTTAATCAATCCTACAATTTCATTCCTAATTAACAGTCTCTTCACAGCCTGTGATTTTCAGGTAATCAGTCTGTAATTCACCAAGAATCTTCACAGAGCCCACAGCACTGGGCTGGCTCTTGAAGGTCCATAATCAAGGTTAATGAGGTCTCTCCATCCTTAAAGAACTCACAGCTTGAATTAAAAGGTGGCTCTTTGTCTACATATATTTGGAGGAGAATTCTACTATCTAACCAGAACATAAAACATAATTTTGCACATGGACTTGGGAAAACTGGTTACAGACACCAGCATTGGCATCTGCAAATCCTTTTTTTTTTTTTTTTTTTTGACATTTGGCTACTGCTAGGGACTATTGGCAGGAGAAGGCAATGGCACCCCACTCCAGTACTCTTGCCTGGAAAATCCCATGGACAGAGGACCCTGGAAGGCTGCAGTCCATGGGGTCGCTGAGGGTCGGACACAACTGAGCGACTTCACTTTCACTTTCATGCATTGGAGAAGGAAATGGCAACCCACTCCAGTGTTCTTGCCTAGAGAATCCCAGGGACGGGGGAACGTGGTGGGCTGCCGTCTATGGGGTCGCACAGAGTTGGACACGACTGAAGTGACTTAGCAGCAGCAGCAGCAGCAGGGACTATTGGCACTTGGGTTTACAGTGGGATAGGAAAGTGTAAAGCTAGGGGAAGTGGCTTGAAATGTTGATCTTAAATACATCTGTCTATGACATCTAGATAGATTACTGAATGAAAAGTGGATTTATTGGAATGATTTTGATAAATGCTTTCAGTTGATCATGAAGACAAACTCAGATAAAACCAATTTCAGGGAAATAACCCATATCCTACATGGTTAGAAATGGCAACACAACTTAAACCAATATTAAAAGGATCCTCCAAGGAATTATGAGGAGGAAAAGAAACTTGGTCCAGTTTATGGTGTAAAATGACATTTGCATTTCTAGTTTTCAAGATCTCAGGAAAATCAAAGCAGAAAGCTAGCTCCTTAGCTACATCAAGGGAAAGACTGACTGAGGAAAAATACGATCAAGGCAGAGCCATCTGTGGCAATTTAATGATGATTTCAGGCTTGTACTGAAAACACACTTAATAAGAAATTAAGAGCTAAAGGGCAGAGAATTTCAAAGGGATTTGCACATTGAAGAAAATATCTGTGTATGTAGATACAATTAACTGTTGATTAGATTTTAATTCTCTTGAAACAGGATGTCTTGGTGGAGTTGGGAAGATCTAAGGAAAACAAACTTCGATAAGGCCTTTATTTGTTCTTATCTGAGGCAAATAAAAAAATCACTTCCCTACCTCTTAATTGACATCTCTGTCATATTAGGCAAAAATAAAGAGACTCAGCTGAAAGAAAACAAGAAGTTGTAGACATTTTAAACTCAGTTATACCATATCATTTGCTGAAAGTGTTTTTAGCACATTAGTGTATGAATGAAAATGCTAGCGTTCTCTCATTCTGAGAAGTTTGGCCCTAACACTTAGTGAGGTGGGACTTGCCCTGAGTCAGGTGCACACAATGCCCTATGGCCTGTGGAGGGTAGTCCGGAACTCCGGGAACTCTGTGGTCAAGGTTATAGTCCTCTCCTACTTTTGGAAGTAGATAACTCCAAGTATGACACAAAATAGGACATGAGTGGCCTGGTAATTTCAGAGAATTCTCTTTTCCGTTGCCAATTGAAGTGAACAAAATAGTAACTTTATGAGTCAGAAATGAGATAGAACCTTTCCTTAGAAAACAGAAAAATTAGTCAAAATAATTTCCCTTGGTAAAAATCTTACTTCTGTGAATAATATCAGTAATACTGAGGTCAAGAAGCCTAACACTGAGCTGCTTATTTAATACACTCAACAAGTGATATATTACAATAAAACAAAAATTAATATTCTGATTCAGTTAGCAGCTATTCATTAGGGAACCTTTCAAACTTGATTGGTGCTGTCACCTTTCATTAATGATTTTACTAAGTACACCAGGGGCATGGTTATAATTTTTTTAAGTCAATGTCTACACTTTAGGTGTTTCCCAGGTGGTTCAGTAGTAAAGAATCTGCCTGTCAATGTAGGAGACTTGAATTTGATCCCTGGGTTGGGGAGATCCCCTGGAGAAGGGAATGGCTAACCAGTATTCTTGCCTGGGAAATCCCATGGACATAGGTGCTTGTTTGGAAATTCTAGTATGAGAGGGTAGCAACTTGCATTCTTATAACTGGAGCAGCCTCTTTGTTATGTCTGTGCCAAGTAGTAAGGGAGAAAGTGAATCCACGTCCAGCCAGGTAGACAAACATCCATCCAGTTATCCGTGGGGTGACAATGGTGTAACAACAGTGCTCTCACATTCCCTTAGAAATGGTTAAGTTAGAGGAGTGAGGGGACGGTTAGTTAGCTCTTAGCTCTAAAAAGTTCTAGGCTAAATCCTTCTGCCTCTGTAGCATTTGTTGCTGCTGCTGCTAAGTCGCTTCAGTTGTGTCCGACTCTGTGCCACCCCATAGACCGCAGCCCACCAGGCTCCCCCATCCCTGGGATTCTCCAGGCAAGAACGCTGGAGTGGGTTGCCATTTCCTTCTCCAATGCATTAAAGTGGAAAGTCAAAGTGAAGTCGCTCAGTTGTGTCCGACTCTCAGCGACTCCATGGACTGCAGCCTATCAGGCTCCTCCATCCATGGGATTTTCCAGGCAAGAGTACTGGAGTGGGGTGCCATTGCCTTCTCTGCTGTAGCATTTGGGTAGCCATAAATAAAGAGTTTCTGATTATCAGGGGATGTTGGAGAAAAGCAGTCATTAAAATAAAAGGCAGACAGCATAAATACATGGGGTCAGTCACTAAATCTACCTCTTCTCAAATATGCACTGGACTGATGCTTAAAATGTCTGCGCTGATGCACAGCAAGGGGTTTGACTGCACCAGACTAATCCTTCAACTGAACGTGTTTTGGCACAGGAATCCCTTAGTAAATAAAATACAGTAAAGGTCCATGAGCACAAGTGAACTGAAGGCCACAACATATGAAGAGTCCAAAAATTTTCAGTGTCCCTGCTTCACCCAAGTCTTGGTCATTTGATAAAATTCTGAAATTTATGAAACTTCTCACTAGCATCAGCATTGCTCAATGATTAAAGCCCCAGAGTGAAATCAGCCAATTGGAATGATACATCACAGAGTACATCACAGAGTTGTGTCACCCATCCTCATTTTAGGATCAGAGGTATTTCACAGGTTTAATGTAGCAGATTAGCTTGTTTGGGGAAATAGTTGATGAAACTGCTCTTTGTTCAGCTGTTAAAAAAAAAAAAGGATAACAACAGCACTTACCTCACAAAGTTATGGTATTAAAGAAGGTATTATATACATAAATTCTTAAAACAGTGCCTAGCATGAAGTAAACATTGAAAAGGCATTATCATCACCATTGCCATTAAGGTTATTTAATAAAGCTTCCCAGGTTGCTCAGTGGTAAAGAATCTGCCTGCCAATACAGGAGATGCAGGATACCGAGGTTTGATCCTTGAATCAGGAAGATCCCCTGGAGAAGGGAATAGCAACCCACTCCAGTATTCTTGCCTGGATAATCCCATGGACAGAGGAGCCTGGCAGGCTACAGTCTATGGGGTCACAAAGAGTTGGACACAATTGAGCACATAAACACACACACACACTCACACACACAGCCCATTCACACTTATTTTAATAACTGTTATGTTTGACCAAAATCAAATGACAGAAAATAAATTGTGCAAGTTCTGAACCCACTTCCTTCAAAGAATTTGCAATTTACTTTTATGGTCTTGGGAATCCTGTAACCACCTTCATGAGTGAACACAAGGTTGCTTGCTGGACCATGAGAGGTCACATGGAGGATGTCTTCAGTCCTGTTTCCCAGAAAACAGATTCTGGGATGGAGATTTTCGAACAGAAAGTTTACTGGGGAGTGCTTTTAGCAACAACTGTGAGGCAGGAATACATGTAGGATTGATCATGGGGAAAGTTAGGCTGCAGCGCAGTTGAAACAGAGGTCTCAGCTGATCCCTTAGGGAGCTCTGAAGCCGAGATGGCTCTTCAAAGTTGATTCACATTAAGGCAAAGGGGCTGGGCACTTTGATGTCTGCATCAACCAGTCATTGGATGAGGGCTGCCCTTAAGGAGGGAGTGTGATCTAGGGCTAGGTAGCTGCTTTTGGCATTATGGAGGTAGAGGTTCACCAGCAAGTTGTCAACAGACAACTAGTCACTGTGGGAAAAATGTCTTGGCCTTACAGAGGGGGATCTGGGTTGCATGCCATAGTATTCACTACAGAGGATGCCTAGGATGTCATCCAGGTTCCACTCAACCTACTACCTGACCACAGACACATCAATGAGCCCAGCAGAGAGAAAGCAAACCAGCCAAGATCAGAAAAATATCCTAGAAGACTAACAGAATCTTGAAAGATAAGAAATAGTTATGCATTTAAACTATTAAGTTTTGAAGTAGTTTATTATGTAGTGATTGATAACGATTCAGAATATTACATTATATTACACTATAACAGTAATCATTAAAGGCTGTGAGTATAAGATTAAAAGGGCTTCCCTGGTGGCTCAGAGAGTAAAGAATCTGCCTGCAATGCAGGAGACTCAAGTTCAATCCCTGGGTTGGGAAGATCCCCTGGAGAAGGAAATGGCAACCCACTCCAGTGTTCCTGCCTAGAGAAGCCTGGCAGGCTACAGTCCACGGAGTCACAAAGAGTCAGACACGACTCTGAGTGACTAACAGACACATAAGATTAGAGTGGTTCTAGTTGTAATGTTAATAACAGGTTCTACATAGTTTTTGCCAAGGGCATTAGAATCAACGTACATTTGAGATTAAAGCAGCAACTCAGATGCTACTCAGATGTATAGAAGCTGGGCTGTCACTATGCAGTACAACTGCCATGCCAAGAGGATGCCAACTGCCAGCACATGAGGTCGGCACACAGGCCTCTTGAGAAGGAACGAGCATACACTTCCGGGAATCAGTGTTCAAAGCGTTTCTGTCATCGGGACAATACAACTACAGGGAATTGTCAAAAGTTTTCCCTAAGGTATTATTTGAGGAACTGGGAACTTACAAAGGGGAATCAATGCCATTCTATTTAGAAATTGATATTATATATATAATTGATATATATATATATATATATATATATTATAAAAATTATTTACTGAACAAACATAACTAGAAATCCCCTGGAGAAGGGAAAGGAAACTCCCTCCAGTATTCTTGCCTGGAGAATACTGGACAGAGGATCCTGGCGGGCTACAGTCCACGGGGTCACAAGAATTGGACACAACTGAAGCAACTTAACATGCATGCATGCCTTGCTCAGTGATAGAAAACTTTCAGTAACTATAAATTTGTGTAAGTTTGGATAAGAATGGCATCCAAACAAAAAACCAAGAAAGTAGATGATAGAAATTCAAGAACAGTGAAGAGGACAAGGAAGGTGGCAAACAAAATGAGAATTCTTAAAATGCTTGATAATAGTGAAAGCAAGACTTCCGTGCTACCCCAGGTGGCACAGTGGGTAAAGAATATCTGCCTGCCAATGCAGGAGACTCGGGTTGGATCCCTGGGTTGTGAAGATCCCCTGGGGGAAGAAACGGCAACCCGCTCCAGTATTCTTGCCTGGTGGGCTACAGTCCTTGGGGGTCGCAAAGAGTCAGACACAACTGAGTGACTAACACATCCTCCACCCCACACACATAACTAGAAATAAAAAGAATCATCTAGCAACCCTACCCTTCTATCAAGTCCACTGTTTCTGTTTTCTCATGTTCCATTTCAGTCCTTATCCATATTCATATCATGATTAAATAGTTTTAAATGTAAGGTAGATTGAATTTTGTATTAGAGTAGGAGTTTGCAAAGAAAATTATCGGAACTAGGAATTTTTTTTTACACAAAGCCTAAAATCCTTGAAAGTCAAATTCGATTAAGAGCTCTAGACTGAAGGGCTTCAAAAATTTCTCACTGTCAAAGAGTGGTTACATTTTAGAGACCTAGGAGAGGATTCATTTCAGAAAGAAAGAAATTGAACCTACAAAGAGTGGGATGTGAAAGGTAAAAAAAGGAAGGAGGGACTGGGAAATTAAAATTCAACAAAGCTCGGATTGTATAAATCAGAACTTGGCAAACTATGACCTCGGGCCAAAAGCAGCCCACTGCCTACTTTTGTACCTATAGTTTTATAGACCACAGCTACTCTCATTCTTTTACCTACTGTCTGTGGCCACTTCCATACTATAGCAGAACTGAGTTGTTTTGACAAGGGCTGAAAATACTTACTATCTCATCTTTACAGAACATGCTTGCTAACATCAAATCAATGACCAATTATGTTAATGACTGATTTGGGTACAAACAATTATATTAATGATGAATTTTAGGGTGATGTGATTAAAAAGAGGGTGGGACTGTAATACTAGAAAACAAAAATATGGAAGATAGGAGAGGTGATATCGGAGTTATTCTATCATCTTTGTATTGCTTGGCAAGAGTTAGGAATAATGCCAGGCATGTATGTTAAAAGTATAAGGATAAGACTTTTCATATACAATACAGCATTCATAGATTTCATATTGAAAGTTTAAAATAATTTCAAGTGACCCTTTAGGTTGATGATATAATAATTTGTCTCTCTCCCACCCTGTTAGCAACCATCAGGAGTCACTTAGCTGGCAGGTAGAGCTGGTGGGTTGGCAACCACTTCCTCTGCAAGTGGCATGATTGTTCCCTAGTCAACCTCACATAATTCTAAGTGATAAAAACCTGTGTGGGTAAAAATAGCCCCCACAAGAAAGTCAACTGTTGGTGACACATGTAGAAAATTTCTCCAAAATTTATTATTCTTAGCCATAAAACAGGAGTTTTAGAGGGCAAATTGTCTGCAATCTTAATATTTGTGAATTTTGAAAACTTAAAAAGTATATGCCCTTTATAAATGCAAACAAACTGCTTTATGTAACTGTAAAAAGTTCTGTACCCAATTGATTCAACAGTTTTTGCTTGTACAGAATATACTAAGGCAAAAATTTTGTGAATCAATGTTTGAACATTGTTATATTTATTGAAAATTATTGTTGTTACGTTTAAATCATTTAGCATAAAGTAGATAAAAGCTAGTTAACCAAGTCTTACATTTTTCAACCAGTGATTTTAAGCTTTTATAAACAACCTAGTGTCATAAACTGGAATTTAATCCAAGGGAAATATTTGAGGCAACTTAATGTAATTTAACTTATGGAAATCATAATTGCATTGTGAATCATTCTGGAACTTCAGCTTTATATTTTTTATACACAATAAAACTCAGTAAAATAAACTGTTAACCATCTCATAGATAATTCTGAGTCTTTTAATGTACATTGTTCATTATTTTGTCCACAGGATTTTTCTATTTTTTACGTTGTCAGTTATATATCTTTCAGACAGTTAAAGATTCTATATTTTTTGTTGTTGGTATAATAATCCATCTGATGCAGACATTTTTAGAACTTCACAATATATAGCTCCACTGAATGGTGAGCTCCTCCAGGGAAAGAAATATTCCTTATTCATCTTTTTACCCTCATGATCTGACACATAGTGGGCACTTATTAAATGTTTGTTGAATGTATCAGCTGGCAACATCTCATAACCCTTAATTCTTTGAGAACAAATTGTGGTTCTCTTCACAGGGCCCATGTATCTTCCTAGTCCTACTCTATTGTAAATATTTATCTCTTTTCTCTGTTTTTTCCATGTACATCTCAATTACAAATTTAAAAAAAAATCCTCTATGTGCTCCCAGTTGCTAGCACTGGTACCAGTTTCTGACACAGAGTAGTAGTAGATGCTTAGGAAAACATTTTTGAACTGAATGGATCTCTGGAAGTCTTCAAAATGGTGGGCTTCAAATTGAGAGAAGATGGAAGAATTCATCCTTTGTGATATTATCCCTCTCCTTTAATTCTTCTCAATATACCATGGGCTCCTTGATAGTAGGGTATAAGGCCTTGCCCTCCCTCTCTCCCCTGTACCCACTACCTATATGCTCAGATGTTGAACTGAATTGAACTCCCACCTCTAATCTTAGGTTTGACTTCATTATAAATTAACCTAGCCCAACCATTACAGTCAAATAGCTTCCTGGCTTGATTCAATAAATGCAATCAAATTCAAATCTTGAATGTCTGTAATAAATCTTAGAGTTTAAAGTGCCAGATTAGACTATTTTGCCTTAATTAGTTTAGCTTTATTTGATTTGAACATGGCCCATTAATTTAAATTAAATAAGCAATTCAAAGCCTGTGGACAATAAATTAGATAAATGTAAACGTCAGGAACTGCAATCCCCTGGCTAAACTTTACAAACAGTAAATATGTAAGACATCAGAACCAAATATTCCTTTTGATGATGATAACGAGCTGTTCTTGATTGAGACTAAAACTGAGACTTATTTTTTAAATCCGCAGACACTACAAACATCCGGCAACAAATTTTCTTATTTCTGTGCATGAAAGTTGCCTTATTTCAAGGACAGTTTTAGAAGTTATGACCAAATTGTTTGCATGTTATGCTATTTTTCAAGAGACAGTTTGTGACAATGGTTTAAGAATCTCTTTACCATCCCATACTAGACACTTTGTTTCTGGTGATCGTTTGTGGATGTTCATTACAAAGCTAATGACATTGCTTTCCTCCACCCACTAGAGTCTGCCAGAACTTAACCTCTATTACAGAAAACCTCCACAACTAGTAATTTGGATAAATGGTCATTGTAGTGGACAATAACAGCAAAACCTAAGAGTTATTTGAATCAGTTGAGAGGTTGTTTCACAGAGCTGATGGGTAAATCCAACAAAAAGAACTGATGCAACTAGTAAGAACCTACTGTTTAGCACAAAGAACTCCACTCAATACTCTGTAATGACCTATATGGGGAAAAAACTCTAAAAAAGAGGGGAGATATATCTATCATATATATATGTATATATACATAGATATATATTTGATTCACTTTTCTGTACAGCAGAACCTAATACTACATTGTAAATCAAGCATAGGCCAATAAACAATTAATTTAAAAAAAGAACTGATGTTTTCTAATACTAAACAAGTATGTTTGTTTTTGACATATTTGCTCTAACTTTCTGTATTCTGAGGTAAGATTTCAGAAACACTACTCAGTAAGACATAGAGTTAGCTTGTGACAGTCACTTAGTCATGTCCGACTCTGTGTGACCCCATGGACTGTAGCCCACTAGGCTCCTCTGTACATGGGATTATCCAGGCAAGAATACTAGAATGAGTTGCTATTCCCTTCTCCATAGATGGCCAATAGGCACACAAAAAGATGCTCAACATCGCTAGTTATCAGAGAAATGCAAATCAAAACTACAATGAGGTATCATCTCAGAGCAGTCAGAATGTCCATCACTAAAAAGCTTA